>NC_138768.1:24518865-24971365 GCF_965119305.1 Pelophylax lessonae | reverse complement strand
CTCAGAGCACACATAGTTGCTCTACCAAAAAGCTGGAAAGTCCCCTGACACACCTCAGACCAATCTCCCTGCTGAAAACGGACATGAAAGTGTATGCTAAACTCATAGCCAACCGTGTATCAAAAATCCGTCCATCTTTGATTAAAGCCAACCAACTAGGTTTCATGACAAACAGAAAAGCTGTGGATGCCACTAGAAGAGTGATAGGCTTGAAATGACTAAAACGCCCTCCATATTCCTTTCAATCGACGAGGAGAAGGTGTTTTGATAGAGTTTATTGGAAACACATGTCTTTTGTGCTGGAGAAGTTTGGATTCCAAGGTACAATACTAACTGCAATTTTAGCACTTTACTCGAACCGTTCAGCGCAAGTGTTCATCTCTGGAATGTACTCCAAACCCTTCTCCATCACCAATGGCACTCGCAGAGGGTGCCCCTTATCCCAGAGCGTTTTTAACTGGATGATGAAACCGCTAACAGAAACCATACGTATGCACCCTCATATATCAGGCTTCCGCTTCCAAGGCACATCACATAAAATCACTCCCTTTGCAGATGACATGATTCTATTACTTACCAACCCCCTCATCACATTACTGTCCGTCCACCAAATATTAAACTCCTTTGCCACCTTATCCTATTACAAAGTAATTTCTCAAAATCTCTCATACTAGACCTCGGAGTGCAGGCATACACGAAACAACACCTTGAATCACAATTCCCTCATATATGGACCACCCAGGAAATACCGTGCTTGGGTTTAAGACTGACTCCATCCACGTCATAGTTGGCAGCGGCAAACTACAACCCATTGATACATGACCTTCAAAAAGAATTAGCCCAAAAATCTTATCATGAACTGACATGGCTAGGCAGACTCACAGCCTTTAAAATGATGACCCTCCCTAAAGTTCTTTACGTATTCCGCACATTAAAAGAATGGTCTTAGAAAAGGCCAAATACAGCGCTTGCTAATTAAATAGCATTATCCATGCCAATCTTTAAAATAAGATGAATAAAAATATGTATGTAGAAATTCCCAATATTTGATTAGGCCTGTGTTATAAAGTGCATATATGACTCAATATATGACATATAAATATCAGATATAAAATTCACAATAAAAAGAACAATATAAGGTGAACAGTGATTGTGTGCTCAAATTATAGTCCTTTGTGCATAAGTGACTGTGACATAAAAAATCCAGGTATAAATATCAAACAATAAACGGTTTTGCAATCAGCAATAAGAAATTCAGCAATAAAATTCAGCAATAAAAAGACAGTCCAATAGTAAACGGTGACTTTGTGCTCAAGATAATGTCCTTAGTGAAAGTGATTATTCACAATTGGAAGGTGCAAGTGCTCTGGCTTGGTTGGCTAAGATATCGATTCCTTGTCCCGAGTGAATGAGTAAATTGGGTCACTTACCAGACATCGTGGGTCTTATATGTCATATGACATTAAGACCATTCAAGCTTTAATGGCCCCCTGGGCCAAGTGGGTTCCCCTTTTGGTGGTCCTATGGGCTGGTAATGGCTCCTCTGGACTCCGGGGTGTGACGACCCAATGTAGTAGGGAAGGAGAAAAGAAGGCTCCAAATAGCGTAATATAGTCAAGTTTAAAGAGTTTATTACTAGTGTTGAGCGAACACGGACTGTATTATTCGTGTTCGTACCGAATAATTGGATTTTTTGTACCCGAACACGGACACGGACACTTTACTGTATGTTCGGGTAAAAATCCGTGTTCGGTCGTTTTATTTCCGGGTTTTGCATGCTTTGGCGCTCTTTTCATGGCGGGCTTTCAACAGCCAATCAACAATCGTTTAACTGGTGTGCCTTAAGCCATCCCAGCCATGCCTGCAAATGTCTCAGTAGCTGTGATTGGCCGTCTGAAGCATGTGACCAAGTCTTTATAAGTTCGAGGCAGCCGCAGCGGCGTCATTATGCTGTTTAGATTCAGGGACAGAGCACACATCAACGTGCTGGCTGCTGATTAGGGAAAGATAGGCAGGAAAAAACCATTTGTGTCCGGATAGAATTGAGGGACAGGTCGGAGTGTTTAGGCAGGGCGAGTTGTAGGCATTTTAGGGATAGAGTCTGCTGAATTATAGGGTCAGTGTCTTCTACAAACTACAATCGATATTGCTGTGTGGGGGGTGGGGTCTGCACTCAATCCTGATCTACGATCTCTTCTCAATCCTGTTAGGGACAGAGTCTGCTGAATTTTAGGGAAACTGTGTTCTACAAACTACAATCGATATTGCTGTGTGGTGTGGGATTGGAGATAGGCAGGTGTCAGTGATCCACATCCATTTTTCTGTGTGTGAGCTGCAGTGAACACAATCTTTTTGGGCTGCAGTGAACACAATCTTTTTGGGCTGCAGTGAACACAATCTTTTTGGGCTGCAGTGAACACAATCTTTTTGGGCTGCAGTGAACACAATCTTTTTGGGGTGCAGTGAACAAAATCTTTTTGGGGTGCAGTGAACACAATCCTTTTTGGTGTGCAGTGAACACAATCTTTGTGGGGTGCAGTGAACAAAATCCTTTGTGGGGTGCAGTGAACACAATCTTTTTGGGGTGCAGTGAACAAAATCCTTTTTGGGGTGCAGTGAACAACATCCTTTTTGGGGTGCAGTGAACACAATCTTTTTGGGGTGCAGTGAACAAAATCCTTTGTGGGGTGCAGTGAACACAATCTTTTTGGGGTGCAGTGAACACAATCTTTTTGGGGTGGAGTGAACAACATCCTTTTTGGGGTGCAGTGAACAAAATCCTTTTTGGGGTGCAGTGAACAAAATCATTTTTGGGGTGCAGTGAACACAATCTTTTTGGGGTGCAGTGAACACAATCTTTGTGGGGTGCAGTGAACACAATCTTTTTGGGGTGGAGTGAACAACATCCTTTTTGGGGTGCAGTGAACAACATCCTTTTTGGGGTGCAGTGAACACAATCTTTTTGGGGTGCAGTGAACACAATCTTTGTGGGGTACAGTGAACAGAATCTTTGTGGGGTGCAGTGAACACAATCTTTGGGGGGTACAGTGAACACAATCTTTGTGAGGTGCAGTGAACACAATCTTTGTGGGGTGCAGTGAACACAATCATTGTGGGGTGCAGTGAACTCAATCTTTGTGGGGTACAGTGAACACAATCTCATACTTCTGAAGGTTTGAGGGTGCTGCCTGTTCCATACTCCCCCTACTCCTCATCTAGCCTTTTAGGGGTACAAACAATAGTAATTGGGGCCTAGTGTGGTTGTGTACGTGTGATATACATACACTTTTTTGGGATCATATTTTCTATTCCGCTATTTAATCAAAAACCTTTGGGGATCAGTTAAATTGGGGGATAGTCTGTGTTGGTACGTGTGAGAGAGATCCACCTTTCCAAGTTGTTGGGGTTCATCTCATACTTCTGAAGGTTTGAGGGTGCTGCCTGTTCCATACTCCCCCTACTCCTAGCCTTTTAGGGGTACAAACAATAGTAATTGGGGCCTAGTGTGGTTGTGTACGTGTGATATACATACACTTTTTTGGGATCATATTTTCTATTCCGCTATTTAATCAAAAACCTTTGGGGATCAGTTAAATTGGGGGATAGTCTGTGTTGGTACGTGTGAGAGAGATCCACCTTTCCAAGTTGTTGGGGTTCATCTCATACTTCTGAAGGTTTGAGGGTGCTGCCTGTTCCATACTCCCCCTACTCCTAGCCTTTTAGGGGTACAAACAATAGTAATTGGGGCCTAGTGTGGTTGTGTACGTGTGATATACATACACTTTTTTGGGATCATATTTTCTATTCCGCTATTTAATCAAAAACCTTTGGGGATCAGTTAAATTGGGGGATAGTCTGTGTTGGTACGTGTGAGAGAGATCCACCTTTCCAAGTTGTTGGGGTTCATCTCATACTTCTGAAGGTTTGAGGGTGCTGCCTGTTCCATACTCCCCCTACTCCTAGCCTTTTAGGGGTACAAACAATAGTAATTGGGGCCTAGTGTGGTTGTGTACGTGTGATATACATACACTTTTTTGGGATCATATTTTCTATTCCGCTATTTAATCAAAAACCTTTGGGGATCAGTTAAATTGGGGGATAGTCTGTGTTGGTACGTGTGAGAGAGATCCACCTTTCCAAGTTGTTGGGGTTCATCTCATACTTCTGAAGGTTTGAGGGTGCTGCCTGTTCCATACCCCCCCTACTCCTCATCTAGCCTTTTAGGGGTACAAACAATAGTAATTGGGGCCTAGTGTGGTTGTGTACGTGTGATATACATACACTTTTTTTGGATCATATTTTCTATTCCGCTATTTAATCAAAAACCTTTGGGGATCAGTTAAATTGGGGGATAGTCTGTGTCGGTACGTGTGAGAGAGATCCACCTTTCCAAGTTGTTGGGGTTCATCTCATACTTCTGAAGGTTTGAGGGTGCTGCCTGTTCCATACTCCCCCTACTCCTCATCTAGCCTTTTAGGGGTACAAACAATAGTAATTGGGGCCTAGTGTGGTTGTGTACGTGCGAGATACATACACTTTTTTTGATCATATTTCCTATTCCGCTATTCAATAAAAACCTTTGAGGATCAATTGAATTGCGGGATAGTCTGTGTCGGTACGTGTGAGAGAGATCCACCTTTCCAAGTTGTTGGGGTTCATCTCATACTTCTGAAGGTTTGAGGGTGCTGCCTGTTCCATACTCCCCCTACTCCTCATCTAGCCTTTTAGGGGTACAAACAATAGTAATTGGGGCCTAGTGTGGTTGTGTACGTGTGATATACATACACTTTTTTTGGATCATATTTTCTATTCCGCTATTTAATCAAAAACCTTTGGGGATCAGTTAAATTGGGGGATAGTCTGTGTTGGTACGTGTGAGAGAGATCCACCTTTCCAAGTTGTTGGGGTTCATCTCATACTTCTGAAGGTTTGAGGGTGCTGCCTGTTCCATACTCCCCCTACTCCTCATCTAGCCTTTTAGGGGTACAAACAATAGTAATTGGGGCCCAGTGTGGTTGTGTACGTGTGATATACATACACTTTTTTGGGATCATATTTTCTATTCCGCTATTTAATCAAAAACCTTTGGGGATCAGTTAAATTGGGGGATAGTCTGTGTCGGTACGTGTGAGAGAGATCCACCTTTCCAAGTTGTTGGGGTTCATCTCATACTTCTGAAGGTTTGAGGGTGCTGCCTGTTCCATACCCCCCCTACTCCTCATCTAGCCTTTTAGGGGTACAAACAATAGTAATTGGGGCCTAGTGTGGTTGTGTACGTGCGAGATACATACACTTTTTTTGATCATATTTCCTATTCCGCTATTCAATAAAAACCTTTGAGGATCAATTGAATTGCGGGATAGTCTGTGTCGGTACGTGTGAGAGAGATCCACCTTTCCAAGTTGTTGGGGTTCATCTCATACTTCTGAAGGTTTGAGGGTGCTGCCTGTTCCATACTCCCCCTACTCCTCATCTAGCCTTTTAGGGGTACAAACAATAGTAATTGGGGCCTAGTGTGGTTGTGTACGTGTGATATACATACACTTTTTTTGGATCATATTTTCTATTCCGCTATTTAATCAAAAACCTTTGGGGATCAGTTAAATTGGGGGATAGTCTGTGTTGGTACGTGTGAGAGAGATCCACCTTTCCAAGTTGTTGGGGTTCATCTCATACTTCTGAAGGTTTGAGGGTGCTGCCTGTTCCATACTCCCCCTACTCCTCATCTAGCCTTTTAGGGGTACAAACAATAGTAATTGGGGCCCAGTGTGGTTGTGTACGTGTGATATACATACACTTTTTTGGGATCATATTTTCTATTCCGCTATTTAATCAAAAACCTTTGGGGATCAGTTAAATTGGGGGATAGTCTGTGTCGGTACGTGTGAGAGAGATCCACCTTTCCAAGTTGTTGGGGTTCATCTCATACTTCTGAAGGTTTGAGGGTGCTGCCTGTTCCATACTCCCCCTACTCCTCATCTAGCCTTTTAGGGGTACAAACAATAGTAATTGGGGCCTAGTGTGGTTGTGTACGTGTGATATACATACACTTTTTTTGGATCATATTTTCTATTCCGCTATTTAATCAAAAACCTTTGGGGATCAGTTAAATTGGGGGATAGTCTGTGTTGGTACGTGTGAGAGAGATCCACCTTTCCAAGTTGTTGGGGTTCATCTCATACTTCTGAAGGTTTGAGGGTGCTGCCTGTTCCATACTCCCCCTACTCCTCATCTAGCCTTTTAGGGGTACAAACAATAGTAATTGGGGCCCAGTGTGGTTGTGTACGTGTGATATACATACACTTTTTTGGGATCATATTTTCTATTCCGCTATTTAATCAAAAACCTTTGGGGATCAGTTAAATTGGGGGATAGTCTGTGTCGGTACGTGTGAGAGAGATCCACCTTTCCAAGTTGTTGGGGTTCATCTCATACTTCTGAAGGTTTGAGGGTGCTGCCTGTTCCATACCCCCCCTACTCCTCATCTAGCCTTTTAGGGGTACAAACAATAGTAATTGGGGCCTAGTGTGGTTGTGTACGTGCGAGATACATACACTTTTTTTGATCATATTTCCTATTCCGCTATTCAATAAAAACCTTTGAGGATCAATTGAATTGCGGGATAGTCTGTGTCGGTACGTGTGAGAGAGATCCACCTTTCCAAGTTGTTGGGGTTCATCTCATACTTCTGAAGGTTTGAGGGTGCTGCCTGTTCCATACTCCCCCTACTCCTCATCTAGCCTTTTAGGGGTACAAACAATAGTAATTGGGGCCCAGTGTGGTTGTGTACGTGTGATATACATACACTTTTTTTGGGATCATATTTTCTATTCCGCTATTTAATCAAAAACCTTTGGGGATCAGTTAAATTGGGGGATAGTCTGTGTCGGTACGTGTGAGAGAGATCCACCTTTCCAAGTTGTTGGGGTTCATCTCATACTTCTGAAGGTTTGAGGGTGCTGCCTGTTCCATACCCCCCCTACTCCTCATCTAGCCTTTTAGGGGTACAAACAATAGTAATTGGGGCCTAGTGTGGTTGTGTACGTGCGAGATACATACACTTTTTTTGATCATATTTCCTATTCCGCTATTCAATAAAAACCTTTGAGGATCAATTGAATTGCGGGATAGTCTGTGTCGGTACGTGTGAGAGAGATCCACCTTTCCAAGTTGTTGGGGTTCATCTCATACTTCTGAAGGTTTGAGGGTGCTGCCTGTTCCATACTCCCCCTACTCCTCATCTAGCCTTTTAGGGGTACAAACAATAGTAATTGGGGCCTAGTGTGGTTGTGTACGTGTGATATACATACACTTTTTTTGGATCATATTTTCTATTCCGCTATTTAATCAAAAACCTTTGGGGATCAGTTAAATTGGGGGATAGTCTGTGTTGGTACGTGTGAGAGAGATCCACCTTTCCAAGTTGTTGGGGTTCATCTCATACTTCTGAAGGTTTGAGGGTGCTGCCTGTTCCATACTCCCCCTACTCCTCATCTAGCCTTTTAGGGGTACAAACAATAGTAATTGGGGCCCAGTGTGGTTGTGTACGTGTGATATACATACACTTTTTTGGGATCATATTTTCTATTCCGCTATTTAATCAAAAACCTTTGGGGATCAGTTAAATTGGGGGATAGTCTGTGTCGGTACGTGTGAGAGAGATCCACCTTTCCAAGTTGTTGGGGTTCATCTCATACTTCTGAAGGTTTGAGGGTGCTGCCTGTTCCATACCCCCCCTACTCCTCATCTAGCCTTTTAGGGGTACAAACAATAGTAATTGGGGCCTAGTGTGGTTGTGTACGTGCGAGATACATACACTTTTTTTGATCATATTTCCTATTCCGCTATTCAATAAAAACCTTTGAGGATCAATTGAATTGCGGGATAGTCTGTGTCGGTACGTGTGAGAGAGATCCACCTTTACAAGTTGTTGGGGTTCATCTCATACTTCTGAAGGTTTGAGGGTGCTGCCTGTTCCATACTCCCCCTACTCCTCATCTAGCCTTTTAGGGGTACAAACAATAGTAATTGGGGCCTAGTGTGGTTGTGTACGTGCGAGATACATACACTTTTTTTGATCATATTTCCTATTCCGCTATTCAATAAAAACCTTTGAGGATCAATTGAATTGCGGGATAGTCTGTGTCGGTACGTGTGAGAGAGATCCACCTTTCCAAGTTGTTGGGGTTCATCTCATACTTCTGAAGGTTTGAGGGTGCTGCCTGTTCCATACTCCCCCTACTCCTCATCTAGCCTTTTAGGGGTACAAACAATAGTAATTGGGGCCCAGTGTGGTTGTGTACGTGTGATATACATACACTTTTTTTGGATCATATTTTCTATTCCGCTATTTAATTTAACTGGGCCTCCATGCGAGACCTGTGTGCCTTGTTGCGCTGTTTTGAGTACTCCACCAACATGGCCAGTGGCAATGACGCCGTTCTCAGCTTAACTATCCCACTTCTATGCCTCCTTGAAAAAACAATTCGGGCGATGATGGAAGAGGATGTGGCACAGGATGAGGAGGAGGAGGAGGATGAAGAGGTAACATTTCCAAGGCTTTCAGGGCAGTCATTCGCAAGGGGCTCCGAGGGTGGGTTCCTGCACACGCAAACGCCAGGGACGCAATTGTCCAGCAGGGGCACAGTTCTGGAGGATGAGGAGGATGAGGAGGAGGAGGAGCTGGAGGAGGAGATG
This sequence comes from Pelophylax lessonae, assembly GCF_965119305.1. Taxonomy (NCBI): domain Eukaryota; kingdom Metazoa; phylum Chordata; class Amphibia; order Anura; family Ranidae; genus Pelophylax; species Pelophylax lessonae. Next base: position 24,962,668 of record NC_138768.1, on the reverse strand, counting down.
GAACCATGTTCACAGCAGGGTGGCACCCAGGCCAGCTCATGGCCATCACTGGTGCGTGGCTGGGGGGATACAGAGGACACGGACGATACACCTCCCACAGAGGACAGCCTTTCGTTGCCTCTGGGCAGCCTGGCACACATGAGCGATTACATGCTGCAGTGTCTCCACAACGACCGCCGAGTTGCCCACATTCTAACTTGTGCTGATTACTGGGTGGCCACGCTGCTGGATCCCCGTTACAAGGACAACGTACCGTCCTTAATTCACTCACTGGAGCGCGATCGCAAGATGCGCGAGTACAAGCGCACGCTGGTAGACGCCATGCTGCTGGCATTCCCATCTGACAGCGGGGCCACAGTGGAAGCACAAGGCAGAGGAGGAGGAGGAGGAGGTCGCCAACGCAACCAGGGCACCGCCAGCACCTCAGAAGGCAGGGTTAGCATGGCCGAAATGTGGAAAAGCTTTGTCAGCACGCCACAACAAACAGCAGCACCAGCAGCTCAGATGGAACGTCTTAGCAGGAGGCAGCATTTTACCAACATGGTGGAGCAGTATGTGTGCACACGCCTACATGTAGTGAATGACGGGTCTGCCCCCTTCAACTTCTGGGTCTCCAAATTGGGCACATGGCTTGAGCTTGCCCTTTACGCCTTGGAGGTGCTGGCGTGCCCTGCAGCCAGTGTATTATCTGAACGGGTATTTAGCACGGCTGGGGGCGTTATAACAGACAAGCGCAGCCGCCTGTCCAGAGACAATGTGGACAAGCTCACGTTCATTAAAATGAACCAGGCATGGATCCCACGGGACTTTTCCGTACCTTATGCAGAATAGCAATGGATACCGACCTTACCCACTCATTGTTCCATTTTTGCTCTTTCTCACTCTTTTGGGGTGTACCCTCATTTAAAATTTTTGAAAAGAAGCAGTGTTGGCTACCTCGTCCTCCTCCTCAGGGCCAGATTAATGTAGGGGCTATTGGAGCTGCAGCTCCAGGCCCCTACCTTTTATATAGGCCCCGGGTTGGCCATATTCACTGTTACCGCTCTTCTGTCACTTGTAAACACAGAAGTCTGGCTTCTATGCTCGCTTCCCCAGGCAGCACCCTCAGAACCTCCCCACACAGCGTGAAGGCCGGACAAGGAGGGACAGTTGGCGATGCATGGATGTGTTTATGGGCTTCAGAGACAGCATCCCATGTTGAATTAGGCATGCATGGCTGCACCCTTCCTCCTCTGGGTGCATGGCAAGGCACGGCCCTTAAGGCCCTTCAAAATCCTCAGCACCAAGCCCATGATGCTGTTAATCCGGCCCTGGTCCTCCTCCACCGCCGCTTCCACCTACACCGCCCATAGGTGTGCGCAGCCTATTGCATTAAGGTGTGCACCCCAAAGTTGAAATACACATGCATGTGTTTGCCAGCAGGGAGAGTAATGTATCGGGGCCATGTACCTGTAGGCAAGGAGAAATAGAGCAGAGCAGGTCCCAGGGAGATCTTTCCCATCTCCTCACTGGCAATGCTATGTGCCCTAGGTGATTAGGGTGTGCCCAGGCACACCCAGCACACCCTGTGCGCACGCCTATGTCACCGCCACATCCACCACCACCTCAACCTCCCTCCTACTCCATATGGGCCTCGTCCTTCAGAGATGAAGAAGAACATTGTTTTATTTTTCTGTTTTTTTTTTGTTGTTTTAAGTTATTTCCCTATCCACATTTGTTTGCAGAGCACTTGCCATGCTCTTAATTACGTTTTGCTGCCATTTGCAGCACTCTAGCCCTTTCCTTTGGTGTTTTAGAGCCATTTTAGTGCCTTAAAGTTCGGGTCCCCATTGACTTCAATGGGGTTCGGTGTCCGGGAAAAGTTCGGTAAAAGTCCGGGACACGGACCCGGACTTTTTTTTAAAGTTCGGCCGAACCCGTCGAACACGGACATCTAGGTGTTCGCTCAACCCTATTTATTACCCTTACATAGGGTTCCGAATAATAAAAGCAGAGTAAACACTATCCCTGGTGGTCAGCGGTGCGGGCTGCACGTCCTCCTCGCGGAATCACGGGCTAGCTTCCGGCTTGCGTTCCACCTAGGGTAACATGATGACGCTATGTGGTCCAAACTGACGCATTTCGTCACTTCCGGTGACGTCTTCAGAGTTTTCTGAAGACAAACTCTGAAGACGTCACCGGAAGTGACAAAACGCGTCAGTTTGGACCGCATAGCGTCATCACATTACCCTAGGTGGAACGCAAGCCGGTTTAGATCGGGAACATCCGGAACGCTGACGAGCGTACGGAGGACCGTAAAGCGGCCGGCAGAGTCCGTGGTGCCTACATTATTGTGTTACATGCTGTTTTTGATCTTTTTAAATGTGAGTGTAATGGGTGAGGGGGGGAATGTAATAAAGAAGTGCATTTTGTATCCAGCGGTACTCCTCTATGTGGCTCTTTTTTTACTCCCTCCCATGCACTACGTTTATGAGGTTATCCCAGCCCTGAGTAGGGCTCTCAGAGCTTGAATATCTGGATGGTCCGGACGTGATTTCAATATCTTTTCAGGCTCTTCTATTAGCGGGATCTGGTAAGCATATCCATTTTGGGTGTTTTACACGCGGTGAGGTGGTGGGACATAGTGTCAGCTGTTGTTCTACACCGGAGATATACCCCTCACTTGGACCCCGCAGGAACTCTGCTGGCGACGGACCTTTCCACTATTGGACTTTTCTCTATTTTATGTGTGACGCATATGATTTTAGAGACTTTTATTCAGACCAAGTTTGTACGACGGTCATAGCGCTACTTGTGTATATTTATTAGGATTCTTCATGATTGATATGCACTTTATTTTGATTTTAGATTGGCACCATTGTCGCACACCACTTTACCAACTGTCAGGAACTGATCTGCCTGTGAATGCAAAGCTAGAAGGACTGCAGGACCAGTGTGGCTCTTGGCTTCCAGGCACAACAGATGCAGCACAACATGGCAACGTCTCACCTGGCATGTGGAATAGGTTCCGGGGATCTTGGGCGGGGAAGTGGAAGAGACGGTAGCAGCAGAAAAGGAGGAGTCAGCCGAGGAGGAGAGGGAGGACAGAGGAGGAGGAGGAGAAGAAGAGGCAGGCCTGCATGAAATCCGTGGCGGTACAACCAAATCTACACGGGTGCCATGGATTACATGCTTGACGGCCGTCAGAAGGTTCACCCAGTGGGCAGTAAAAGTGATATACCTTCCCTGCCCGTGTTTGCTAGACCATGTGTATGTGGTCAGATGTATCTTGGCACCAACACTGTGTGCCAGAGATATATTCACTTGCCATTGAACATAGCCATACAGCTCTGGAATGCCCTTCTGCGAGAAATATTTCCTGCCTGGGACCTTCCATTGTAGTGTTCCAATGGCCACAAATGTACGAAAGGCCTCCGAGTCCACCAGTTGATATGGCAGTAGTTGGCGGGCTATCAGTTCTGACAAGCCAGCAGTCAAAAGTTGGGCAAGAGGGTTATAATTTTTTTCCGCTCCAACATTTGGGCCACAGAAGCCTGCCTTTTTCCAGAACAACCTTACAACAATTGTGAGGAGAGAGGAGAAGGAGAAGAGGCTGGACGGTGAGAGCCTGGAGTGTGGCTTTGTGGGTTCTGACGGTGTTGCTCCCACTGGGCTCGGTGATGGGAGTTCAGGTGCCTTCTTAAGGCGGTCGTCCCTAGGCGAGTGTTGGGTGACTTATGCCTTGACTGCAAAGGCTGCAGATGGCAACACTGTTGTCAGCAATGGACACATTGAAAAAAGCCCACACTGCGGAGCCATGTGCCGACATCCTGGGAGCGCCAGATGTGACTGTACATGGTTGATGGCTAGCTCCTGATACATTTGCAGTCTGCTTTGTACCTCTTGTGCAATGCAAATTCCACCTGCCTCTCCTCCCTATCTGCTGGTCCGTCTCTCCATCTGAACTCCCCTCCTCTTCCTCTCTTGTGGCCACCCATGTGACGTCCATAGACACGTCATCATCCACGTCTCCTTCCCCACCACTAACATTCGAGATCTCGGAGTAGGCAGCAACAGCGGGGACCAACCTCCTTGGGCTGATCTGGGTACTCTCGTCAGACTGCTGAGTGGCGGCTGTTGCTTCCTCCTCTTCCTGATCCGATGCCAACAATGGCTGTGATGGATCAGAAAATAATTCCAGTGACTGAAGCGGAGGGTATGTGGTGGTGGTGGTGTTTATGGTGGTGTCTTTGGGGGTGCACACGGCAGAGAGTGAAGAGGGTGCAGATAGGGAGGATGAGGAGGGTGCAGTTGAGGAAGACTGAGTGAGCCACTCAACCAAGTCTGGTGTGTCCTTTGACGTTATTCGAAAGCACGTTCTGAAACTTCACTCTTTGGCTCCGGCCTACTGCTCCTGCCCTACCCCTGCCACCCCTGCGTAAGGACCTGCCTCTTCCTCTGCATGTCATTTTTTAAATTACCCTGTGACAAAAGTCTCTAGAGAATTGCAGTATATCTGGAAAAAGGTATATAACACCCCGCTTCAATCTATGATATTGGGGGGCCACAGGTTTATCACACCAGTTCTACAAATAATTGGCCAATAACTGTTGTCACTGTGTGTAGCACAGTTAACACAGCAAAAGAGGCCACATTTTTGCAGGACTAGAATACACTCTTAGAAAAGTATACTGTTAAATAACACCCCACTTCAATATGTGGTATTGGGGGGGGGGCACAGTTTTATCACACCAGTTGTTAAAAAAATTGGCCAGGGAATTTGGCACTGTGTGTATAAGACTTAACGCAGCAAAAGAGGCACTATTGTTGCAGGACACAAATACACTTATGAAACTATACTCAGATAACACCCCACTTTAATATGTGGTATTGGGGGGCCACTGATCTATCACACCAGTTGTACAAAAAAATTGGCCAGTAAGTTTGGCACTGTGTGTAGCAGAGTAAATGCAGCAAAAGAGGCAATATTGTTGTAGGACACAAATACACTTATGAAAGTATACTCAGATAACACCCCGATTCAATCTGTGTTTATCACACCAGTTCTACAAATAATTGGCCGGTAACTGTTGTCACTGTGTGTAGCACAGTTAACACAGCAAAAGAGCCCAAATTTTTGCAGGACTAAAATACACTCTTAGAAAAGTATACTGTTAAATAACACCCCACTTCAATATGTGGCATTGGGGGCCACTGGTCTATCACACTAGTTATAATACATTAACCACTTTACCACCGGAGGATTTTGCTGTCTTACGTCCAGGCCACTTTTTGCGATTCAGCACTGTGCAACTTTAACTGACAATTGCGCGGACATGCAACGCCGTACCCAAACAAAATTTACGTCCTTTTTTTTCCTACAAACAGAGCTATCTTTTAGTGGTATTTGAGCACCTCTGCACTTTTTATTTTTTGCGATATTAATAAAAAAATGCGAAAATTTTGAAAAAATAACAATATTTTTCTACTTTGACAGTTAAAAAATATCCAATATATTCAATTGTTGTCATATATTTAGGCCAAAGTGTATTTAGATACATGTCTTTGACAAAAAAATTCTCAATGAGCATTTTTTTAACCACTTTAAGACCGGAAGATTTAACCCCATTCCTGACCAGGCCATATTTTGCGATTCGTCACTGCATTAGTTTAATGGACAATTGCGTGGTCGTGCAACGCTGTACCTTAATTAAATGTATGTCCTTTTTTTCCCCACAAATAGAGTTTTCTTTTGGTGGTATTTAATCACCTGTGTGATTTTTACTTTTTGCGCTATAAACAAAAAAAGAGCAACAATTTTGAAAAAAATAACAATATTTTTCACATTTTTTATATGAAATTCCCCCCAAAAAAATGTAAAAATCAAAATGTTTTAACATTTTAGGCCAATTTGTTTTCTGCTACATATTTTTGGTAAAAAAAAATCGCAATAAACGTATTTTTATTGGTTTGCGCAAAAGTTATCGCAGCTACTAACTACGGGAAATTTATGTCATTTTTATTGGTTTTTTTTTAACTAGTAATGGCGGTGATCTGGCGGTGATCTGGAGGCAATCTGCGATTTTTTTTTGCGGGACTGCGACATTGCAGCGGACAGATTGGACCCTTGACTGACATTTTTGACACTTTTGGGGGTACCAGTGACATTACTACAGTAATCAGTGCTATAAATATGCACTGTTACTGTAAAAATGACACTGGCAGGGAAGGGGTTAAATTTTATTGGTGATCAATGTATGCCTGGTGCTTACTAACGTGTGTGGGGGCAAGGGACTGAGTGACACAGGGACAGATCGCAGGTTCAGCTATGCTGAATCCTGCAATCTGACCCTGCCTGTCACTTAGGAGATCCGCCCGCTTTGTTTACACAAGCGGGCGGATTTCCACACACGATCCCCGACGATCGGGGAAGAGCGGCGGTGATCACCGCCTCTCTTCCCCTGGCCCGACTCCCACTGTAACTGAAAACAGTGGGAGCGAGCCTTCGGGAGCGCGCGCGCGCCGCCCACAAGGGGAGGAGTCTAGCGACGTAGGTCTACGTCGCTGGACGATATTGAGCCACTTTGCCGCAGTACGGTCAACGTGACCGGTCGGCAGTGCTTAAAAGTGCTTTTGTCACTGTTTGTAGTGTTGCTGCAGCAACACTCAGTCACCACACCAGTCACAATGCTGCACAGTGCACAATACAAATCCACTATAATATGCTTTATATATTACAAAGTATATTATACGTGGATTACACCCCTATATAGTGCACTGCACACCTCTACCAAATAGCAGCCCTTAAAATGACTTTTGTGGACCTTAACAGAGCGATTTGTGTCACTGCTGATCTGTCCCTGGTGCACACTGCATACCTGTCCCTACACTGACTAAAGACTGCACACCTATACCAAATAAATAGCAGCCCTTAAAATGACTTTTGTGGACCTTAACAGAGCGATTTGTGTCACTGGCAATCTGTCCCTGATGCACTCCCCATCCTTTTCCCTACGCTGACAAAAAGCAGAATGTGAAATGGCCAGCAGCTCTGGTCAATTTATAAGGTAGGGGGGCATGTCCATGTGCTGAAATGTTTCATTTGGCTGTCCCGTTCCACCTGACGGCTGTGTCATGGGTCAAATTTCTTCCCAATGTGAACTAATATGGCTGCCGCGAACAACGCCATGTGTTCGCAAAATTGGCGGGTAGCGAACAAGCAAAATTTGTCGCAAACCGACCGCCGGGCGAACCGCAAGGCCATCCCTACTGATCACTGTATTGTTGTCACTGGTTCCCAAATAAGTGTCAAAAGTTTCAGTTTGGTGTCTGATTTGTCTGCAGTCCCGCTATAAGTCACCGACAGCCGCTATTACTAGTAAAAAATAAGAAAATAAATAAAAACTTCATAAACATAACACATAATTTGTACTTGCTACAATTTATGGGACAACTTGGGTTCTAGCAATCACAGGATGATCACATTTAGCGTAAATAACAATATAGCAAGAAAAGAGGGGAATATAAGAACCCTAAACTTCAGAAGGGCAAACTTTCCCAAACTGTGCTCAATGATAGAGAAAATAAACTGGGACCAAACCCTAGGAACACTGACCACGAAGGAAAAATGGGAATGCTTTAGGAACATATTAAACAAAAGCATCTCACAATTATAGTTGAGCGAACACCTGGATGTCCGGGTTCGGTGGGTCCGGATAACTTGGAAAAAAAAGTCTGGGTTTGTGACCTGGACTTAACCCGAACTTGACCCCTATCCCGAACCCCATTGAAGTCAATGGTGACCCGAACTTTTGAGCACTAACATGGCTCTAAAAAAAAACATGGAAAGGGCTAGAGGGCTGCAAATGGCAACAAAATCTTGTTAAGAGCATGGCAAGTGCTCTGCAAACAAATGTGGATATGGAAATAACTTAAAATAACATAAAAAAAAACATAAAAATAAAAAATAATAATCTTGATCTAGGAGGACGAGGCCCATATGGAGTAGGAGGTTGAGGTGGCGGTGTAGGTGGAAACGGTGGTGGAGGAGGACAAGGTAGCTAACACTGGTTTTTGTTTTTAATTTTATTTCTTTTTAAATTAGGGTACACCCCAAAAGAGTCAGAAAGATCAAAAATGCAACAATGGCTGGGTAAGGCCGGTATACATGTCTATTCTGCACAAGGTACGGACAAGTCCTGTGGGATCCATGCCTGGGATCTATGCCTGGTTAATTTTAATGAACGTGAGCTTGTCCACATTGGCTCTGGACAGGCGGCTGCGCTTGTCTGTGATAACTCCCCCAGGCGTGCTAAATACACATTCAGATAATACACTGGCTACAGGGCAGGCCAGCACTTCCAAGGCGTAAAGGGCAAGCTCAGGCCATATGCCCAATTTGGAGACCCAGAAGTTAAAGGGTGCAGACCCGTCATTTAGTACGCGTATAGTACGTAAGGAAGGGTAAGGAACTGTATATGGTGATGGCGGCGGGGGGGGGGGGTCTTTTTTCCCCCTTCTGGGTTGAGTCTGGCCTTGGAAAAGGTATGTGTCCCTGGTTGTGGGCCAGGCTCTCCCAAAGCTGTCAAAGTTCTGAGGCCTTCTGGTAGGGACGGGGCTGCACTGGTCTTGCCAGGGACCGGGATTCTAAAAAAGCCTATGGTGTATGTGCCCCTGGAGTGGCAGTCCAGGGGTGCCATAACTCACGGTGGATGGCAACACTATGAGTATGGCACCAAGGACATTGCACTTCCTACACACGTTTTTCACACCTGCCTCTAGGGCCTGGCCTTTTAGTCAGGACCAGAGGAATTTTTTATTCCTGGCCGAAGGGCCTGCCATAGTATTGCAATGTGGCACTAACCTTGCACTTCTCCACTATCCCTTTACCCACCTTTATGTGTTGTGTGTTTCACGTTTTGTGTTTTTTATTGTGGCGGTACACTTTATTTTGCACAGCGTGATTAGTAGGGTGTAGGTCCTTGGGCCTGTCCCTGATAGTCTTGGGAGGGGTGGATATGGCCTTCTGGCTTGGTTCGACCTCTCTCACGGGGTCTCTCTTCGGGAGAGCCCCACCTAGTACTTGGGGTGGTCTGTTTCAGCAGACCTCCTAAAAAAAGGGGCTGCCTGGTTTCGGCCAGGTTAGCCAGTGTAAGTAACCCAGTCCCTGTCAGGAGCCTTGCACCCCGGGGATCAGGGTCAGGGACCATGTATACACCCTGTGCACTTTTTGTGTTTCATTGTTTTTGGTGTGCACTGTTTTATGCACCCACCGGGTGATAGTCTGAGTGTGTTCACACACCACGGGCTTAAAAAAAATAAAAATAAATAAACAGCTGGTGGTCCTGGTTGTTGTGGCGTGCCAACAAAGCTTTTGCACATTTCAAACATGCTAACCCTGCCTTCTGAGGTGCTGGCGGTGCCCTGGCTGCATTGGCGACCTCCTTCTCCTCCTCCTCTGCCTTGTGCTTCCACTGTGCCCCCGCTGTCAGGTGGGAATGCCACCAGCATCCCTTCTCGACCTTTTGGCTTAGATCAAGTGTAGTATCTGTTGTTATCAGTTAAATCAGTAATCAGTAAAACTGCCTCCTGTCGTTTAACCCTGGCTGTGCTGAAGTTGGTGGTGAAGGTGTTACGCTGACCGGATGCGGAGGCGGTAGAGGATGAGGAAGCGGAGTAGGAGGAGTTAGCAACAGGAGGCAAACTGAAGCGCCCTGCAATCCTCGGTGGTGGAAGGAGATGTGCCAAGCAAATTTAAAGGGTGTATCTCACAGTAACATAATCAGCAAACACTGCAAAATTATTAATTTTCCCCTAACTGGGTGTTTATTGAATAGTAGAGATGTCCCGAACTATTTACCGGTGAACAGTTCCCAGCGAACATCGCTTGTTCGCGTCCGCCGCTGCGGGCGAACATATGTGCTGTTCGGTCCGCCCCCTATACTTCATCATTGAGGCAAACTTTGACCCTGTACCTCACAGTCAGCAGACACATTCCAGCCAATCAGCATACCCTCCCTCCCACACCCTCCCACCTCCTATAAAAAAACAAGGGCAGCATCCATCTTAGATCATTCTTAAGCAGTGTGTTAGTGAGAGCAGGGAGAGTGCTGCTGCTGCTGTTAATAGGGACAGTTGTTAGATAGTGTTCTCGGTCCACTCCTGCTGTAAGGACAGCATCCTGAAAGCACCCCAAAAAGCCCTTTTAAGGGCTGGTATTTCAGTCAATTATATATATATATATATATATATATATATATATATATATTGTGCAGTTGCCTGCCCGCTGTGTGTGAGAGGCCACAGACCCACCACAGACTGTACTGTGTGCACACCACACTCATATCGGGTGGCACAGTACCTTGCAGTTTAAAAAATATTTTTTTTTCCTCTGTCATAATTGCAGTTGCCTGCCGGCTGCCAGTGAGTGTCAGGTCCACAGAGTGTACTGTGCCCACTGCAGTGCCCACCACTCATATATACGGTGGCACAGCACCTTGCAAATTAAAAAAATATATATTTTTTTATAATTGCAGTTGCCTGGCCTGCCAGTGAGTGTCAGGTCCACAGAGTGTACTGTGCCCACTGCAGTGCCCACCACTCATATATACGGTGGCACAGCACCTTGCAAATTAAAAAAAAATATATTTTTTATAGTTGCCTGCCAGTGAGTGTCAGGTCCACAGACTGTACTGTACCCACTGCAAATGGACTGTTTGCGGTTGTTTGTGGTGCGTTAAACGGGGAGTTTGGTCTGTCAGAGTTTGGTCTGTCACTGTGAAGCGGGCGTAACCCTTACACTACCTGATTGATACAACATCATACCTGATCGTATACACACACTGGATGTTTTAAAGCACGTTATTCCAAACAATTTAGGAATGTTAGGCGATTTATGCCCTTTATGGATTAAAACTCGACTCTGCGTCAACTACGTAATTTTCCATGTGAGTTTTGCCATGGATCCCCCTCCGGCATGCCACAGTCCAGGTGTTAGTCCCCTTGAAACAACGTTTCAATCACTATTGTGGACAGAAAGAGTCCCTGTGGGTTTTAAAATTCGCCTCCCTATTGAAGTCTATGGCGGTTCGCCCGGTTCGCCCGTTCGCGAACATTTGCGGAGGTTCGCGTTCGCTGTTAGCGAATGGCAAATTTTAGGTTTGCAACATCTCTATTGAATAGCAGAATAGAACAACAGTATCTAAAAGGGTCTATCTCACACGTACACATACAGACTAGGCCGCAATTTAATATTTTTTCCCTACATGGGTGTTTATTGAATAGCGGAATAGAACAACAGTATCCAACGGGTGTATCTCACAGTAAAATATGCAGACTAGGCCGCAATTTAATTTTTTCCCCCTAAATGGGTGTTTATTGAATAGCGGAATAGAACAACAGTATCCAAAGGGTGTATCTCACAGTAACGTATGAATGAAACATTTTTATTTTTCCTTTTAATTGGTGATTTTTGAAGAGCAGATTAGAACACAGCAGTGTCTAAACACTTTATCTCACAGTAAAATATAAAGGAGAAAATGAAAAAAAATGTCCTTTTACATTGGTGATAAACTGAAAAATAATTATTTTTCCTTTAAATTTGTGATTTTCGAATAGCAGATTAGAACAGCACTGTGTATAAAAGCTGTATGTCACAGTAAAGTATAAATGAAAAACTAAAAAATAATTATTTTTCCCTTAAATTGGTGATTTTTGAATGGCAGATTAGAACAGCAGTGTCTAAACGCTGTATGTCACAGTAAAATATGAAGGGAAAAACGTTTTTTTTTTAAAATCCAGATTAAGCAGACACATATGCACTGAGCTTGCATTAAATGGCTGCTGCACGCCGCACGCCGCCCACCTAACAGACTGATAAAAGTTTTTTTTTTATCCCTCCTCCTCACTGGGCTCAGGTCAGGGCAAAAAGATTGTGCACTGCACCCCCACACAATAAAATTTATGTAGATCGCTGTCTGATTAAAAAAGATTCTTCTGTCCTGTGTCCTACTCTTTCCCTGAAAGCAATCTCTAGCCTGTACCTACAATATTCTCCTACCTGTCCCTACAGTAGTTATAGCAGAGTGACGTGCAGTGCTACGTGACTCCAGCTTATATAGAGGCTGGGTCACATACTGCACTGGCCAATCACAGCCATGCCATCAGTAGGCATGCCTGTGATGGCTTCTAAGAGCACACTAGTTAAACGCTTGTTGATTGGCTGCCCTGCAGCTGTTTAAACCGCGCCATTAAAACCGCGCCAAAACTACCGAACAACGGACTGTATCCCAAATATACACTAAAATGTTCGGGTCCATGTCCGGGTACCAAAAACCCAAAAGTCCGTTACGATCCCGAACAATACAGTCCGTGTTCGCTCAACCCTACTCACAATGCATTCCTGTAACGGAAGTTTAGGTAGGACAGAACGCACATGGAGAGCAGGAGTGCCAACAAAGCCTTTTATTGAACAGTAGCAGGTAGGCTCACAAAGAAAGGGGCCAAAACAAAGGTGCCCAGGGTCAGACCCAACGTGGGTAGGACAGAGTTCCAGATAACAGGGGTAGTCCATAACAGGGGGCTCCCTATAGAACAGGCAACGTCCTGGCCAGTGGGAGATTGGGCGACACACGGATCAGGGCAAACAATGAATTGACAAAGTCCAGACAGAGTTCTGGTAGGCCAAGGGTTGATTCACTCACCAGCAGGCAGGTATAGGATTAATCCAAAATCCAGGTTGTAGGAAGGGACAGGGTAAATCCAAAATCCAGGTTGGCAGGCAGGTTTGAAGAGACCCGCAGGAACCAATAGGGGAGTCTGTGTTGTCCGGCCGCAGCCCAGGGACACACAGTCTTACAAACAGCAGAGATGAACAACACAGGAGGGACCCTCGCTCTGCTAAATATCTTAGGACTTGTGTCCCAGCAGGTGGCCAGGCAACTCCCAGACTGGTGTCGAGTTGCCCCAGCAACCAGCCCCACCCTCCTCTACTCAAGCCCACACAAGGAGTGTGTTCTGTGTTCCTAGGGAGCAGACTTTCTGGCACCTGGGCGGGGAGGGGAGAAGGACAGCACAGTAGGGGGACAGGCAATGGAGTAAGCAGCCGGGGGAGGGAAAAATCCCATGCTGGGGAAGATGGCAAAGTACTGAGGGTGCAGGAAAGAGGAAAAGAAGGGGGGAGAAGTAGGGCCCGTGACAATTCCTATGGGAAATAAATTTAGAAGAGCCAAAGCCAAACCTGGCTGGCTAAACTGTAATGTAACAAAACTTATTAAAAAATGGCCTTCAAATCGGAGGGCACATTATCGGCTTTCCAGCAATACAAGGAATCAAATAAGAAATGTAAATACGAAATCAAAATTGCTAAAATCAACTTCGAGAGACAAATAGCAAAGGATAGTAAAAAGAACCCTAAGAAATTTTTTAAATATATAAACAGCAAAAAAAAAAAAAAAAACGCAGTCAGAGCATGTTGCACACATTAACAATGAGGGGGGGATGGTTACAGAGGACACTGAAAAGGAAACCATGCTTAATGCTTTCTTCTCCTCAGTCTTTACACAAGAAAAGGAGGGGTACACTGACCATGACTGTATGGTTAGCAGTACTTCACTGGACTTGCCACTATGGCTAACAGAGAGTGAAGTCAGGGAAAGACTGGATAAAATTAACACAAAAAAATCACCAGGCCCGGATGGCGTACATCCGAGAGTACTCAAAGAACTCAGTAAGGTTATATCTAGACAACTGTTCCTGATCTTTGCTGATAGTATTTTGGCAGGAACTGTACGAGGTGACTGGAGGAAAGCTAACGTGATACCGATATTCAAATAAGGCCTTGGAAATGATAGGCTGGTCAGCCTGATGTCAATAGTATTTAAACTTCTGGAAGGGATGATAAGGGACAATAGTTGGGCAAAAAAGTATTTAGTCAGCCACCAATTGTGCAAGTTCTCCCACTTAAAAAGACGAGAGAGGCCTGTCATTTTCATCATAGGTATACTTCAACTATGAGAGACAAAATGAGAAAAAAAAATCCAGAAAATCACTGATTTTTAAAGAATTTATTTGCAAATTATGGTGGAAAAATAGGTATTTGGTCAATAACAAAAGTTCATCTCAATATTTTGTTATATACCCTTTGTTGGCAATGAAAGAGGTCAAACGTTTTCTGTAAGTCTATACAAGGTTTTCACACACTGTTGCTGGTATTTTGGCCCATTCCTCCATGCAGATCTCTTCTAGAGCAGAGATGTTTTGAGGCTGTCCCTGGGCAACACGAACTTTCAACTCCCTCCAAAGGTTTTCTATGGGGTTGAGATCTGGAGACTAAATAGGCCACTCCAGGACCTTGAAATGCTTCTTACGAAGCCACTCCTTCGTTGCCCGGGCAGTGTGTTTGGGATCATTGTCATGCTGAAAGACCCAGCCACGTTTCATCTTCAATGCCCTTGCTGATGGAAGGAGGTTTTCACTCAAAATCTCACGATACATGGCCCCATTCATTCTTTCCTTTGCACGGATCCTGGTACTGGTCCTGGTCCCTTTACAGAAAAAACAGCCCCAAAGCATGATGTTTCCACCCCCATGCTTCACAGTAGGTATGGTGTTATTTGGATGCAACTCAGCATTCTTTATCCTCTAAACACGACGAGTTGAGTTTTTACCAAAAAGTTCTACTTTGGTTTTATCTGACCACATGACATTCTCGCAATCCTCTTCTGGATCATCCAAATGCTCTCTAGCAAACTTAAGACGGGCCTGAAATGTACTGGCTTATGCAGGGGGACACATCTGGCACTGCAGGATTTAAGTCCCTGGCGGCGTAGTGTGTTACTGATGGTAGCCTTTGTTACTTTGGTCCCAGCTCTCTGCAGGTCATTCACTAGGTCCCCCCATGTGGTTCTGGGATATTTGCTCACCGTTCTTGTGATTAGTCATGGATGAATATCGGCCGGGGGGTTCGCAAATGTTATCCGCAAACTTTCTCAAATGTTCACGAACCGCAAGTTCGCGGCGGGCCCCATTGACTTTAATGGCAGGCAAACTTTAAAAACCTTCAGATCATATTTGCAACCACAAAATACTTCCTAGCTGTGCACAAATAGTCCCAGCACATGGACAATGTCACAACAGAAGTATTGCTATTGGAAAAGTTAAAACAAGTAAAAATACTGAAACTGCACAAAGGATAATTATGTGTGAATAAATAAATAATCGTGATAAAGAGTGGAATTCCTTCCACAATGTCAGCTGCTACTTAAACGTGATTAACGTGATATAGTGAAAAAAAGGGAAAATAGTAGCGCTCGACAAATCAAAATAAATCAAATAAATTCGTGCAAATAAAGTCTCTAATGTTCAAAGCAATTGGATCAATCAGAATAGCCAATGATGAAACACAGACTTGATAGAAGTGATCCCTTATCCAAGCCTTCACCTCCACACGAACACCCAGTGAGATGTATATATATACCGCTTACCAGATCCACTGGACCCCTTAATTACAGGGGGTCAAACACGCTGTGTAATCCCATCAACAACTTGTACATCCCATTTCCATAGGTATGCATCCAGCGCACAGAACGATGCCGCAATCATGAAGCCAAGCCATATATAGGGACATAAAAGACGCTCTCATGGTGCAGTAATTCTTAACAGGGGTGTTTGACCCCCTGTAATTAAGGGGTCCAGTGGATCTGGTAAGCGGTATATATATGCATCTCACTGGGTGTTCGTGTGGAGGTGAAGGCTTGGATAAGGGATCACTTCTATCAAGTCTGTGTTTCATCATTGGCTATTCTGATTGATCCAATTGCTTTGAACATTAGAGACTTTATTTGCACGAATTTATTTGATTTATTTTGATTTGTCGAGCGCTACTATTTTCTCCTTTTTTCACTATTGGAAAAGTTGCCATCATTTTTTTTTTTTTTTCAGCAAAAATTATTATTTTTTTTTCTAAATCAGCCAGAGCTGACAGCAGCTGGTAAATACATGTCAAATACATATAGGGTCCATTCACAGGTCTGTAAAATGGGTCTGCATCTGCTCCACAATTTGGCAGAACCTTTACAGGCCCATTGATTTTCAATTCCAGTCTGAAAAATTGGGCATTCACAGGATAAAGAAGTAAGTGTCGGCCAGTATAGGTCCAAAAATTAGCCAACAGGCGTTCACCTGACAGCATAGAACGTTGTCGTTGGCTGTGGCTGGAGGTACATTAGGCATTCACAGGATACATAAGTAAGTGTTGCCCATTCCAGGCCCCAAAAATTAGCCCACATGCGTTTACCTGACAGCTAAAAACGTTGCATTCTGTGGCTGGAGGTACATTAGGCATTCACAGGATAAATAAGTAAGTGTCGCTCATCACAGCCCCCAAAAATTAGCCCACATGCATTTACCTGACAGGTAAGAACGTTGTATTCTGTGGCTGAAGGTACATTAGGCATTCACAGGATACAAAAGTAAGTGTCGCCCGGCCATTCCAGGCCCCAAAAATTAGACCACATGCGTCCACCTGACAGCAAAGAACGTTGTATTCTGTGGCTGAAGGTACATTAGGCATTCACAGGATACAGAAGTAAGTGTCCCCCATTCCAGGCCCCAAAAATCAGCCCACAAGCTTTCACCTGACAGCTAAGAACGTTGTATTCTTTGGCTGGAGGTACATTAGGCATTGACAGGATAAATAATTGTCGGCCATGAAAGGCCCCAAAAATTAGGTATTCAATGGACATGAAATGCCTTTTATGCCGCTGTATTTAACGAAGACAAGGACCATGAATTGTTATGGGTGGATGGCGGTCTGGCTGATATTTGTGGCCTGTCATGAGGAATTTTAATCAAACATGGTCTACTGGTCACATGTGTTGAATTCCTCTGAGATCCATGCCTCATTCATTTTTATAAATGTAAGGTAGTCTACACTGTCATGAGCTAGGCGAGTGCGAAAATCGGTCACGATCCCCCTGCTGCGCTGAACGTCCTTTCGGACAGGACACTGGATGGGGGGCAAGCCAACATTTCCATTGCAAATTGTGCAAGCTCTGGCCAGAGGTCAAGCCTGCCCACCCAGTAGTCCAGGGGTTCATCACTCCTCAGAGAGTCCGCATCGGCCGTTAACCCAATGTAGTCGGACACCTGACGGTCTAGGCGTTCCCTCATGCTGGATCCGGAGTACAGCTGTGGATGGTTCGGCTGAAAGAAGGATCTCATATCTGAAGTGACCGAGACATCTTCCAACCACCCTCTTCTTGCAGGCGCTGTTGGATTGCTACTCGCAACTGTCTCTCTATGATTGGAAATTCCTCTGCCAGCGCATGGAAAAGCAGAATGCAGCATTTCCCGCAGCAAGGCCTGGAAGTGCTGCATTCTGACCGCCCTCTGTGATTGTGGTAACATTTCTGCCATTTTGTGTTTGTACCGGGGGTCTAAGTACGTTGCCACCCAGTACTGGTCCTTGGCCTTTATGCGTTTTATACGGGGGTCCCCCTTAAAACACTGCAGCATGTAGGCCCCCATTCCCACTGAACTGGAAGCGGTATAGTGGCCTGCTTCCAGCTCATCATCCAGGATAATGTCATCCTCATTCTCCCCCCATCCACGGATTACACCAGGGATCCCAGAAAGGTTTAAAGCATGCTCTTCTTGCTCCTCCTCATCCCCCCCCCAGCACCATCCTCCTCCTCTGACTCCTCTTCAGACTCCTTCTGTTGATTTGTCTCAGATGGAGTAGCACCCCCTAGGAATTCATCCAACTTTGCGTCTTCCTGATCTTCCTGCTCCTTGATCAATGACACAACGCAATGCACGCTCCAGAAAGAAGGCGTAAGGTATGTTGTCACTTATGGCGCTCTGGCCGTGACTGACCAGTTTGGTGATCTCATCGAATGGCCGCAGAAGTCTGCATGCGTCCCGCATGAGCAGCCACTGGTGAGGTGAAAAAAACCCAAGCTCCGCAGGACCTGTCCTGCCACCGAGTTCGAACAGGTAGTCATTAACTGCACGTTTCTACTGGAGCAGCCTATCGAGTATATGCAACATTGAGTTCCATCGCGTTGGGCAGTCACAAATAAGACACCTGAGGGGCAGGTTGTGTCGCCGCTGAATCTCAGCAAGGCGAGCCATGGCTGTGTAAGATCTTCGGAAATGGCCTGAGATTTTCCTGGCCTGCCGCAAGACGTCTTGGACCCCAGGGTATTTGCCAACGAATCGCTGCACCACCAAGTTCAGGACGTGTGCCATGCATGGCACGTGTGTTATTTTGCCCTGTTTCAGCACACTCAGCAGATTGGCACCATTGTCACACACCACTTTACCAACTGACAAATTCAGTGGTCTCATCCACTGATCTGCCTGTGAACGCAAAGCTGAAAGGAGTGCAGGACCAGTGTGGCTGTTGGCTTCCAGGCACAACAGACACAGCACAGCATGGCAACGTCTCATCTGGCATGTGGAATAGGTTCTGGGGATCTTGGGCGGCGCAGGAGAAGAGACGGTAGCAGCGGAAGAGGAGGAGTCAGCTGAGGAGGAGAGGGTGGATGGAGGAGGAGGAGAAGAAGAGGCAGGCCTGCATGCAATCCATGGCGGTACAACTAAATCTACACGGGTGCCATGGGTTACATGCTTAACGGCCGTCAGAAGGTTCACCCAGTGGGCAGTAAAAGTGATATACCTTCCCTGCCAGTGTTTGCTAGACCATGTGTCTGTGGTCAGATGTATCTTGGCACCAACACTGTGTGCCAGAGATATATTCACTTGCCGCTTAACATTGTCATGCAGCTCTGGAATGCCTTTTTGAGAGAAATATTTCCTGCCTGGGACCTTCCATTGTGGTGTTCCAATGGCCACAAATTTACGAAAGGCCTCCGAGTCCACCAGTTGATATGGCAGTAGTTGGCGGGCTATCAGTTCCGACAAGCCAGCAGTCAAACGTTGGACAAGAGGGTTATCCAGCGTCATAATTTTTTTCTGCTCAAACATTTGGACCACAGAAGCCTGCCTTTTTCCAGAACAACGTGACGACGGCATCATAGAAGGTGGAGTGGAGGGAAAATGTGAGGAGAGAGGAAAAGGAGAAGCAGAAGGAGAAGGGGCTGGACGGTCAGAGCCTGGAATGTGGCTTTGTGGGTTCTGACGGTGTTGCTCCCACTGGGCTCGGTGATGGGAGTTTAGGTTAGGTGCCTTCTTAAGGTGGTTGTCCCTAGGTGAGTGTTGGGCTTACCGCAACTTATGCGTTGACTGCAAAGGCTGCAGATGGCAACACTGTTGTCAGCAATGGACACATTAAAAAAAGCCCACACTGCGGAGCCATGTGTCAGCGTCCTGGGAGCGCCAGATGTGACTGTACATGGTTGATGGCTCGCTCCTGATACATTTGCAGTCTGCTTTTTACCTCTTGTGCAATGCAAGTTCTGCCTGCCTTGAGTAGGCAGCAACACCGGGGACCAACCTCCTTGGGCTGATCTGGGTACTGGCATCAGGCTGCGCATCGCAAACATCTTGTGATGGATCGGAAAATAATTCAAGTGACTCAAGTGGAGGGTATGTGGTGGTGGTGGTGTTGGTGTCTTTGGGTGTGCACACAGCAGAGCGTGAAGAGGGTGCAGATAGAGAGGATGAGGAGGGTGCAGAAGAGCCGTCAACCACTCAACCAAGTCTGGTGTGTCCTTTGTCGTAATTGCACTCGGCTTTTGAAACATCACAGTTAGGCTCCGGCCTACCGCTCCTGCCCTACCCCTACCACCCCTGCGTATGTCTCTGCCTCTTCCTCTGCCTTTCATGTTTTTTAATTACCCTGTGACAGCAGTCTCTAGAAAATCGCAGTATATCTGGAAAAAGGTAGATAGCACCCCACTTCAATCTGTGGTATTGGGGGGGCCACAGGTTTATAACACCAGATCTACAAATAATTGGCCAGTATCTGTTGTCAATTTGTGTAGCACAGTTAACACAGCAAAAGAGGCCACATGCAGGACAAAAATACAATCTTAGAAAAGTATACTGTTAAATAACACCCAGCTTCAATATGTGGCATTGGGGGGGGCCCACAGGTTTATTAAACCAGTTCTACAAATAATTGGCCAGTAACCGTTGTCACTGTGTGTAGCACAGTCAAACCAGAAAGAGGGGACCAATTTTGGCAGGACTAAAATACACTCTTAGAAAAATATACTGTTAAATAACACCCCGCTTCAATATGTGCTATTGGAGGGCCACTGGTTTATTACACCAGTTCTACAAAAAATTGGCCAGGGAGTTTGCCACTGTGTGTAGTGTTGCTGCAGAAACGCTCAGTCTCACCACCACACCTGTCACAATGCTGCACAGTGCACAATAATACTACTATTCCACTATAATATGCTTTCTACAAAATATATTATACTGTGGATTAACTCCCTCCCCCCCCCTTTTTAGTGCACTGCACAGCAATACCAAAACATTTTCAGCCGTTTAAATGACTTTTGTGGACATTGACAGAGCGATTTGTGTGTGACTGCAGCCGATTTCTAACTGCCCCTAAAGCAACCACTGGATACCTCTCCCTATAGTAAAGAGACTGTAATAGACCCTAGAATGACATTGGAGCACTTTAAATGACTTTTCTTGACAATGACAGAGCGATTTCTGTGTGACTGCAGCCATTCTCTAACTGCCCCTGAAGCAACCACAGGATACCTCTCCCTAAGCTGAAAAGATACTAGACCTATACCAAAAAATACCAGCCCTGAAAGGACTTTTGTGGATCTTAACAGCGCTATATGTGTCTAGCAAACTCTCCCTGATGAGCACAGCAGACCTCTTCCTACACTGGCAGAAAGCAGAATGTGAAATGGCCGCCAGATCGGGTCTATTTATAGGATAGGGGGACTGTCCATGTGCTGGAATGTTTCAATTGGCTGTCCCGTTCCACCTGACGGCTGTGTCACGGGTCAAAGTTCTCCCCAATGTAAACAAATATGGCTGCCGCGAACTACGCCATGTGTCCGAAAATTTGGCGGGTAGTGAACAAGCAAAATTTGCCGCGAACCGACCGCCGGGCGAACCGCAAGGCCATCTCTATTGATCACCATTGGATCTGCCGCCTATTATTATCTGAGGAGTGTTCCTGTGGAATCCATATGATCTTTTCCCATTGCATTAGGGATTTGTGGTCTGCCCTTTTTGCTCTGAAGACCTTAAGGGTCTGGTAAAAAGTTTACCATATATCCCTTCTCACGGGTGTCGCTCATGGATCCCTAGTTGACATTTTTTTGCTTCTATTGGCACTAGTGGTTCCTTTCCAGTTTCTTATCACTCCTTTTGGGCACTTTGTTTTACTCTTCACTTATGGACTTAGAATTGTATATTTTATACCAGAGGACTTTTTCATGATTTGTTTTGCTGGGACCTTTAGTCCTCCTTCATTGTATTTTATTATTATTTACACTTCAGAGTGTTCACATTACTCACTATTTCACTGATAAAACTGTGGCCCCCCAATATCACATACTGAAGTGGGGTGTTATTTAACAGTATACTTTTCTAAGATTGTATTTTAGTCCTGCAAAAATTTGGCCTCTTTTGCTGTGTTAACTCTGCTACACACAGTGAAAACAGTTACTGGCCAATTATTTGTAGAACTGGTGTGATAAACCTGTGCCCCCCCCCCCAATACCACAGATTGAAGCGGGGTGTTATATACTTTTTTCCAGATATATTGCGATTCTCTAGAGACTTTTGTCACAGGGTAATTTAAGAACACGACAGGCAGAGGAAGAGGCAGACACTTACGTAGGGGTGGTAGGGGTAAGGCCGGAGCAGTAGGCTGGAGCCAAAGTGTGCAGTTTCAGAAGGTGCATTCAGTTACGTCAAAGGACCCACCAGACTTGGTTGAGTGGGTCACTCAACCTTCCTCTTCTGCACCCTCCTCATCCTCTCTATCTGCACCCTCTTCACTCTCTGCTGTGTGCACCCCAAAGACACCACCACAAACACCACCACATACCCTCCGCTTGAGTCACTGGAATTATTTTCCGATCCATCACAAGACATTTGTGATACGCAGCCATTCTTGGCATCGGATCAGGAAGAGGAGGTAGCAACAGCCGCCACTCAGCAGTCTGACGACAGTACCCAAATCAGCCAAAGGAGATTGGTCCCCGGTGTTGCTGCCTACTCCGAGATCTCGAATGTTAGTGGTAGTGAAGATGACGTTGATGATGACGAGTCTGTGGACGTCACGTGGATGTCTACAAGAGAGGAAGAGGAAGGGAGTTCAGAGGGAGAGACGGACCGGCAGATAGGGAGGAGAGGCAGGCAGAACTTGCATTGCACAAGAGGTAAAAAGCAGACTGCAAATGTATCAAGAGAGAGCCATCAACCATGTACAGTCACATCTGGCGCTACCAGGATGCCGACACATGGCTCCGCAGTGTGGGTTTTTTTCAATGTGTCCGTTGCTGACAACAGTGTTGCCATCTGCAGCCTTTGCAGTCAACGCATATGTCGCAGTAAGCCCAACACTCACCTAGGGACAACCGCCTTAAGAAGGCACCTGAACTGCCATCACCAAGCCCAGTGGGAGCAACACCATCAAAACCCACAAAGCCACACTCCAGGCTCTCACCGTCCAGCCTCTTCTCCTTCTCCTCTCTCCTCCCAATTGTCCTCCACTCCACCTTCCATGCTGCCGTCGTCACGTTGTTCTGGAAAAAGGCAGTCTTCTGTGTCCCAAATGTTGGAGCAGAAAAGAATGATGATGCCGGATAACCCTCTTGCCCAACGTTTGACTGCTGGCTTGTCGGAACTGATAGCCCGCCAACTACTGCCATATCAACTGGTGGACTCGGAGGCCTTTCGTACATTTGTGGCCATTGTAACACCACAATGGAATGTCCCAGGCAGGAAATATTTCTCGCAGAAGGGCATTCCAGAGCTGTATGGCCATGTTCAGCGGCAAGTGAATATATCTCTGGCACACAGTGTCGGTGCCAAGATACATCTGACCACAGACATATGGTCTAGTAAAAACGGGCAGGGAAGGAATATCACTTTTACTGCCCACTGGGTGAACCTCCTGACGGCCATCAAGTATGTAACCCGTGGAACCCGTGTAGATTTGGTTGTATGCAGGCCTGCCTCTTCTTCTCCTCCTCCTCTTCCCTCTCCTCCTCGGCTGACTCCTCCTTGTTCGCTGCTACCGTCTCTTCCGCTGCACCCCCCAAGATCCCTATTCCACATGCCAGGTGAGACGTTGCCATGCTGTGCTGCGTCTGTTGTGCCTGGAAGCCAAGAGCCACACTGGTCCTGCACTCCTTTCAGCTTTGCGTCCAAAGGCAGATCAGTGGCTGACACCACTGAATTTGACAGTTGGTAAAGTGGTGTGCGACAACGGTGCCAATCTGATAAGTGCATTGAAACAGCAAAATAACTCACATGCAATGCATGGCAAACGTCCTGAACTTGGTCATGCAGCGATTCGTTGCCAAATACCTTGGGGTCCAGGACATCTTGCGGCAGGCCAGGAAAATTTCTGGCCATTTCAGAAGATCTTACACAGCCATGGCTCGCCTTGCTGGCATTCAGCGGCGACACAACCTGCCCGTCAGGCATCTTATTTGTGATTGCCCGACGCGATGGAACTCAACGTTGCATATGCTTGATAACTGCACGTTTCAGCTGAAGCAGCCTAACAACTACCTGTACGAACTCTGCGGCAGGACAGGTTCTGGGGAGTTTGGGTTTTTTTCACTTCGCCAGTGGTGGCTTATGCGGGACGCATGCAGACTTCTGTGGCCATTTGATGAGATCACCAAACTGGTCAGTCACGGCCAGGGCGCCATTAGTGACATCGTACCTTACGCCTTCTTTCTGGAGCATGCATTGTGTCATGTCATTGATCAAGCCGTCGAGGAGCAGGAAAATGAGGAAGTTGCAATGTTGGATGAATTCTCAGTGTGAGCTACTCCATCTGAGACAAGTCAACAACAGGAGTCTGAAGAGGAGTCAGAGGAGGATGGTGTCGGGGTGGGATGAGGAGGAGCTAGAAGAGCATGCTTTAAACCTTTTTGTGATCCCTGGTGTTATCCGTGGATGGGGGAGGAGAACGAGGATGACATTATCCTGGATGATGAGCTGGAGCCAGGCCACTACACCGCTTCCAGTTTAGTGCAAATGGGGGCCTTCATGCTCCAGTGTTTTAAGGGGGACCCCCGTATAAAAAGCATAAAGGGCAAGGACCAGTACTGGGTGGCAACGTACTTAGACCCCCGGTACAAACAAAAAATGGCGAAAATGTTACCAGCATCACAGAGGGCGGTCAGAATGCAGCACTTAAAGGCCTTGCCGCGAGAAATGCTGCATTCTGCTTTTGCATGCACTGGCAGAGGAATTTCCAGTCATAGAGAGACAGTTGCGGGTAGCAAACCAACTGCGCCTGCAATAAGAGGGCGGTTTGTAGATGTCTTAGTCACTTCAGATATGAGATCCTTCTTTCAGCCGACCCATCGACAGCTGTACTCCGGATCCAGCATCAGGGAACACCTAGACCAACAGGTGTCTGACTACATCAGGTTAACGGCCGATGTGGACACTCTGAAGAGTGATGAACCCCTGGACTACTAAGTGGGCAGGCTTGACCTCTGGCCAGAGCTTGCGCAATTTGCAATGGAACTGTTGGCTTGCCCCCCGTCCAGTGTCTGTCCGAAAGGACGTTCAGCGCAGCAGGGGGATCGTGACTGATAAGCGCACTCGCCTAGCTCATGACAGTGTAGACTACCTCACATTTATAAAAATGAATGAGGCATGGATCTCTGAGGAATTCAACACATGTGACCAGTAGATCATGTTTCATTGAAATTCCTCATGACAGGCCACAAATATCTGCCAGACCACCATCCACCACAACAATTCCTGGTCCTTGTCTTCGCTAAATACAGCAGCATAAAAGGCATTTTTATGTCCATGGAATGCCAAATTTTTGGGGCCTTTCATGGCCGATAATTATTTTTTCTGTGAATGCCTAATGTACCTCCAGCCACCAAATACTACGTTCTTTGCTGTCAGGTAAACCCACGTGGTCAAATTTATGGGGCCTATACTGGCCGACACTTACTTCTTTATCCTGTGAATGCCTAATGTACCTCCAGCCACCAAATACTACGTTCTTAGCTGTCAGGTAAACCCATGTGGTCTAATTTTTGGGGCCTACACTGGCCGACACTTACTTCTGTATCCTGTGAATGCCTAATATACCTCCAGCCACCAAATACTACATTCTTAGTTGTCAGGTAAACCCATGTGGTCTAATTTTTGGGGCCTATACTGGCCGACACTTACTTCTGTATCCTTTGAATGCCTAATGTACCTCCAGCCATCAAATACTACGTTCTTAGCTGTCAGGTAAACCCATGTGGTCTAATTTTTGGGGCCTATACTGACCGACACTTACTTCTGTATTCTGTCAATGCCTAATGTACCTCCAGCCACCAAATACTATGTTCTTTGCTGTCAGGTAAACCCATGTGGTCCAATTTTTGGGGCCTATACTGGCCGATACTTACTTCTGTATCCTGTGAATGCCTAATGTACCTTCAGCCACAGAATACAATGTTCTTAGCTGTCAGGTAAACACATGAGTGCTAATTTTTGGTGCCTGAAATGGCCGACACTTACTTCTTTATCTTGTGAATGCCTAATTTTTCAGACTGGAATTTAAAATCAATGGGTCTGTAAAGGTTCCGCCAAATTGTGGAATGGATGCGGACTCATTTTACAGATGTGTGAATGGACCCTATATGTATTTGACATGTATTTACCGGCTGCTGTCAGTTCTGGCTGATTTATGAAAAAAAAAAAAAAGATTTGCTGTAAAAAAAAAATAAATACATTTTAGGGCAAGTTTATCAATTGCAATACTTCTGTTATGACATTGTCCATGTGCTGGGACTATTTGTGCACAGCTAGTAAGTCTTTTGTGGCCGCAAATATGACCTAAAAGTTTTTAAAGTTCGTCTCCCATTCAAGTCAGTGGGGCCCGCCCGCGAACTCGACCTTTGAGAAAATTTGCGGCTGAAGTTTGCGAACCGCTTCGGCCAATGTTCGTCCATCACTACAAATAATGCATGTAAATCAGGCACTGTTAAGTGATGGCTAATGTAGATGTCATGGAAAAAAAAAAACATACAAATGTGCTAATAGTGAGAAAACAACAATACACTATTCCTATATAACCAGCAGAAATTGTTAAATGAGAGGCATTCAGTGCCGGTTCACACTTGTGCGGCTGCAGAGATCGCATGTAATTCGGAGCGCACTGCTCCTTCATTACATGCGATCTCATGTGCGGTGCGAATTTCAGCCATACACTTTGTATGGTTGAATTCACAATGCATCCGCACCAAAGACGCACAGGAGGCATTTTTTGAGCCGCATCAAAATCGGATCGCACAGTGGTTCACACTTGTGTCATTCGATTCTGTGCTTACTTGCAGATCGCACTGCGATATGCAATCAAACTGGGGTTGTCATTAACTTTTAATTGACAGCCCCTGCGTATCGCATATGGCAGTGTGAACTGCCAGATGTGTGGATGCGATGCGGGAACACGCTGCATATTCGCAGCGTTCCCGCATCGCACAAGTGAACCGAGCCTCACAGTCCACATACAAAGAAGTTAAGTGGAATAAATGAGTGCTCAATAAATGCTGTCACCCACACCGTGCATTCTTATTTTGATTCAAGTGCTCCACCTCATGATAAGACTCATAAATCTTCTCACCAGATGCTCCAGGTCCCAGGGACCATACAGCCTTATCATCAATCAAGACACCTGGATGGGTCTGCACCTCTCTATTCCCTCTCTTTTGGCCAATTTTGATTATATGGAGGTAAAACAGAGACACCCATTTCAGGATATCCTGAAGACACCATACGGCAAAACTTCTTTGCTAGAGGCCACACAGTTTGCAGAGGAGGAGTGCTGGTCTTTTGCTGCCATCTTGTCTTACTGAGGATCTGTGGTGCAAAGTCATGTGTTTCCTTATGTGTGTGTCTAGTACTGTTACAATGTTTAACACCATGTCGGCACAATATTTTTGTCAGGAGCTGATACATCAAGAAGACCCCCACTGTGGAACCTTTTCTTTTTAACTTTCAATATATTTTATTGTGGAAATTGCAAAAGAACCTACAAGGTTTACATCATGAGTATAACAGTTTCAAAAGAAGCGCCAATAACAATAATACAGTGGGATAAAGGAAAGACAATAATGGAAAAGACGTGCATACGAAGTAACATGTGGCACCGCAAACAAAAGTAAATGAAAAAAAAAATAATAATAATAATAATTAAAAAAAGGCTTGATGAAGCTAGTATAGCATCTCCCAGCACCCCTAATGGGAACCTGCTGTGTCCGGAGAATGTATGCAGTGCCCAAAATTGGATGACACAACCTTAACAAGATAGGTACCACATATTGCCATAAACTCAAGAGGCTTAATCCCAAAATGGAGTTATACCCAGAGAAACAAATAGGATAAAACCCCAAATATTTTTTTTTTTACAAAACATAAAAATAAAAGGTAGAAAGAGGAAGAGAAAGTTCAGGGTAAGAAAGAAGAAGATAGAGAAAAGAAACAGAGTATGGCTGGATACACACTATACAATTTTCTTTAGATTTTTTCCTTTAGATTTACCAAAACCATATAATACTGTATGAGGTCAGACCTAAACACTTTCAATTAGTATAAAATCAGGCAGGCCCTTGCACTACATAGTTGAAGGTAAATCTAAAGGAAATCTACCAACAAAAGTTGTATAGTGTGTATCCAGCTTAAGTCTACAAGAAAAAAGAAGTGACCAGGGAGATCCAATGTCAAATAGTCAACTGATGTAACAAGATAGGTGATGGTTTCAGAGAAGGGAAACATTGACATATTTAGCCCATGGTTCCCAAGTTGCCTCAAATTTGTCAGAGGAGTTCTCCAGCACATCTTTTCTTGGGTCATAATCCACAAGTTTTTCCTTTTTCGCTCTTGAAAAAAGAAACAGTGTTTTGTTTCCAGGAGCTTGTTATGGTAAGTTTAGCACCCGTTAAAATAAATAAAATAAGGCGTTGAGTAAGCTAGCTAGCGGAGGGGACTTGGAAATGAAGTAGCGTTATTTGAGGGTATTTAATCACCGGTAACCCAGTTATTTTACATATCACAGCAAATACTGTATTTTGTTCCAAAATCCCCTAATTTTAGGGCACATCCACCACATGTCCCCTCTATGTTCACATCCCCTGAAGCACAGTGGAGAAGATGATGGAAAAATTTGGGAAAATTTTGGCCAATCTGGTAGGGACAAGTTACCCACGCATTAGTACTTTCAGATTGGCTTCAATAAGAGTTACATTCAGGATTTCTGTAGACGCCCTAATAGAGCATCTATACCAATCTTCTATAGGCCATTCACCAGCCAAATCATTCTCTCAAGCTTCCATGTAAGGTGTTTTGGTATGAGCCAATGCTAGTGAATTGTAAATGATTGATATTCCACCCTTCCGATCTGAAAAATTACCGCACCAGCTTTCGTTGGGTGTAGCAATTGGGGGGATAGGTTTGGAAGTCCAAAGTGTATGTAGAAAATGAGAGATTTGGATAAATCAAAATTTCTCCAAGTCCGGCATTTTAAGTTTTCTGGCGGAATATTTTTTTGAAAATGGGGCCGGAGAGGGTAAAAAAGTGGCCTATTCTGTAGAGGCCTTTATCTTACCACCATCTGAAGGCTTGGATGTCTAAACCCAGGGGGGAAATGGGGGTTCCTGATGATGTGTGCTAAAGGCCTGATAGATGAGGTTAAATTAGGGTGATCCATAAGGGAATCCCACATTTGAAATGAGTAAGAGAGTGTTGGAGAGAGGATTGGGGGTCTTGATTTGGAAGGACACCAGAGAAGGAAGTCTAAAGTATGGAGAGGAACTGCCTGTCTTTCAATGGAGATCCAATAAGATAATCGAGCTAAATGGGCCGCCTGTAGATACCAACGAATATTTGGCACGCCCAAGCCCCCTTGCTTCCAGGTGCGAAGAAGCACCTGGAAAACCCCTTTGAGCCCCATATAAATTGAATGATCTTAGTTTGTAGGCCTTTCAGAAAACTCCATGGTATTGGGATGGGGAGAGATCTAAAGTAGTATAAGATTTGGGATAGTAGGTTATTTTTACAGAATTTATTTTACCTAACCAGGAAAGGTTCAAATGGGACCAGCTATTCAGTTCAGACTCCAATTTTTTGAGTAACGCTGGATAATTGGCCCTAAATAATTGATCTACTGATGGAGCCAAATTGATACCTTGATAAGGAAAAGAGGAGGCACTCCAGGAAAATTCAAAATGAGTTTGAAGATTCGTCACATCAGGGGAAGATAGGTCTACATTTAAAACCTGTGATTTAGACTAATTTACATGTAGGCCTGAGGCCTTGGAAAACACATTCAGGGTCTGGCACACATTCGGGAGAGAGATCAATGAGGAAGTGAGGAAAAGGAGGATATCGTCAGCGAATAACGCACATGTGCAAGAGAACCGCATTGAACTCCTTTAATGTCTGGGTGATTCCTGATCGCTATGGCCAGTGACTCAATTGCTATAGCAAAGATCAATCGGGATAAGGGACACCCCTATCTGGTTCCACTAGAAATTCTGAAGGGTTTGGAGTAATAGCCCTGTAACCTGATTTGTGCTTCCGGAGTAGAGTAGAGTGCGTGTATAATGTTTAAGAAAGATTCTCCAAAGCCCCAATTTTTGAGAACGTTAAATAAATAATCCCATGAAACCGAGTCAAAGGCTTTATGGAGATCCAATGACAGGAGAAAGCCCTGCTGAGCACTCCCTTCATCCCATTTGGATTGTAAAAGAGAAATAACGTTAGTAGTTCTGCAAGTTTGGTCCGGGCCTTGCCTCCCCGGTATAAAACCCACTTGATCTTTATGGATCTACAACGCAATAAAGGAAGCTGCACGGTCAGCCAAAAATTTAGTCAAGAGCTTAAGATATTATTAATGAGAGAAACCGGAGGTAATTATTGAGTAGGCTAGGGTCCTTCCCCGGCTTAAGCAATAATGGAATAAATGCAGAGTTGAGGGCCTTATCAAGAGGGGATTCCCTTCTTAAGTAGCTAAGTAGGGGGCAAGTGTGGTCAAAAATGTTTTGTAGTATAAATTAGGGAAACCGTCGGGACCCGGTGTGGAATGACATTTGGAATTTTTAATTGCCCTTATGATTTTCTCAACCGAAATTGGTTGTTCCAATTCTAATCTATGTTGATCCTGTAGTTTGGGAATAGGGAGTGAGTCTAAGAAACCATTGACTTCCGATGGGGAAGGAGGTGGGGTAGGGTTATATCATTTTTGATAGAAATCCTGAAAGGTTTTCGGTATTTGTAATGGATTTTGAGACAAGATACCCCCAGCTACTTTAAGCTTGGGTAGGGTGTAGATCCACTGTTTAGGGCATAGTCTACTAGCCAAAGCAGTACCGATTCTGTCCCTCTGACTATAAAATCTTGTGACGGTCCAAAGAAGGCTTTTCCCCCGCCCTTGTGGTAAGTGCTAGTTCGAGATCCAGCCTAGCAGCTCCCACATCAGCTGCAGACTTTTGAGTAGGGTTTAATTTATGCAATTTGCTGAGGTCATTGAAATCCTTTTCCGGTCTGACAATGTCAGCTTTATAAGCTTTGTGGGTATGGTAAGATATTTGGATTAGTGTACCTCTAATCCGGAGAATCGTTCAGGATAAAATATTCTTATATGGCCTTCTCAATTTCGCTCACAATGCTGGGGTTACTGAGAATAGATTCATTAAGTCTCCATCTAAATTCCCGAGAGTGTCCTCCCCTCCCCAGCACGTATAGAAAGACCCCCGAGTCGTCAGACCACACGGAATTACTAATGAATGCTTTAGTCACTATGGGAATATGAGCTGAAGAGAGGAAAATATGTCCACCAGACCCTTTCATGCTAATAATTTGGCTATGCGCAAGCTTTGTTTGGAGGGAGGCAAATCTTCTTATCAAGGCTCTGATCAAAAGCTACATTAGAGTTGCCTCCAACTATGAGCACACCATCCAATAACGGGTTCAGAGTGTTGAACATGTCTTGAAAGAATTGGTATTGATTGTGATTCGGAGCATAATAGGAGACAAAAGAATTGAGGATGCACTAGAATATATCTACCTAAGGGATCTGAATATTTTGACACTAGGGAAAAATTGCAATTACGGGAAAAAAGGATGGCCACCCCTTTAGTCTTATTTTCGGCATTGGCTAAGTAGAAGGTAGGGTATTTAGCATGCAAAAAGGACGGACAGTACTTTTTAGGGAAATTAGTTTCCTGAAGAAACAATATATCTATCCCCAAGGTGTGGAAATAATGGAGTACCTTCTTCCGCTTAATTTGTGAATTCAGACCCTGGGCGCTTTGGGAAGCAAGTTGCAAATGAGACCTTAAACGTTTAGAGGGAGCCATGAGAGATGGGAGAATAAGGTAGCTGTAAAAGGAACGGCCTTACCGATTGCCAGAACTCCACCTACTTCAATGATTGCGAAGATGACATCATGACTGGAGATAGTAAGTAAATCCTCCCTGGTCCCTAGGTATAAAAAGAGAAGGTTAAGAAAGGAACAAATAGAGAAAAACAAGGAAGAGGAGAGAAAAAGCAGGGTCACAGGATAACCCTATCTGATCAAAAAATAAAAAAATAAATAAAAAAGGTCAAACGAGACCGTCGAGTAAGCGAAGAGAACTCCTCCTATAACAGGAAGAAGTGGTCCCGTGTTGGTGCGACCTGCAATACCAGCAACCAAGATGGGAGGTGGGGCATGAGTATCGCCCCAGAGACCTGGATCCCCTAAATTGTCTATGATTCAAAAAAACAAAAAAAAGCAATGTCATATAACCCCTGATATTATGTGCCTCCCACATTTAACTAGAGAGGCCCGGTTAGAGGACACGTAATATCAAGAAGCTTACAATGAAGTTACATACAGAGAGATGCGGAACCTGCAAGTAATGAGATTAACATTCAGAAGCGAAGGAAATAGAAAACAATACAGGGAAAAGGCGAAGGCAGACCGGGGATCCTCAGGGTGGGCGACCATCTTTGGATTTCTTGGGC
The DNA here is from genome assembly GCF_965119305.1 of Pelophylax lessonae. Lineage (NCBI taxonomy): Eukaryota > Metazoa > Chordata > Amphibia > Anura > Ranidae > Pelophylax > Pelophylax lessonae. The sequence continues at coordinate 24,930,544 of NC_138768.1, read as the reverse complement.
TTGAATTTCTGCCACAGTGGGGATAATGGGCTGGAGGGCATTTGATGTTTAGTAGAGCTTGATGCTGAAGATGATTGTGGAGAGGATGGATCTTAAGTGATAAGTTGCAATTTCAGTAGGAGCTTCTCACCAGCATTGAATGAAGCAAAGGAATATGATTTCTGTTGATACTCAAACTTGAGGATACTTGAGAGTATCCTCCCTCTTACGAGGCCACCCCCTTCCCCGCCCGGACCCGGGTTTAGAGGGAAACTTCAGATGAAACCTTTTTAACAGACAAGGTGCAAAGCCCTCCGATGCAGGGACCCAAGATCTCTCCTCAGGACCAAAGCCTTTCCAATGAACAAGGTACTTAAGAATGCCTCTACAGAGTCGGAAATCCAGAACTTGACTGACCTCTTATTCCTGATTATCCTCAGAGACCGGTGCCATGGTAGGGAAAGGACGAGAAAACTTATTGAGGACTAACGGCTTCAGAAGGGAAACATGGAAGGAATTAGCAATTCTGAGGCTTTTGGGGATCTGAAATTTGAAACAAACTGGATTCAGTTTAGAAATTATGGTATATGGACCAATGAATCTTGGAGCAAACTTCAGGGAAGGCACTCGAAGCTTGATGTTCCTAGTGGAGAGCCAAAAGAGAAGGTGGTTTACGCCTGCGGCGGTCAGCAAAGCCTTTGAATTTGTCGGCAGCTGCCCGGAGGGAATCATGAACGTCACTCCAGATAGAATTGAAGGACTCCTGAGCTGAAGCCAACGCTGGGATATCCGAAGAACAGGCCATGGGAAGCGGAAGTTGAGGATGTCTTCCATTAACTGCGAAAAAGGGTGTTTTCTGCGAACTGGTATTTACATGATTGTTATGGGAAAATTCCGCCCACGGAAGTAGAGGGGACCAATCGTCATGATAAGCAGAGACTAAGGTGCGAAGAAAAATCTCTAACTCCTGATTAACCCTCTCCGTCTGCCCATTAGATTGAGGATGGTAAGAAGAGGAAAAATCCAAGGCAATATTGAGGGATTTGCAAAAGGCTCTCCAGAAACGAGACGTAAATTGAACGCCCCTGTCGGAAACAATGTGAGAAGGAATCCCATGGAGGCGGCAAATTTCTCAAATAAAAATGGGAACCAAAGCAGGAGCAGAAGGAAGACCAGGAAGGGGAACACAATGAGCCATCTTGGAAAACCGATCGACTATCACCCAAATGACTGTATTACCGTCCAACAGTGGGAGATCGGTGATAAAATGCATGGCAATATGAGCCCAGGGTTCCTTAGGAATGGGCAAAGGCATGAGGAGACCAGCAGGAGCTTGTTTGGAGGATTTAGACTGAGCACAGACATGACAAGCCTTGACATAGTCTTTGACCTCCGAGCGGAGATTAGGCCACCAGTAGTGACGGCTGATGAGCAAGAAGGAGCGGAGAAACCCTGCGTGGCCTGCCACCTTGGAATCATGCCCCCAACGAAGAATCTTAGTTCTTAGCTAAGTGGGGACAAAGGTCTTACGAGGAGGAATCTTTGAGTCCAGGGTGGTAGAATGGGCAATAATGCATGAAGTGGGGATGATCGGCTCAGGTTCAGGAGTGGACTCCTCGTCCAAAGTGTCAAAGGACCTAGAAAGTGCATCAGCCCGACCGTTACAGGAACCAGGTTTGTACGTAATCGTGAAATTAAAACGGGAAAAGAAAAGACTCCACCTGGCCTGTCTGGGATTCAAACGTTTAGCATTGTGTAGGTACTGTAAATTCTTGTGATCGGGGAAGATCGTTATGGGGTGAGGAGAACCCTCCAAAAGATGACGCCACTCTTCCAGCGCCAATTTGATTGCGAGAAGTTCCCGGTCGCCGATAGCATAATTTCTCTCTGCCTGAGAAAATTTTTTGGAAAAGAACGCACATGGTTGACGTTTCTTCTCTAAGAGTTGAAGAAAAACAGCTCCCACCCCCACTGAAGAAGCGTCCACTTCAATGAAGAAAGCATCCCCAGGATTAGGTCTCCTCAAGAGAGGCCCGGAGACAAAGGCCTGTTTCAGATCTTGAAAAGCAGCGACAGCTTCGGGGGGCCAGACTTTGGCATTAGCACCCTTTTTGGTCAAGGCGATAATAGGTGCAGCAATGGAAGAGTAATTCCTTATGAACTGCCTATAGTAATTTGTGAAGCCAAGAAAGCACTGTGTGGCCTTAAGACTAGCAGGAAGGGGCCAGTTGGTAATGGCTAAGACCTTCCCAGGATCCATATGAAGGCCCAAACTTGAGACAAAGCATCCTAGAAATAGGACCTCAGAACATTCAAAGGAACATTTCTCCAGCTTGGCATAGAGAGTATTCTCTTGAAGGCGCTGGAGTACAGTGCGGACATGGTTTCTATGGACATGCAGATTTTCCGAAAAGATCAGAATGTGATCCAGATAGATGACAACAAACTGGTACAGCAGGTCCCTGAAGATTTCATTGACAAAGTTTTGAAACACAGCTGGGGCATTACACAGCCCAAAAGGCATGGCCAGGTATTCGTAGTGACCGTCCCGAGTGTTAAACGTAGTCTTCCATTCATCACCCTCTCGAATTCGAATGAGGTTGTACGCCCCTCTGAGATCCAACTTGGTGAAAATGGAGGCACCCTTCAACCTATCGAATAGTTCAGATATTAAGGGTAAGGGGTATCGGTTCTTAATAGTAACAGCGTTTAAGCCTCGATAATCTATGCAGGGTCTCAAGGTACCATCCTTCTTGGCAACAAAAAAGAACCCTGCTCCTGCAGGTGATGAGGATTTCCGGATGAAACCTTTCTCAAGATTCTCTGCGACATACTCAGACATGGCCTGGGTCTCTGGGAAAGACAATGGGTAGGTACGACCCCTGGGCAGCGTTGCCCCGGGAACAAGGTCAATGGCACAGTCAAAAGACCTGTGGGGAGGAAGCACGTCAGCTGATTTCCTACAGAACACATCTTGGTAATCGCTGTATGCAGCGGGAAGGTCAGAAGATACCGATGTGGTGGCAACGGAAATTCTCTCCTTTGGGGTCACCTTGGAAAGACATGACGAGAAACATGAGGGGCCCCAAGCCAGGATCCGCCCAGAGGCCCAGTCCACATGGGGAGAGTGGAGCCGTAGCTAAGGAAGGCCCAACACAATGGGGTTAGAGATTTTGGGTAGGATAAGAAAGGATATCCACTCCTGGTGAAGAATCCCTACCGACATCCTAATGGGTAGCGTCTGGAAGCGAATAGGGCCCCCTGGGAGAACAGTGCCATTAATTGCCGAGACCACCAGCAGCGTAGAGAGGGGTGAAAGGGTGAGCTTCATAGAACAAGCAGTTCTCCAATCCATAAAGTAGCCGGCAGCCCCGGAATCCAGATATGCAAGGGTCGACTGAGGAGAAGTGCTTACGTGGAGGCACACTGGAAGAAGAATACGGGAAGGTTATGTTTCTGGGTCCAACATTCCACCTTCTAAATGTATTACCCGAGCGTTTCCCGGGCGAAGCGAACAGGAGACACGAAGGTGGCCCTTGCCTCCACAATAGAGGCATAAGCCCAAAGTTCTGCATCTAGCATGTTCTTCGGGGGTAAGTCTGGTCCGGCCCAGCTGCATAGGTTCCTCAACAGGATGAGGATGCTCCACGGGATGGAGCGATGGGCGCTCAGACTGGCTAAGACCTAAGGAGTGTTGGCGTCTCTTTTCTATGGACCTCTCCTGAAAACGAATATCGATCTGGTTGCATAAAGAGATGACATTGTCCAAACCGACGGGGATGGTTCTTCCCGCTAATTCATCCTTCACTCGGTCAGAGAGACCCTGCAAAAAGGTAGCGACCAGGGCCTCATTGTTCCAGCTCAATTCAGCTGAGAGGATACGGAACTGGAGAGCATATTGTCCCACTGAACGGGATTCTTGGCGGAGACGTAAAAGAGCACAAGCCGCTGAAGAGGCCCAAGTCGGCTCCTCAAAGATGTTACGAAAGAGCTTCAAGAAGTCGGTCAGGTTGGAAACTACCGGATCATTCTTCTCCCATAGGGGGGCAGCCCAGGCTAGAGCTTCGCCGGAAAGGAGGGAAATAATATAGGCTACCTTTGCCCGATCTAACAGGAAGTTTTGCGGCTGAAGCTCAAAATGGATGGTACATTGGCTAAGAAATCCCCTGCAGGCCTTGGAGTCTCCAGAAAAACGGATTAGAGGAAGTAGTTGCAGCGGATGCGAATCTGTGACTGGCACGACAGACCCAGCCACTGGTTGTTCTTGGGGTTGCAGATTCGGGGTCCCCAACAAGGTCTGAAGCTGTTCAAAGCGGGAAGCCAGATCCTGTAGGAATCGCATCACCTGAGTCTGATTAGTTTCATGCGTCTCGAGTCTGTGAACTAAGCTCTGTAATGGATCATCTGGGGGAGCGGCACGTCAGCCGGGTTCATGGCTGTTCAAACTGTCAGGTCACCTGTGGCCAGGTGACAACTGCACCCTGTGGAGGCAGGGGCGCAGCGCAAGGTAGTGAACCCTATGGCAGACTGCTGCGGATGGACCGGAACGTGAACCCGTGATTCCCCAGGGCGCGGAGTCTAAGACCCAGCAGGTGTTCACCAGAGCCTCTAGTGGTGAGGATGGACTTCGCTGCAGCTGGGCCCAGTTCGCTGCCCCTGGGGTCCCCCAGGTCACGCTCCGTAGGGAGTGAAGGGAAGCAGCCACTCAGGACACACAGAATGGAAAAGGGTAAGCTGAGGTCAGGGTAACAGGCAGACAAGGGTAGTCAAGGGACAGGCCAACGATCAGGGTAACAGGCAAACAGGAATAGTCAGAGACAAGCCAAAGTCGGTACACAGGGGAGTAGTTTCAAGCACACGGCAAACAGGAAACTAATACTGTTGAACAGCAAGGCAGGCCTGCAGTGCGCTGGTTAATATAGGCTTCCTGTGATGACCTGGGCGGGCCAGGAACAGGAAGTAGAGGTGATAAAAGCAGCCAGAAGGAAGAGTTTGGCCCTTAATGCAGACATGAGGAACAGGTAAGCTACCAGACATTATTGCATATCCATGACACAGGGACATCAGTGGAAGACTCTGGTATACCCCGAAGTCGAAAATTGTACCTCCTGCTTCGGTTTCCAAGATCATCAATCTTAAGTAAAACTGCTTCCAGTTGATCATGTAGATCTTGCAAACGGTTTGGCAACTGTGTGGTCCAGTTTAAATTCAATGGCTTCAATGTGTGACCCAATATTCAGCAAAACAGCTTTAATGTCCCATGTTATCTTAGAGGCTGTGGTGGTGAGGCCCCTGTCCAGCATTTCAGCAAATTTAGAAAACATGGCTTCCATCTGTATATGGTGGCCAGGAGAGAAGTCTGCCATGGGAGAGGGAGAATGGGGGTGAGCCGCTCCCCCCTCCATGGGAGTTCCAGTGAGAATGTCCATCATCAGGCCTATAAGCGATTCAGTGGAAGCCGGTGACACTGTTCCCACATTAGGTATACTCACGGGTGAGCCCTGGGCTTGACTTATCAAGTAATGGGGTCCCAACTGCTGCAGAGGCTGTGGCAGGAGCTGTTGATTTGCCTGCATGGCGTCCACCATCATGTAGAAGCCCGCCTGGCACGAGGGAGTGGAGAAAGCAGCAGTCAGGTCCCAACGGACCATTCCCGCTGACATATATTGCCTCTACTGGTGTTCCCCTAGTTGAGTGTGCCCTCTAGACCGGGATCTGGGTTCAAGGCAGTTGCAGGGATCTGAGATCTTCCGAGGCTGGACAGAGCTCCGGCTTCAAGCGGCCATATCGGGAGCTACTGCGCATGCACCTCCGAACCTTTTTTTGTTGCCTATTCAAGTGTTTGCCCACTGTTCTGACACTAGCCACTTCCTATTAAACACACATGAAGTCTATATTTCAATATTTTGGTAATAATGGGGAATATGGGGACATAAGAGAGTTCAAGGAGTGCAAGTGTGTGGTTTTTAATCTTTTTTGTGCATTCTGTATTGACATTTTATTAAACTTTTAAGAAAAATGCAGTCTGGCATTAAAAAAAAGCTGACACACTATAATCATACACTATTTGTGCCCAGGGCTAAGAAAAAGGGAGGGGGTGGCACTGATGAGGCGGCACTGATGAGGTGGCCCTGATAGGCACTGATGAGGTGGCACTGATGGGCACTGATGATGAGGCACTAATAGACAGCACTGATGGGCACTGATAGGTGTCACTGATATGCAGCACTGATTGGCACTCATGGGTGGCACTAATGGCCACTGATGGGTGGCACTGATGAGCAATGATAGGCCACACTGATGGGTACTTATAGGTGGCACTGATGGGTGGCAATGATGGGTGGCACTGATAGATAACACTGATAGGCAGCACTAATGAGGGGCCACTGATGGGCATCCTTAATGGGCACTTGTTGGCATTCCTGACGGGCATGGGTTGGCATCCCTGGTGGGCTCTATAGGGCATCCTTGATGGGTCTGTACTGATAATCAATGCGCTGATTATCAGTGCAGACCACCCCCCTCCTCCCTCAATGGGCTCATCTCTACTCTTACCTTGTCAGCACGAATAGAGGAAAAGATGATAAATGGCACTTCTTGGTTACGATGTGACCAGCTGTGATTGGACACAGCTGATCACATGGAAAAGAGCCTACATTGTAGGCTCTTTACCAAGATCGGAGATGCAGTGTGTCAGAGCGACACACTGCACCACCAATCGCCGCTCTGTATCCCCTCGCGGGCGTGCATGCGCAGTTTATCATGCTGGATGTCATGACTCCCAGTCAGGATAACACAACCACCCTGTGGCCATCATTTTGCATACGGTGGGTGCAAAGTTTTAAAAGGTTTACCTGCTCAAGCTTTGAGCTTTCCTGTTTTCTCTTGTTTGCTTTTTGCTCAGATCCAGTGCATTCCCCTGTACCTGGTGTAATCAAGGACAGCAACAGAATATTTGCTTCAGTTCTTACAAAAGACCTGGGACTATATTCAGATACTCATCAATTATCAATTGCTCAATTTTTGTCACATTGCTGGTGTTTTTGTTTTTCAGGCAGGTAGTGTGGACTGTGTTACTTTTTGTTTGTTTGTCATGTTTCCTTCCTACCTGCTAATATTTGCAGGTCCTTTGTAAATGTATGTACACTTGTTTTCCTACACCTCCTGATTGCAGAGATTATACTATGAACACTGGGTGCAAAACACCAGAAGACAACTCTAAAATCTACCAAGAGGACAAGGTGGGATCAAGCCACCTGGAGGGCTCTCTCATTCAAGCATTTAACCTGGTTAGTAATATGGTGGGACCCAGTGGGCTGTGTGGATAATGATCATTGGGTATTTTCATAAAAATGGATGTAAACCCTCAGATATACCAAGTGAAGTGAATAACTTCAGATGATACACAGAGATTAAAAAAATCTCTTTACATAAGTTTTATTTGTATATCTGCTGTCTTCCCATTTCTACACTCTTTGGAAAGTGAACATTGTGTTAGATTTTATTCTTTCTGTCCCAGCACTGAGTGTGGAGTCTTTGCATTCACTGTGTGAAAGCTAAATGGATGAAAGGCACCCCCTCCCACATAGGCAGAGGAAGGAATAAAACATGCAGAGCTGTGCTGTAATTAGACCAGCTCTCTGCTAATCTATCTCTATGCACCCACCCTGACTTAAATTTCCAGCTTATTTTATCTCCTGTGTTGGAGAAGTTATCATGCTGATAACAGAGAAATGGAGCAGCAGAAAGAAACGGGACTTAGGGCTTTGGAGAGAGATAAGTAAACACTACAAATATATGTGCTCAGCTGAAATTTCACGAATATGATTTACATCCACTTTAAGTCACCATGTTTTGGTATATATATATATATATATATATATATATATATATATATATATATATATATATATATATAACACATTTCTGTTAGTTTTGTTCCGCGCTCCTTATAGAATATTAAAGCTATGAAAGTTCTACCTAGACTGTACTAAATCATCTATTGCATACACTATGATACATACATAATATAAGGAAATGATCACTTACCTGTGTATACCGATACAGACTAAGTAACTGAGCCAGTGCATGACTTGTATGGAAAGAACTGTCACCAATAAAACCAGCCACTTCTCCATGTCCCTTACAGTAATAGTTGGGAGCTTTCATTTTTCCAGACAATATATTTATGGCATATCCCAAAGTATACTTTGTTTCTGAACACGTACTAAATATATGATATCCCAGGGTAACATTGGGCAGAAGATTGGGGTCCTGATTAATCTCATTGAGAGCAGTTATCATCACCAGGATGCTTTTATACTCTTCAAGGTCAACACTGCAGGAAATTGAGAATTTTCAAACTACATAAAATGGTTACTTCGGAGATTACAGTTTGGACACAGCTCACAGTCTCCTCACAACTAACATCAATTTGTTTTACAGAGAACACTAATGAATTAAATGTAAGAGGATATCAAGACAACATGTAATACAAACATTAAACTGCTATATAAATAGTATTTATTAAACATGACAACTTTGCTTAATTTAGGCAGCTCATTATAGTATTACCTGTACACTTAATTGTGGGCATTGTTAGCAACCAGGCAGACAGGGTACGTGCCCTACATCTATTGCTTGGCGCCCCTCGTCCTATGGATACAACCACCCACTGTATTTTTTTTTTTTCAATTTCACTGATTGTGCATTGCTGCCTGTCAGGAACCATGAATCAGACAGACAGAAAATGCAATAAAATAACACCTTTAATGTAATGGTAAAAAATGGTACAGAACAGTAAACATAGTCAAAATATAAGCCAGGGGTTGGAAGCCAAAATGGGAAGTCAGACGAGCCAGTGATCAGGAAACCAGAAATCAGCGTAGTCAAAGGCAGAGGAACAGAATCCGGAACCAAAAGGGACGTCAGCCAGGCAAAATCTTTCACAGAAACACATCAGAGAAACTCCAGATATGTTCACCAGGTGAAGGCAGACAAGGAATGAACAAGGCAGCCTAAATAGATAGAAGGTACTGGCTGTAGGCTGGACTGATGAGCAGGAAATAATAACCAGGTGAGCCACTGAGGAAAAGATGAGTGCTGACAATTAACTGACAGCTTAGCAGCCTGAGCACAGAGAAGAGAGCTGCTGCAAGCCCAACCCTGTCAGCACCTCCTCCTCAAATACCCCACCCCCTCGGAGGGGCACCAGGTTTAAGGGGAAAACATCTATGGAAAGCATGGAGGAGGACAGTAGCATGCCCATCCGAGGATGAGACCCAAGAGCATTCCTCCGAACCGTACCCTCTCCAATGAACAAGGTACTGTATGCACCCACAGAAACTTTGGGAGTCAATGATCTATTGTATCTCATACTCCTCATGGTTCCCAACCTGAACCAGGCGAGGACATGGTCCCGAGGTGGTGAAGCGGTTTCACATCAAAGATTTTAATAGGGGAACATGAAATACATTTGAAATATGCATGTTAGAAGGAAGGTCTAATGCGTAAGTATCACGTACCTGGAGGTGAGCCTGAACGGTGAGGAAGGCCTCTCTTACGCCTCTGACTCGGGACCCCTGATAGTGCAGACAGGAGGTGCCGAGTATAGAGTAGCACGAGTGCCTGATGTAGCTGGAAGCAGGCTGATGTCCACAGACAGGGATAGCCGGGTAGGTCCAGAGCAGGTATGCAGGCAACTGGTGCTGGTAGCAGGAGCGTAGTGAGACAAGCCGGGTCAGAAGCCAAACGGTCATACAGGAGCCAGAAGGAGCAGACTGGAGCGGAGGTCAAAGGACAAGCCGAGGTCGGTGCAGGCGGAGAGCAGAGGATAGTCAGGACAAGCCGGGTCTGGTACTGGTAAACAGGATACAGGTAGCGGGTTCAAGTCAACAAGGCTGAAGACAAAGCAGCACTGAACCTGTGTGCTGATCCAGCTTAAGTAGTGCTCTTCCTTGATGAGAAGGGTGGAGCCAGGATTAGCCTGTGAGTTTAACTCATCTTCTGCCAGAGCCTGTCTGACAAAACCTCTTCTTACATTGCCCCCTCCCAATGGGCAGCCTCCGGATGCCCAAACGGGCTAGTTTCTCAGGGTGATTACGTTTGAATGCTTGGATTAGGTCCTTTGCATGAATATTGGTTACTGGCTCCCAGGAATTATCTTCAGGTCCATAACCTTTCCATTTAATTAAGTATTGGACTAGGTTGCCTCTTTTCCTGCAATCAATAATGGATTCTACTTCGAATTCCTCTTCTCCATCGATTAGCATGGGTTCAGGAGGCCCATTGATCCGTCCAGGGAAAGGGTCTGGAAATGTAGATTTCAGCAATGATACGTGGAAGACAGGGTGGATTTTAAAAGACTCAGGTAACAGTAATTCATAGGTCACATCATTAATTTTCCTTTTAACTGGAAAGGGGCCTATGAACTTGGGCCCAAGTTTTCTTGACGGGCAGGTTAGTTTTAGGTTGGTTGTGGCCAGCCATACCTTGTCACCATGTTCCAAGATCAGTTCTCCTCTTCTCTTTCTGTCATAGAACCTCTTGTTACATTCTTGAGCTTTGGCCATAGTTTCCTGTAGTAATTTGTTATTGGAGGTAAAAAAATTAACCGTGTCCTGGACAGCAGGAACAGGCCCTTCGGGAACTGTGGTGACCAGGAAGGAAGGATGGTAGCCATAATTGGCAAAGAACGGGGTTTGCTTAATAGCAGAATGTTCGGAATTATTGTAGGCAAACTCGGCCAGTGGTAACAGCGTTACCCAATCATCCTGTGAATAAGAGGAAAAACAGCGTAAATACTGCTCCAAGGTCTGATTAGTCCTTTCTGTCTGGCCATTGGTCTGTGGGTGGTAAGCTGAAGAAAAGGATAGTTGAATTCTCAATTTTTCACAAAGGAATTTCCAAAACTTGGAGGTAAATTGGACCCCACGATCAGACACTATGTTAGTAGGAACTCCATGCAATCTTACAATCTCCTTGATGAACATTTTGGCAGTATCTGCAGCTGATGGTGTACCCTTCATTGGCAGGAAATGTGCCATCTTGGATAGTCGATCTACGACTACAAAGATTGTAGTGTGACCCTCAGATGGGGGCAGTTCCACAATGAAATCCATGGATATCATTTTCCAGGCCCTGTCTGGAATTGGCAAAGGTCTGAGTAGACCCCAAGACTTAGTTCTGGTTGTCTTGTTCCGAATGCAGGTGACACAGGTCTCAACATATTTCCTACAGTCCTTCTCCAGGCTAGGCCACCAGAAGGTACGCTGGAGCAGTTCAGTAGTCTTGTGGATACCAAAGTGACCAGCGAGTGTGTGATCGTGGCAGAGGCCCAGAATATTGACCCGGAATCTTTCGGGAATAAAGATTTTATTGTTGTGCCAAAGAAGTCCATCCTTAATTTGTAGAGTAACTCCGGGAAGAGGTGGCATTCCTCTAGACGCCTGTTTGATTTGGGATAGTAAGTCTTCTTGTAGCAACAGGAAGTTCCCCGAAGACAGGATCGTATCTGGAATCACAGATTCTTCCGCCTCACAGAACATGCGGGAGAGCGCATCAGGTTTAGTGTTCTTTGATCCCGGCCTATAGGTAACGTGGAAAGAAAATCTTGAAAAAAAAAGAGCCCACCTGGCCTGACGTGGTCTTAAACGTTTCGCAGCTCGCAGGTATTCCAGATTCTTATGGTCTGTGTATACCAGGATTGGATGAGCTGCTCCTTCTAGAAGGTACCTCCATTCTTCTAGAGCTGCTTTAATTGCCAAGAGTTCACGATCACCCACGTCGTAATTCCTCTCTGCAGGAGACAGTTTACGTGAGAAAAAGGCAACAGGATGCAAGAGGGCCTTGGCTCCTTGGCGTTGGGATAATACTGCTCCAACCGCTGACTCGGAAGCGTCTACCTCCAGGACATAAGGTAGAGCGGGGTCAGGATGTCGGAGCACAGGTGCGGAGGTAAACAGGGTCTTCAGGGTTTCAAAAGCGGCTTGTGCCTCAGGAGTCCACTGAAACCGAATACCCTGTCTGGTCAACTGGGTGATAGGAGAAATAATTGCAGAAAAGTTCTTGATGAATTTCCGATAAAAGTTTGCAAAACCGACAAACCGCTGTACCCCTTTCTTGTCTGTGGGGGCTGGCCAGTCTAAAATGGCAGACACTTTTTGCGGATCCATCTTGATGCCCTCTGTGGAAAGAACCAGACCCAAGAATTGAATGTCCTGTCGGCTAAACTCACATTTTTCGGGTTTTGCATATAAGCCATGTTGCCTAAGTCGGGCCAAAACACTCTTTACATGCCCATGATGATCCTCCAAGGTAACAGAAAAGATCAGGATATCATCAAGATATACAATGACAAATAAGTCCAGAAAGTCTCGAAAAATGTCATTTATGAAATGCTGGAAGGTGGCCGGGGCATTACAGAGTCCGAAGGGCATTACAAGGTACTCGAAGTGCCCAAAACGAGTGCGAAATGCAGTCTTCCACTCGTCACCTTCCCGGATTCGCACCAGATTATATGCTCCACGTAGATCCAACTTGGTAAACACGGTAGCAGAACGAAGTCTCTGGAATAGTTCTGGTACCAGGGGTAAGGGATAACGGTTTTTGATTGTGATCTTATTTAAGTCCCGATAATCCACACAGGGTCGGAGAGAGTGGTCTTTCTTCTCCACAAAGAAAATCCCTGCTCCTGCCGGGGACGTGGAAGGGCGAATAAAACCTTTCCTTAGGCTGTCATCGATGTACTCCTTTAAAGCTGTGAGTTCAAGCTCTGTGAGGGGAAAAATTCGTCCAAAAGGTATTTCGGCTCCAGGGAGGAGCTCGATTGGACAGTCGTATGGTCTGTGGGGAGGAAGAGTCTCTGCTCCTTTTTTACTGAAGACGTCTAGAAAGTCATGATAGATCACAGGAACAGAGGAACGAACTTCATCATCAGACTCCATGCATAGCAGTGAAGGTGGTTGAAGAGGTTGTTGGAAGAAGCAAAGCTGTCGACAGTAAGGGGATAGGAACTCAATTTCTCCTGTTTTCCAGTTGATACAGGGGTTGTGCGCCTGTAGCCATGGCATTCCCAAAATGATAGGAAATAAGGGGGAAGTGATAACATCCAGGCGTAGAAGTTCCTTGTGGTTGCCAGATATGGTGGCAGGTAAGGGAAGAGTCTCTTGAGTGACAGGCCCAGATTTTATACATGACCCATCTGCCAAATGGATTGCCATTCCATTAGATCTCAGCTTTAAAGGGACCTTGAGTTGGTTAGCAAACTCTTGGTCGATGAAGCAGCTACAGGCTCCAGAGTCAATAATGGTGGGTACCCGGATAGCCCCTTCTGGAAGCTGTAAGGAGACAAGGACAGTCAGGTGAGAGGAGTTATGGGAACTCGATTCCTGGTTGATAGAAGAGAGAGTTAAGCACTTACGGCTCTTGGCGGGGCAGGATCTCACATAGTGTCCACTCTCTCCGCAGTACAGACATAGATCGTTCAACCGACGGCGTTGGCGTTCTTCTGGAGAGAGAGAAGGCCGAAGCATGCCGAGCTGCATCGGCTCTGGAGTGTCAGCAGCAGGTGGGGCAGAGACTGAGGGTGTAGGCCCTGAAGGGCGGTAGACTCGCGGCATCATCCACATAGGTTGAAGTTGCTCACCAGCGCTTTCTGAACGGCGTTCTCTTAGGCGCCGATCGATTTGGATAGCCAGATTAATTAGAGCTTCCAGAGAACCTGGCACCCCCACACGGGCCAATTCGTCCTTTAGAGGATTGGAAAGTCCCAATCGGAATTGATAGCGAAGGGCGGCGTCATTCCAATCGGTGTCAGCACTCCAGCGTCTGAAGTCTGACGCATAATCTTCTGCCGTTCTGCGGCCTTGCTGAAGGGTATGAAGGGCCGCTTCGGCAGTGTTGGTCTTCTGAGGGTCCTCATACAACTCAGCCATAGCTCCGAAGAATAAGTTCAGATTTGATAGGCAAAGATCCTTCTGTTCAAGTAGACGGTGGGCCCAGGACTGGGGTTCTCCTTGCAGAAGAGAAATAACATAGCCTACTTTGGTAGCCTCCAGGGAGAAGGTACGGGGCTGTAGGGCAAAGTATAGCTCACAGGCATTATGGAAGGATCTAAATTTGCTGCGATCGCCTGAAAACCTTTCCGGGGTTGGTACCCGGGGTTCAGGTGGCAAAAACATTACAGCCGGTGAGGCAGAAGATCCTCCAGGAGCAGGAGATGCAGGAGCTGCAGGAGATGACAAGGTTAATGACTGGACACGTCCCTCAAGTCGGTTATAACCCTCTTGCAGGTCCTTGACAGACTGTGTAAGTGCTGCCAGGTGATGGCATAATTTGTCCATTGGAGAGGTTCCTCGTTCAGGCTCTGACATTGGCTGCTTTGTACTATCACGTACCTGGAGGTGAGCCTGAACGGTGAGGAAGGCCTCTCTTACGCCTCTGACTCGGGACCCCTGATAGTGCAGACAGGAGGTGCCGAGTATAGAGTAGCACGAGTGCCTGATGTAGCTGGAAGCAGGCTGATGTCCACAGACAGGGATAGCCGGGTAGGTCCAGAGCAGGTATGCAGGCAACTGGTGCTGGTAGCAGGAGCGTAGTGAGACAAGCCGGGTCAGAAGCCAAACGGTCATACAGGAGCCAGAAGGAGCAGACTGGAGCGGAGGTCAAAGGACAAGCCGAGGTCGGTGCAGGCGGAGAGCAGAGGATAGTCAGGACAAGCCGGGTCTGGTACTGGTAAACAGGATACAGGTAGCAGGTTCAAGTCAACAAGGCTGAAGACAAAGCAGCACTGAACCTGTGTGCTGATCCAGCTTAAGTAGTGCTCTTCCTTGATGAGAAGGGTGGAGCCAGGATTAGCCTGTGAGTTTAACTCATCTTCTGCCAGAGCCTGTCTGACAAAACCTCTTCTTACAGTAAGCCACTGGTTTGATCCTATGGAGAATACAGAAAGGCCCAATATAATGTGGTGCCAGTTTAAGTGAGGGAACACGGAGTTGGAGGTTACAAGATGACAGTGAGACACTCTCCCCAACCTGGTAGGAAGGCACAGGTAGGCAGTCAGCATGGAGTATGTACCTATCACTAGCATGTCGCAAGATCTCTCAGATCTGCCCCCAAGGAGAATGGAGATCATGGAGATTCTAACACAGGAATTCTTAGAGGAATAAATAGATGGCTGGAAACCATAATTTACCATGAACAGAGACTATTGGGAAGCGGCATTGACGGCACTATTGTGAGCAAACTCCGCCCAAGGTAAGAGGTCTGACCAGTTGTTATGGTGGTCAGAAATACAGCAATGTAGGAACTGCTCCAAGGCTTGATTGGCCCCATTGGACTGTGCATGGTACACCAAGGAGAAGGAAAGCTGAATTCCCAACTGTGCACAAAAGGCTCACTAAAACCTGGAAACAAACTGGCTATCCCTGTCCGAGATGATAACCTTGGGCAGCCCATGTAACCGAAAGATCTCCCGAGCAAAAATGAATGCCAGTTCTTTGGATGTAGGCAACTTCTTAAGTGGAATACAATGAGACATCTTTGAGAACCGGTCAACCACCATAAGAATAACTGAGTTGGGGGGCGTGGCTGGCAACCGAAGGAGATGGCCGCATGAGATCCGAGCTCCTTCTCTCCCGGTATCTCCACGACAAACAAGCCACGTGGGTAAGCACCTCCGGCTTCTAATCCCCACCTAAGTCACCCGGGATCCTCTAGACCACAATGAGGGAGCGCAAAGACTGCGGGGCGCCCCGAAAACTGACGGACTTCTTTGCCACCTCTAGCACCCCGCGCTCACAAGATGGCGCCGAGACCTCCTTGCAGGCCCGAGGCGCCGGAGCCTCCGGTGGAGCGCAGCGGGACCACGAGCGGGCCTCTGGCTCTGTCTCCCCCGCCGCAAGCAGCAAGTCATCCCAGGGGATCTCGCCTTCCCACAGCCCCCACAAATCGGCACCCAAGCAGTCTGAAAGCCACAGATGGGCCGGGGATGAGCGAGCAGGGGAGGGATCCCTGAACAGCACATTGGAGTTCTATGAGAACTTTAAAGACTTTCCTACTACAGGGCAGCCTCTCACAGATGCCACTATGAAGGAAATGCTCCTCACTATTAACGGTGCTTTTCACAGAGAAATTGTGGCCTGTGTCAATGGTATCAAAACTGATGTAGTTGAACTCGGGGGCAGAGTGGATCATTTGGAATCCAAAATGGAGGAGTTCACACTTGCGCATAACGAATTGGTTGACGCTCACAACGAGAAGGAAGATGACCTGGAGGCCCTAAAAAGCAAAATGGCGGACCTGGAGGACAGGGCCCGCCGAAACAAGGTTAAACTTCGGGGGGGTCCCAGAGTCTATTCCCCCATCAGAACTGAGGCCTTATGTACAAGCCATGCTTTTGGCCTTGATGCCTGACACGCCTGTGGCAGAGGTAGTGGTGGATCGGGCTCACCGCTTGCCTAAACCGCAACATCTACCAGACAAGGTACCACGGGATGTCATTGCCCGCATCCATTTTTTTTTACGTCAAAGATGATCTCATGAGGTTCGCGCGGAAGCATTCCCCGCTGCCGGACCCGTATCATGACCTATCAGTCTACGCAGACCTGTATCAGTTCACCATGGCGGCGAGGAGGAAACTAGTTCCCTTGACCAAGCTACTCTGGAACAACAACATTGCCTACTCCTGGGGATTGTGAAGTGGTGGGGTTTTCTGCGCTAATCAAGGAATTGTGATAGCAAATATTATAGTGAGCTGCTGAACAAAGGAAACATAGAAGTACCAACAAAATATACAATCAAAAAATGGGCTGCGCTACAAAAGAAATCTCCCAAATAAATGAAAAAGTGCTTATCTATCAAATACTTAATATATAATACAATCTAGGATAAAAAGCAAAAATGTGCACACAAGTTATAAATTATCAGTGTGAAGAAAAAAAGAGTGTTTTAAGTCCCAATAAAGTCCGTAGCTTTAGAACGTGAAAATGGTGTTCAAAGAAATCAACCAAAAAAGGTCCCAGAGGCTGAATCCAGATGACACTTTTTAAGAAGATAGGGGAGACACCGACGTGCAGATCACCAGATACAAAAAACAAGATGGCTGCTTACCAGAGCAAGATGGTCTCTCAACTAGGGATGATCGAACGGTTCGGGTCGACCATCGGTTCGACCCGAACATTGGATGTTCGATATTCGGCCGAATACCGAACTTTTTGCGGTAAAAGTTCGGTATTCGGCCACCAGAACCGCCCAAAATGCACTGGGAAAGGAACTGGGCTTTAAAAGCCGGTGATTGGCCCAGAAACGTCTGCAAAAGCCAATGAGGGGGCAGGAGTCTCCTAGGAATGTGATTGGAGTGACTACGGGGACCAGAGGCCAATCAGGAGTGAATACGCCTCACACTATATAAGATGGCCCCTCCTAACCCCTAGCACAGTGATCCAGAGCCTGTTGAAGAGAGTTGAAGCAGTTCTCTGACTCCTGCTTTGCTACACTACATTTCCTACATATTGAGTGGTTCTAAAGCTCCATTTAGCAGAATTGTATTTAGCTTACAGCCAGTGTAGTTAGATACAGCGATTGTGCTGGTTCTTAGAGTTACAAAAAAAAAAAAAAACTTAAGGGACAGTGTCAGTCTTCTGCTGTATGGAGCTTTCTATTTAGTGGAAAGGGATATCTAGTGTAGTTAGGGAACTTTGTACTACATTAGTTATATTTAATAATTGAGTTTCTGTAGGGAAAGTGAAAGTGTGAGGGTTCTGTTTAGTGAGCATGCTGCACAGTGGTGCTGTATCACAGCAGGTGCACGTGCTTGCTAGGCAGCAAAATACAGTGACAACTTAACGCCTGTTGTTCAAAGCGTTAGGTGCACTGTACAAAAGCCTTTGCAACTGCGTGACACGCATCTGCTGTGCTGTATCCAGCGACAACTGTGGGTCGCATAGCAGTGTGCGTTTTTCACCGCACACAGTTGCCAACGCATCAGTGACAACCTAACGCCTGTTGTTCAAAGCGTTAGGTCCACTATGCAAAAGGCTTTGCAACTGTGCATGACACGCATCTGCTGTGCTGTATCCAGCGACAACTGTGGGTCGCATAGCAGTGTGCGTTTTTCACCGCACACAGTTGCCAACGCATCAGTGGCAACCTAACGCCTGTTGTTCAAAGCGTTAGGTCCACTGTGCAAAAGCCTTTGCAACTGTGCGTGACACGCATCTGCTGTGCTGTATCCAGCGACAACTGTGGGTCGCATAGCAGTGTGCGTTTTTCACCGCACACAGTTGCCAACGCATCAGTGACAAATATGCTTGGTAGACCAAGAAAAGGCATACGTGGCCCTGCTGCGGAAAGGGGCACAGCTTCTAGGGTGTCTAGAGGCAGGGGTGGACGTGGTGGTCAGTCCTCAGCCAGGCCACCATTTGGATTGTTCTCCGGCAGTGGCCAAGCTATACGTCCACAGTATGTACAGGAGGTGGTGGACTATATGACCAAACCCTCATCATCGGCATCATCTGCAACTACAGTGACCCAGGCAGAGAAAAGTGGTCAGTCTTCTGCAGTTGTCAGAACAAATACAGATGAGTCCATGTCCACCTCACGTCCTCCCTTAGACCCAACTTCAGACATGACAGAGGAGTCAGATGAGCTGTTTGACCACAGTGTCGGCCATCTACTCCAGCCTGATGCTCAGTCCTTTATGGAGTCTGATGTTGGGTCTGAGTTTGAGGAGGAGGCAGAGCAAACAAGAGGGGAGAGCAGACGGCCCGCTCCATCTAAGGCCGCACCTGTTGTCTCCCGGGCCAGGCCTGATGCTCAGTCTTTGATGGAGTCAGATGTTGGGTCTGAGGTTGAGGAGGAGGCAGAGCAAGCAAGAGGGGAGAGCAGACGGCCCGCTCCATCTAAGGCCGCACCTGTTGTCTCCCGGGCCAGGCCTGATGCTCAGTCTTTGATGGAGTCAGATGTTGAGTCTGAGGTTGAGGAGGAGGCAGAGTAAGCAAGAGAGGAGAGCAGACGGCCCGCTCCATCTAAGGCCGCACCTGTTGTCTCCCAGGCCAGGCCTGATGCTCAGTCTTTGATGGAGTCAGATGTTGGGTCTGAGGTTGAGGGGGAGGCAGAGCAAGCAAGAGGGGAGAGCAGACGGCCCGCTCCATCTAAGGCCACACCTGTTGTCTCCCGGGCCACTATACACACCTCATCTTGCTGGGACTTTTTTGAGACATCCCATGCAGACAAAACAGTTGCGATCTGCAAGATTTGTAAGTGTAAGATTCTGGTACCTCTAGTACCTTTAATTACTACTTTCTTTTCAATGCGTCCCACCTTTCCCTTTAGGTGGTGCGCATATACCTTTAAGGGCGACGAGGTCACTGCTGAGCGCCGCAGAGCGGCTATTTCAACCGCCGGCGGCCTCACTCACATCGTTCGTTCAACCTGCTTGGCTGTCCACATGCTTGCTAGTGTGTCTCGCTGTCGGAACCTCCAGTTGCTTTCCTTTGCTTTTGAACGGACCGGAACCTCGCTCCTGATCCCTGTATCTCTCTACCGGATCACTCCTCATTACTGGACCCCGCTACTAACCTGCTCTCTAGTGATAAGTACCCCGCAGGGGAAACCTCCATAAACCTACTTACACTATATCTATTGCTCACTAAGGACTGTCACGCTATATGCAATACTAAACCTATCATCTGCACTGTTATTTAGATTGCTAGCTCTTGAGCCTACTGTCATCTATCCTTGCACTGGGTTAGTCTCTCCTGTATGTCATCTGCTATCCTACCACCTACTACCATACATGATTGCTAACCTATCTGCATCCTACCTGTTACCATCTATACTCTCATGAACATTTCTCTAAAGTGCTTGCCATCTACTGTCACTGTTCATACCTGTCCCTTCAGCACATCACCACTATACTGCTATATACATCTATCACTCCAGGAACTTCTTATTGAGTGTGTATATTTGTATGCTGAATCAGGCAGGCCACAGTGATGAGTCTTGGGAGTTGGAATTGGTATTTCAACACATCTCTACATGACTGCTGAGTGGAGATTTCTGCAGCTGCAAATCCATCTTGTTACAAAAACGCAGGAGCGTTACAGTAAGAAGGGTATAAAACGTGGCAGAAATGTCAACCACCTGGGTACAAGCTGCCTAAACAGGCATTTGACAACCCACCACTCGGCCCGTTGGCAGGAGCATTTAAAGAACCCACAAAAGGGCCAAAGATCGGTCAGTCGGCCTCCTAGTCCTCCTCGCGCTCCTCCTCATGCTCCACCTGCTCCACCTGCTCCACCTGCACATCAGTCTGTTCCTGGCCCTGCTATAGTCACTCGTCACCTGTTGGCAGCCTCCACTGACAGGGATGATGATATAGCAGGCAGTGTCGCATCTACCTCCAGCACACCACCAGCTGTAACATCTAGACGCCAAATTTCGATTCCACACATGCTGGAACGAAAAAAAATGTATACTCCCCGCCACCCACATGCCCAGCGTTTAAACAGTAGTTTGGCTAAACTACTGGCTCTGCAACTATTACCATTTAACCTGGTAGAGTCTGCTCCCTTCCGTGACTTCGCAAAATGTGCAGTTCCACAGTGGCAGGTGCCAAGTCGGCATTACTTTGCCCGTAAGGCCCTGCCATCCCTATACCAACATGTGGAAGGCAATGTAGTGTCGTCCCTGGCCAAGCCAGTCAGCCGTAAGATACACTTGACGGCTGACACTTGGTCAAGCAAACATGGGCAGGGACGGTACATTTCTGTCACTGCTCACTGGGTGACACTGCTTGCCAGCGGAAGGGATTGTAGCCAGGGCTCGGTGCTGCAGCCAGTGTTGCCCCCACGTCTGCAAACAGCTGGTGGTGTCGCTGATCCGGGTAGATCGATCACTTCTACCCCCTCCTGCTCCTCCTCCTCTACCTCCTCCATGCCCTCCCCTGCAGAATGGTCCTTTGAATATGATGAGGTACCACGTAAACGTTCAAAGGGCTATTCTATATCTCAGGCCAAAAGGTGTCATGCAGTGCTGCAGCTTGTGTGTCTAGGGGACAGGCAGCACACTGCCCCTCAGATTCTTGGGGCTCTGCAGGCACAGGCCCAGAGGTGGTTGACACCATGCCAGCTGCAGCCAGACTTGTATAAAGTACTCAAAATTTCTACTTGAATAAAAGTACAAGTGCTCGATCAAAAAGTGACTTGAGTAGAAGTGGAAGTGCTCGCAGAAAAAGTTACTTAAGTAGAAGTACTAAAGTATTCAACATTTTTTTTTACTTAAGTATTGCAAGTAGTTTTTTTCAGAAAATTTGCTACTTAAGTACTAAAAGTAAAAAGTACCAGTAGTTTTGAAAAAAAATTTCTACTCAAGTACTGAAAGTAGAAGTACAAGTACTGTGTTATGTAGTTATTAAAGAAAGAAGTCAAAAGTTTGAACATCATATTGTTTTTTATTATTTCAAATGATTTATTCAAATGATTAACCTGTGTTTGTTAGTAGTTTCTTGATGCACTTTAAGCGCTGTAGCACCATTTATTTGTTTGTTTCATATTTTCTTTTTATTGGAAAGATTTGGTATAGCAGCTTTTATTATACACAGCCTTTATTTTCGAATGCGCTGATTTACAAATGACATTATACACATTTTTTTGAGCTTTATGCAACCTGCCATCTACTGTTCTGGCAGTGGTAATTTTTTTAAAAGTAACGAGTAACTATGCAGCACAAAAAAAAAATATCGGAGTAGAAGTATCGAAATCATCGAAAAAATGTAGTGAAGTAAAAGTAGAAGTAGGAGAAAAAATTATACTCTAGGAAAGTACAGATACCCCATTTTGGTACTTAAGTACAGTACTTAAGTAGTTCTACTTCGTTACTATACATCTCTGGCTGCAGCCAGGGATGGTGGTTACTGATAATGGGTCAAACCTCCTGGCCGCCCTTCATCAGGGAGAGTTAACCCATGTGCCATGCCTGGCGCATGTCCTGAATCTCGTGGTACAGCGGTTTTTTAACTCATACCCGGGAATGCAGGATGTGCTAAGGATGGCAAGAAGGGTGTGCAGTCACTTCAGGCGGTCGTACAGTGCCACTGCACGTTTGGCCGAAGTGCAGCGCGAGTTTCACCTGCCGGTACACCGCCTCATCTGTGACATGCCCACCCGCTGGAACTCCACCTTGGCTATGCTGCAGCGCCTGTACACGCAGCAGAGGGCCCTCAATGAATACCTATGCGAGTACGGCACCAGCACTGGCTCTGCACGCCTGGGCTTCTTTTCACCACGGCAGTCCTCTCACCATTTGAGGAGGCCACAAGGATGGTCAGCCGGGACAGCGCATGCATCAGTGACACCCTACCGGTACTGTTTTTGTTGGAGCACACTCTGCGTGGCATTATGGACAGGGCACTGGAGGCAGAGCAGCAGGAGGAAGAGGAGGACTTCCTTGCCTCTCAAGGCCCCCTTTATCCTGAGAATCCTGACCCCATTATGCCTAGCTCCCAGAGGCCCGAATCAGAATCCAGGGGTGGAAGAGGAGGAGGAGGAGGAGGACGATTCTGTGGGAACTTTTGCAGGGTTTGAGGAGGAGGAGGAGGAAGACATGCGGCAATCTGCAAGGCCTAGTTTGACTCCCTCGGGACACCTTGGAGTAGTGCGTGGCTGGGAGGAGGAGGAGCCCATTCAAGATAATGTAGTTTTGAGTGACCCCGAGGAGTCAGCTTCTCAGGCCTTCGCTAATTTGCGACGCATGGGAAACATCATGCTTCAGAGCCTGCAAAAGGACCCCAGAATCAAGGCCATTAAACAGACTTACCACTATTCGTTAGCCACCCTACCTGACCCCCGGTACAAGTCTAAAGTCTCTGAGCTTTTCCCATCCACCCAGAGAGTCCACAGGATCAAATCCCTTGAGGACAGTCTCAAGAGGATTCTGGTGAACACGTTCCCCGACTCCCGTGGGGGGCAGGGGACAACCTAACATGGATTCTACTGGTGGTCACGAGAGGAGCGTTGGAGAAGGCGTGCGGTTGACGGATGCCTTTCGGTCTTTTTTTAGTCCTCACCGCCCAGGCCTCTCAGCTGCCACATCGCATCGACAGCGTCATGGTGGACGATTACGTGAGGGCACAAAGTGACACAGAGGGCTTTTGATGTGACGATGCCGATCCACTGGCATACTGGGTCTTACGATTAGACCACTGGCAAAAACTGGCCCAGTATGCCATGGAGTTGTTGGCCTGCCCTGCTTCCAGTGTCCTATCGGAACGGGCATTCAGCGTAGCAGGAGGATTCGTCACAGACAATCGAACGAGACTCTCCACCGACTCAGTCGACCGTTTGACATTCATTAAAATTAATCAGTCGTGGATATCAAGCTTTGATGCACCTGATGCAGACCTTGTAGACTAGGCTATCGTTGTGATGTGCCAGCTGAGCCTCAGTTTAAGCCTGGACCATGGTGCCACCCTCAAACCCTCCTCTCATTCTCTTTATGTTCACAGAACCTCATTTTGGTTATAACAAAAACTACCATGTTTGCGCACCTGTTCCACAGGTGCACACCTTTACAATTTTTGGGCCTCCTTCAACACCAGCTCTTTGGGGTTACGGTGGGGAGGCTATGCTAAACAAAAACTACCATGTTTGCGCACCTGTTCCACAGGTGCACACCTTTACAATTTTTGGGCCTCCTTCAACACCAGCTCTTTGGGGTTATGGTGGGGAGGCTATGCTAAACAAAAACGACCATGTTTGCAAACCTGTTCCACAGGAGCACACCTTTACAATTTTTGGGCCTCCTTCAACACCAGCTCTTTGGGGTTACGGTGGGGAGGCTATGCTAAACAAAAACTACCATGTTTGCGCACCTGTTCCACAGGTGCACACCTTTACAATTTTTGGGCCTCCTTCAACACCAGCTCTTTGGGGTTATGGTGGGGAGGCTATGCTAAACAAAAACTACCATGTTTGCGAACCTGTTCCACAGGTGCACACCTTTACAATTTTTGGGCCTCCTTCAACACCAGCTCTTTGGGGTTATGGTGGGGAGGCTCCGCCAACACCAAAACTACCATGTTTGCCCACCTGTTCCACATGTGCACACCTTCATAATTTTTACGCCTTCTTCAACACCAGCTCTTTGGGCTTACAGTGGTATGGCTCCGCCAACACCCAAACAACAATTTTTGCGCACCTGTCACACAGATGCATATCATTGTAATTTTTTTCCTTACAAAGGCAATTATTGCCTTCATGACCAGCACTTTCATAGGGATATGGTGTCAAGGCATCGTCGGCACCACCAAAGGCCCAATTTTTAAGCATCCTTTACTTCTATTCAAAGTCAAGAGACAACAGTATTCATCCAAAACATCTCTAATCTTGTTCACTG
The DNA here is from genome assembly GCF_965119305.1 of Pelophylax lessonae. NCBI lineage: Eukaryota > Metazoa > Chordata > Amphibia > Anura > Ranidae > Pelophylax > Pelophylax lessonae. Next base: position 24,906,172 of record NC_138768.1, on the reverse strand, counting down.
TGCACTACATTGTGGCCCCTACCCCTAACCCTAACCCTCAATGTATCCGTGCATATATGTCTGTTTCTTGTGAGAATTCAAGTTAAAGTGCACCAAACACCATTTTACATGAAATAAAGTGCATCTACATACATCTTTGGACTTCTTGAAAACATTTGGTAATAATAGCCCCATTGTGGAAATACACCCGTTAATTATATGCACATTTAAAGAGACAGCACCTTTTCCCAAAAAAAACTCTAATCTTGTTCCCAGTGCACTGCATTATGTCCCCATCATACACATTGGCTGTGCCGTTGATTAGGAGCAAAAGAAAGGTGCGGTTAAGCAAAAAAGTCATTTTTGAAGGTTTGGTATGCTATAATTCTGGTTCTTGACATGCTACAGAGCTGAAACTTCACAGGTACACCTTTTAGAACCCCCCCCCCCCAGACACTAAATCCAAAGAAATCTCTTTTTTTTTTTTTTTTTTTAATAATTGGCTCTCTATCAAAAACGACAATTTTTAAGAACTTTTTTTTGTGTGATTAATAGTCCCTGGGGCATGACCCAGAACCCTAGGCACTTTTAGGGGCATTTATTGGGTTTTAGGGCTTCAAAATTGTGTTTTTTGATTCCAGAAGTTCGGGTCCCATTGATTTCAATGGGGTTCTGGAATCCGAACCGAACTTTCCTGAAATTCGGGTGTTCTGGTCGAACCGAACTTTTCAAAAGTTCGATCATCCCTACTCTCAACCAAATGAGCTGACCAAAACGAGCTTATGTGTAAGACCAGGGATAATCACCGGATATTTCCTTATGGATCCAGATACAGCATCTATCCTCTATATCCAGGCAATGGAATTTGTTGGTAATACCACAATATGCCACAAGGTGTCTCTCTATGCGCTCACACACGATATCCACATCATGAGGTCAAAAGATAAAAGTATATACAGGGACATAGCGTAACTCCATTTTAAAAGTTGTATTCAAAGTAAAAGCAAACAGTTCACTCACGTTTTTAGTAGAGCATCAAGGCATGTAAAAAAAAGCTAGGGGCGAGCAAACATCTCTTGCAGTATGGAGATCCTTGGTAGCCAGCTATTGGGGGCGTGGTAGGGTCACGACTGGCTTCACCCGACCGGTTTCGTCAAAGGTATGACATCATCAGGGGTGTGTACTCCTGTGGATTCCCTACCAAGCTGCTTATAATCAAGGAGGGCCGCACACATGTCATCCGTTCAGTGCATGAGGGCTTTGCGCTGACCAAGCAGTGGGGAATTATTCCGGATCAGCAGAGCTCACCGCCGAGTTCAGATCCGCCAGCTCGACTTGAACCAGAATGGCGCCGAGTCACCAGATGAACTTTCGTAACTCTTCCGGATGGAAGCGACGGTTCTACTGGCTTGTTCCTTCCCTCTGGAGGTCCCTTTCGCAGGTCTGGAGAGGTCCTCGGGGGTCTGCCTGTTTTTTTTTTTTCCCTGACCGGCATGCTGGAGTTCAAGGGGTATCCGGGAGGCCGGTGCTATTACCCTCCTCACCACTACCTGCGATTGAATCGCATGATGGGGTTTACCCCAAGTTATTGGTTTCTTGCTTTTGTTACTTTCATGTTTTGTTTTACCCTGTTTTTTTCGTTCCTTCAGCCTCTCTGCAAGCTACTTACACCTGGAAACCACTCACCCTGTGACCAAGGATTACCATGGCTCACTTATGCCAGCGAAGACAGGTTGCTCAGATCTGAACTTGCTCTACATGGACTGCAGGAATTGTAAGGGCCTCGGCCCATTGTTGCCCTCTATTTCCAGCTTGTTGGAGACCACCCATGGCCCCCCACTATAACTTATAGAGTCCTTATCTCTGCATATCCCCTGGATATGTTCACTGAATTGATCATTATTGTACCCTTTTAAATGGTAATCCAAATTGTCTCTATTAATGCCCATGGACTGAACAGCCCGTTCAAACGTAGGTCCCTTTGGAGGGAAGCTCGCGCCCTTAAGGGTGATGTTATATGTGTTCAGGAGACCCACTTCATGCGATCAAACCCACCTAAATGCACGGATAAGTCTTATCCTCATATATTTGTTTCTTCCGGGGAATCCAAAAAAAAGGGGGTGCTCACTGCTGTTAAACACTCTGTGGCCTTTCAGCTACATGAGGTGGTGTCAGATGAGGCAGGTCGATATTTGATATTGATTTGTGACATCAACAACACTACCTATACAATTGTAAATCTCTATGCCCCGAACAAGGGCCAGATCAAATTCTTTAAAGCACTGGTCAAGAAGGTGGATCGCGTGAAGAAAGGCCTAACGGTGTATTGTGGGGATTTTAACTGTGTGGTGGACCGGGAACTGGATTGCTCTCCGGCTCAGGGACGTGCAAGGGCTACTCTGCAACGGTTCTTGCATGCCTCTGATCTGTATGATGTGTGGCGTTGCCTTAACTCCACGGAACGGGATTCTACCTACTTTTCGGCCCCCCACAAATCTTACTCACGGCTGGATTTGTTTGTGGCCGATTTGCAATTTTTGGGGGCGGTGGAAAAATCTGTAATTCATTCTATCTCATGGTCTGGCCACGCGCCGGTTTCGGTGGCGGTCTCGGTGTCTCAAGCGACGGCGCCTGTGCATCTGTGGCGCAATAATGTCTCTTTGCTCCGGGACCCCGTCCATAGGGACCGACTGGGTGGTCAGATAAGGGACTACTTTGGGGATAACGACACCCCTGGGATAGACGTTTTTCAACTGTGGTGCGCTCATAAGGCGTTCTCGAGGGGGTTGCTCATTCAGCAGGCTTCTAGGGCTAAAAGGGCAAGAACAGTGGCGTTTAGGGCCTTAATGGAGAGACTTAGGTTAGAGCTAAACTTATGGAGGAACATCAACACCTCCTCTTCCGCACTAAAGCGCGGTATTACTCTCAAGGGAATAAGTCTCGGAAAATGTTAGCTAACTACTTAAGAAAAAGACAACAAAAAACCAAGCTGGCCTCCATCACCGATCCCGTCTCTGGTAATCAGGTGCGTCACCCTACTGAGATCGCTAACGCTTTCTCGAATTACTACACCTCATTATATAATCTCCAGGATGACGTGACCACCCCACAGCCTACAGATTCCCTTATTGCCGACTTCCTAGATTCCCTTCATCTCCCAGGGGTAACGGACCATATGCTGCAATCCCTTAACGCTCCCATAACCGAGGAGGAAATTCAACTGGCCATAGCTTCTCTGCCCCCCAATAAATCACCCGGGGCGGACGGCTTCTCTGCAGAATACTATAAGGCTTTCAGTCAGGTCCTGTCTCCATATCTATGTAAGGTGTTTAACGCTGCTGCTGAGCGCTCCTCCTTCCCTGAGTAGATGCTCCAGGCGGTAATTGTGGCACTCCCAAAACCTGGGAAGGCGCCGAATGCCCCTCAGAATTTTCTCCCCATTTCCCTTTTAAACACAGACCTCAAGCTGTATGCCAAAATACTAGCAGTCAGACTAGCTGAGGTGACTCCTCACCTGGTCAAGGCTGACCAAGTTGGCTTTGTGAAAGGAAGGCAGGCGCCGGATGGTACCAGAAGGATGTTGGACCTGGTGCAGATAGCTGAGACTCGGAAAGTGCCCTCGGTGTTCCTGACATTGGATGCTGAAAAGCGTTCAATGGGGTTCACTGGGGGTACCTTAGAGCGACACTCACTAAATTCGGGTTGATGGGGAACATCTTCTCGGCTATCTCGGCACTGTACACCAGGCCCTCGGCTAGGGTATTTACATCTAATGCTCTATCCTCTAATTTCAGCATTACAAATGGGACCCGTCAGGGGTGTCCCCTTTCCCCCTTGATTTTCTCTTTGGTTATGGAGCCTCTGGCTGAGGCGATTAGGAGCGACCCTAATATTACTGGGATTTCCGTGGGGGGTAAGGATCACAAAATCGGACTTTTTGCGGATGATGTGATCCTGACCTTGACTTCCCCTGTGAAGTCATTGCACTACTTACAACAACAGCTAGACAGGTTTGGGACAGTTTCTTACTACAAACTTAATGTCACTAAGTCCGTGTGCTTGCCACTCTCCCTGACCCCTCCGATCTTGAAGTTCCTGAATTCGAAATATCCCTTTCAATGGACTAACAAGTCCCTTACGTATCTGGGTATCTCTTTGGTGGCGCCGGCATCCTTGACATACCAGACCAATTTTGCTAAACTACAGTCAATTGTTGCGGGGGACTTGCAGCATATTGCGTCCTTCGATCTTTCTTGGCTGGGCCGCATAGCTGCCCTCAAGATGAAAGCGCTTCCCAAAATATTGTACTATTTTAGGACGCTCCCTATATCGTTGCCGGAATCCTTCTTCCGCTGTATGGATAAGCTCTTTCGGAAATTTCTTTGGGGGGGTAAAGTACCTAAATTGTCATACTCCATGTTACTTAGATCTAGGTCGGCTGGGGGGGTGGGCTTCCCGGTGGGCTTCCCACATCTTAGGTCCTACCACTCAGCTGCTCTTTTGGACCAGGCGAAAGCTTGGTTCGATCTGGCTTCGGACAAGCTGTGGGTGTTGCTAGAAAGGGCAATGGTGGCACAGCGAGATCTACCATCTTTTCTCCAGGCCGCATTGACGAAGAGGGAAGTGCATATTCCCAACCTGTCCTCTCTGCGGGCCACACTGGGCGCTTGGGGGGAGGTGCAAAAGTTAGGGGGAACCCCGACAGCTAAGAGAGAATTAACACTGGCGGCTTATCAGTTCCTGCTTCCCTCTCTGAGAATTCCGAGAACATCGTTCCCGGATACCTTCACATACTACGATGTCCGTAAGCAGGTCGGAACCCCTTCCTCCTTCTTTCATGCACAGCTACACCATTATCACATTAAGTATCCTAACCCGACTATTGAGGTGCCTTCTGAGATCTGGGACTACTTGCACAAAGAGTACCGTAAAACGAAGGGGTTATCATGGTTTTACCACCATCTGCACCTCCAGCGTGGGTGGGTTAAGTCGGCTAGTATGGTGGCCTGGGAGAGCGACCTTTCGGTGGCATTTTCGGAGCTGGAATGGCGGCTGGCTGTTTGCTCCTTTTACACATTTACGCATTGTACTAATCACTGGGAGGTGGCTCTCAAAATCCTCCAGTTATCTGACACCAGTGAAGATGGCAAAGATGTTTAAAGATGCACCCATCTCATGCTGAAGGGGTTGTGGGGGGAAGGGTACACTATTCCACCTACTGTGGCAGTGTAGGAAGCTGAGAGGGTATTGGGCAGCGGTGTTTGCACTAATTATTTCCGTAACTGGAATATCGTTGTCCATGTCCCCAGCCCTAGCTCTGTTGAACTTGGGTATTGACAAGGTTGCACGACCGTTTTGTTGTGTAACCTCACACATACTTACAGCTGCTAGGATGTCTGTCACTGCAGCATGGAGGTCTGCTGATGCACCCACGGTAGTGGATGTCATAAATAGGGTTAAAACCCACTACTCCTATGAACAGTTCTTTGCCAACTCCAACGATAGAAGCCTGCTGTTTGATCGCCAATGGAATCCTTGGTTACTAAAGTACCCGAGCTGAGGGGTTTTCCTCTCGTTCGGGCTTGATCCTTACTTGATTACATTATTAATGATGACATATGTTTATATCTGAGGCTGTTGTTTAGACCGTCCGGTTGATGGTCCCCACGTCTAGTTGCGTGGTTACTGCAAACGTAATGTGCTAAGGCGTACTAGAGTTACGGCTCTTCGTAGATTCACCCCTTGTTAGCTTCAGGAAGGACTAGGGGAACGCTGGGGGCCGGGTCCCGGCTCCTGCGGGGGAAGGGGGGGAGGGCGCGGGACCACAATATTGATCCCCTTGGGGGTGGTCCAGGTGGCCCGACCCTTCGGCTCGACACGGGGGAGCAAGGCTGGGGTCCGGCCTCCGGGGGGCCCAGCTGTTAGGTACTGGGGGCTTTAAATCTTTTTCCACAACGGTTTTGCATGGTACACTCTGGTAAATTTACTGTCTCTGTTCCTTGCTATATAGCCATTACGTGTAAATGTACTGTATCATGTGTTTGATGTTTTGAAAATTTAATAAAAACTATTGAAAAGAAGAATAACTGAGTTGCCCTGGGAGTTAGGTAACTCCCCAATAAAATCCATAGAAAAGTGGGTCCAAGGCCTCTCTTCATTGGGTATGGGTTGTAGGAGGCCCATTGGAAGGTGTTTTGGTGTCTTACTCTGAGTACACATGGAACAAGCGGCTATGAAGGTGGTTACATCAGTGCAGAGACAAGGCCACCAGAATTGTTCAGAAGTAGACCAGATGAGCTGATTCTTCACAAGGGTGACCAGCTGTCTTGGGAGAATGGTATGTCTGGAGCAAAGCAATACAGAGATTCTCGGGCACAAAACAGCAATCACAAGGTTTTTCAGGAGAAGAATTTGTCTGAGCAGCAAGAATTTTGTCACCCAAAGGTGAAGTGAGACTAGTGAGAATAGTGGCCAGAATGCGATCTGGAGGTACGAACTCTATCTTGGAGGAAGAGGAAAACTGTTGTGACAATGCATCAGCCCTTACATTCTTAGTACCGGGTAAGAATGAGACGGGTATTTGAAGCTGGACAGAAAAAGAGCCATGCGTCCTTCTGGGAGATAAGTGTTTAGCCTCCGACAAGAAGGTAAGATTCATGGTCAGTCAAAATAAGGACCGGCACAGTGGTACCCTCATGGAGATGCCTCAATTCTTTAAGAGCTAAAATACTAGCTAACAATTCTCTGTCCCCAATCTCGTAATTGCATTCTGCAGGAGACAATAAAGTGTGTAAAGTTCGGGTTCGTACCGGACTTTATGGTTTTTGGTATCTGGACCCGAACATTTTACTATATGTTCGGAATTGAGTTTGGTGTTCGGAAATTTAATGGCGGGTATTAAAAAGCTGTAGGGCAGGGGGGCGCATGCGCGGCGCGAAGCTGGACGGAAGCTGAAGTTTCAGCTCCGCCGGAAGGAGAGAGAGAGGCTGCTTCCACGTGGCCAAATCGACACTTTTCAGCCTTTTACCTCTCGCACCCGTGTAGGAACCCTCTGTGCATGCCGTCAGCTAAAAAGAAACAACAGGGCCGTCCTCCACAGCACTCCCTGACGACTTACCTGCTCCGCACCAAGGAGGTCACAAAGATGACGAAAGATGGCGCTCAGTCACATCCCACGCTGCCTGCGGAGTCCTCTTCACTGCCTTCCTCGTCCACCGCTCCTACAGGGGATCGTGAGTACACTCAGGGCATTACTAAGGCAGACTTAGATGCGGGATTTGTGGCTATATATGAAAAACTGGCCGATAAATTTCAGACAGAGATCCATAAGTCCACAAACACTCTGACTTCAGAGATTGCTGCTTTGGGAGGGCTCACCGATCTACTTGAGGCGAAACATGATGAACTTTCACTAGCTCACAATGATCTTAGGAAAGATTTTGAGCTTCTGTCAGACAACTATATCCTGCTCCAATCTCAGGTGGAAGATTTGGACAATAGGAATCGCAGAAATAACCTGTGCCTCAGAGGATTACCCGAATCTATAGCTGAGCTCTCCCCTGCAGTTTATAAGCTCTTCAGACAATTGCTCCCAGATAGGCCTGAATCCGCATTCATTTGTGACAGGATCCATAGGGCTCTGCGCCCCAAGCCTCCACCAGATAAACCCCCTAGGGATGTAATTTTGTGTCTTAAGGACTTTCTGGTAAAAGAGGATATTCTTCGTGCATCCAGAAATACCCCTAACATCGTTTTGGAAGGGAACAGGATCCAAATCTTCCCAGATATTTCCCAGGCCACTTTGGAAAAACGCTGCAAGATGAAAGAGGTTACTTCAATCCAGCAGGCGGCTTGGATCAGATATAGATGGGGATTTCCCTTTAAGCTCAAGGTTCCCCATAATGGCTCAGTCTATGTGGTTTACAATGTCGCTGAGGGCAAGGAACTGCTCATTAAGCTGGGCCTCCTGGAAGCTGAACCTGAGGTTCGCCAGCAAGTGACTCCCAGACCATCACCAATCTGGGCTACCCCTGCTACTAGGCGAGATCAGTGCAGATGGCGTAACCGCTTCAGAGATGGCTCTATTTAACCACTTTACCACTAGAGCATTTTGCTGTCTTACGTCTGGGCCACTTTTTGCGAATCGGCGCTGTGTGACTTTAACTGACAATTGCGTGGTCGTGCGATGCTGTACCCAAACGAAATTGACGTCCTTTTTTTCCCACAAACAGAGCTTTCTTTTGGTGGTATTTGATCACCTGTGCGATTTTTACTTTTTGCGCTATAAACAAAAAAAGAGCGTTTATTTTGAAAAAATAACAATATTTTTAACATTTTTTTATATGAAATTCCCCCCAAAAAAGATGTAAAAACCAATTTTTTTTTACATTTTTGGCCAATTTGTTTTCTGCTACCCATGTTTGGTAAAAAAAATCGCAATAAGCGTATTTTGATTGGTTTGCGCAAAAGTTATTGCGTTTACTAACAAAGGGAAAGATTTCTGTCATTTTTGGTGTTTTTTTTTTAACGAGTAATGGCGGTGATCTGCGATTTTTTTTTGCGGGACTGCGACATTGCGGCGGACAGATCGGACCCTTGACTGACATTTTTGACAATTTTGGGGGTACCAGTGACATTACTGCAGTAATCAGTGCTATATATATGCACGGTTACTGCAAAAATGACACTGGCAGGGAAGGGGTTAATTTTATTGGAGAGGGAGGGGTTAATGTATGCCTGGTGCTTACTGACGTGTGGGGGGGGAGGTGATTGTGTGAGACAGGGACAGATCAGATGTCCAGCTATGCTGAACAGTCCGATCTGTCACTCCCTGTCACTGAGGAGATCCGCCCGCTTGTGTTTACACAGGCGGGCGGATCTCCACACTAGATCCCCGACGATCGGGGCAGAGCAGCGGAGATCGCCGCTGCTCCTCCCCTGGCCCGACTCCCGCTGTGAATGAAAACAGCGGGAGCGTGCCTCCGGTGGCGCGCGAGCGCCGCCTACAGGGGAGGAGTCTGGCGACGTAGGTCTACGTCGCCAGACGGGAACGAGCCACTTTGCCGCAGTACTAATCAAGTACTCAGCGGTTAAGTGGTTAATCTCTAATATTCTGATTCTAGTTCTGCTCATAAACCCACTGTATAGGGTTTGCACCTGTGGTTTGATGTGATTGGTGCTTTTAAGTGGGCCCCACGTTGCCACATGGCTGCCCTGCATTATGTGGGGGAGGGGGGGGCATGGGGATGACGGTTGTGTCCTCAGACTTTGAAGTTTAATAGGGGTGTTGTTCCCCCTTATGTGCTACGTGTTATTTACACTTTATATATGTCTTACTGTATGTTTTACATGGCATGTTCTTAATTTGAAACGTTTCATGCTCCTCTCTCTCCCCTTCCGCTGGTTTGTCCCCACGGATCTGTTCGCGTTGATCCGCATCCTGGCCATGCATCGGCTCATGAGGAGCATCATGCACTTTGGTGGGCAGGCTGCGGGTTCCCGCGAGCGGGAAATGGACGTTGATGTCCATTGGTACATGTTTTTTTGGATGGGTCTTTTTTTCTTACCCATCCCCCACAAAGGTTTTGAAATTATGATGATCCTTGTTATAGCCTTACCTGCATTTTGTAGTTGGTTTTTTACAAAAGGTACAGAAAAAAGTTAGTCATTTATACAGATCTATGCAATGCTCAATCTATCACAAATTATGCTCGGCGGGCCTGAAACATTCGGGCCTAGGCCTAGACGGGATGGAGCTCATGCGGGATTCATGTGTATTCTCGCTCGGGTGCTATTTCCTCAGATATCCCAATCTGCTGTTATGCCACTCCTACTTTGGTGTTCGTTCCGTTTTAATCACCCTTCCAGGAGAGACATTTACACCTTAAACACTTAATATGGGGCTCAAAGTTATTTCACATAATGTCCAGGGGTTTAACTCCCCTAACAAAAGACATAAAGCTTTCAGACAGTATAAGCGCTTGGGTGCAGATATAATACTGTTACAACAAACGCATTTTGCCACCGATAAACAACCTACATTTTTTAACAAATCCTTTCAACAATTTAAGTGTTCCACATATAATAGCAAAACTAGGGGGGTTGCAATATTCATCCGGAATAACATCATGTTTGACATTTCCTCCTCATATTGCGATCCTGAAAGTAGATTCCTTATACCTAAAGGTAATATATGTGGTAAACAGATTACAATTGTGTCACTATACGCCCCTAATGACGCCCAAACCTTGTTTTTTAATCACTTTTTTGATACACTAGGCAGATTCGAATCTCCCCATATGATTGTTGGGGGGGATTTTAATCTGACAGCCCATCCACTTCTTGACAGGAGTAGGGTGGTAGCATCCTCTAAGGCCTTCCCCAAGAGCTTGTCTCGTGCGCTCAGTGACTCGCAATTGGTGGACGCCTGGAGGGCACACAATGTTGGTGTTAGGTCTTATACTTTCTATTCACACCCACATGACAGTTTCGCGAGATTGGATTATATCTTTTGCACACCAGTCCTTTTGGCAAGCTCATCTGATGCTCGTATTCACGCCTGCCCGTGGTCTGATCATCAGATCGTCTCTTTTGAAGCTGATAATATAGGGAATGTTAGATCGCCCTTTAACTGGAGATTGAACGATTCTTTGATCAATGATCCTACATTGGTTGCCCAGATATCTTCCTCGTTAAAGGAATATTTTAGATTTAATGAGATTGGGGACACCCCTATTTCTACAGTTTGGACAGCACATAAAGCTGTAATTAGGGGTAGGTTCATTGCTCTTGCTTCTGCACGGAATAGGTCCAGATTGGCAGATATTAAATCTTTGACCAAAGACTTAGGCTGTCTATATAACCAACTTAATCATTCCTCCTCCCCGGCACTATTAGATCAAATTTACACTAAGAGAAAGGCCCTAAACTAAATTCTTTCTAACGATACTGAAAAAGCACTTAGATGGTCTAGAGCCAAATTCATTCTTAACAGTAATACATCCTCCACGATGTTTGCTAAGAAACTCACACAAGCAGTTAAACCCACCCATGTCTATAAACTTAGAAGACAGGATGGTAAAATGGTTTCCCACCCTAAGAAGGTACTAGAGGTTTTTACAAATTTCTATAAAAATCTCCTATCAGAATCTACCTCAATGCCCCAATCTAAATTTGAAGCCTGGCTTGCTAAATTACACCTCCCAAGCCTTACGGTTGAGCAGAGTGATAAGTTGGAGGCACCCTGTACGGAAGAGGAGCTTTTGACCATTATTAAATCATTAAAGACCTCCACTGCGTCGGGCCCAGACGGCTTTTCCGTGACCTATTATCAAACATTCTCTTCTCTCCTTGTCCCTATACTAACCAAACTTTTTAACTGGATACTCCAGGGCGGTAGTTTTCCAAATGAGATGCTACTCGCAAATATGTCCCTTATCCCTAAACCCGACAAAGACCATTCACTCCCTCAAAATTACAGACTTATCTCGGTCATGAATAATGACCTTAAACTATTCGGCCGATTCTTAGCTAATAGATTGGCTGACAATATAACACAGTTGATCAATCCAGACCAGACAGGATTTATTCCGGGCAGACAACTTACGGACAACATTAGACTAGTAGCCAATATTATACATGACGCTAACTCTACGAAAACTCCAGCATGCTTAGTCAGTTTAGACATTCACAAGGCGTTTGACAGCGTCAGTTGGTCTTATATGGAAAATCGGTTGCCTAAATTTGGGCTAGGTAATGGATTCATTCATGGCTTCAAAGCCTTGTTTGACTCCCCTCAGACGAAGGTCCGCTTACCGAGTTGTAACTCAGATTTTTTCCATATTAAAAGAGGCACCAGGCAGGGGTGCCCCCTTTCCCCCCTGCTTTTTGCCTTGGCCATCGAACCTCTGGCATGTGCCAGTAGAAACAATAACAAGATAAATGGTTACTGTAAAGGTGGCAGGGAATACAAGCTGAGTTTATATGCCGATGATGTTTTATTATTCTTATCAGACCCACATTTGTCTCTACCACAGTTGCTGGTGGAATTGGAAGACTTTCGTTCTATGTCAGGTCTGGGTGTGAATATCTCCAAATGTTCCCTGATGCCATTGAACATGCCCAATTGGATGCAAACATCCATCAGGGAAAGTTTTTCTTTTTCATGGTGCACAAAATCCTTTAGATACCTAGGGGTCCAGATTACTCCTCATTATGATTCCCTATATCTGTCCAATTTTCCTCCCATTTTCAAAAAACTGGGCGCACTCCTTAAGACGTGGTCCTCATACTATATATCATTCCTGGGCAGAATCACGGTGGTAAAAATGGTCATTCTCCCTAAGATACTTTTCCTTCTCAGAGCCCTTCCCATTAATGTGCCCAAATCTCACATTGTTACTTTTCAGCGTGAATTATCTAAATTTATACGGAGTGGGAAGAGGCCCCGGTGTAATAAACATGTTCTTTATGCCCCTCAATCATTGGGAGGTCTCAGCCTCCCTGATATATGGTCTTATTACCTGGCTGCAAAATTTGTGCAATTGGCTCAATGGTACTCTGAAGAGGAAAACATACCATGGCTGATATTTGAGAGAGATTCAATCGCTCCCCACTTTCTGCAGGCCACTCTATGGAACAAATTGGTTACCCCGAGACACATCACCCAATCCAATAAAATTATTAAACATTTATATCAGCTATGGTTGAAGCATGGATATACATATGGGTTGATTTCTCAGGTTCCCCCCTTAGCCTCATTTCTGGCCTGTATAGACACTCACATATTCCCATTAAACAGGGAGGAATTGCAACCCTGGCTTTCCAGAGGCCTAGTTTCCCTTAAAGCCCTTTCGGTTTGCAAATACCTTTTGTACGTTTGATCAACTCAAGAGTATACATAAACTCCCTATCTCAGAAGTCAATCACTATAATGTTATAAAAGAATTCTTTCAGTCTCAATACCCCTTGTCGCTACACCCCCCTTATGCTCCATTTGAAAACATTTGTTGCTCCTAATTGCTAATTGCAATGTTATATAACCACTTCAACAGCTTCCCCTCACCTGACAAACATAAATATATGATTAAGTGGGAGGAGGACTTGGGGAGTACATTTTCTATCCTAGCCTTATGATAAGCAATTTACGCAAATGTACACGCTCTAATGCCAGTAGGGAATCTCCCCTTAAACTGTTCACTAGGTGGTATTTGACTCCTTCCCTGATACATACTTTCTACGACTCTGTATCTCCCCTATGTTTCAGAGGTTGTTCAGAGGAGGGTACCCTCCAACACCTTTTCTGGAATTGCACTCACCTACAGTCCATTTGGGATAGGGTTAAACAGGTGCTTCCGTTCATAGCTGACCCAGGCGTTACCCTTTCCCCAAAATTGTGCCTTCTCTACTCACGTGTCCCTGGGGTTCCTATTCAGAAGTCTAGACTATTTCACACCTTAATGTCCTCCATTCAGTGGATTTTCGCCCTAAATGGAGATCCGATACTCTTTCCTGGTCTCAAGTCTTATCCAGAATGGATAGCATTAGGCTCTCAGAGAAAGTATTCCATTCCCTGCACTGTTCTCTGCCAGTTTACCATGCTAAATAGGATCCATGGGATCTGGCCATTTAATAGATTTGTCTGGGAAATCTAATGTTATGTTGTCTGGTATGATGATTATGTACAGTCACTGCTCTCCTGTCTTGCTTAACTTGTATGACATATTCAAAGTTATTTATGGTTTGCTCCATTGTAATATCGAGATACATGTGTGAAAGGCATTCACCTTTTTGGTCTCTCTTTCTCCAGCATCTGCTCCTGTATATTGCATTGTATTTGTTATGATCTGTTTTTTCTTTTGTGTATGACTTTCTAATAAAAATCTTTTGTAAACAAAAAAAAATCTGTAGGGCAGCCAATCAACAAGTGTTTAACTCGTAAGCCCTTAGAAACCATCACAGCCATGCCTACTAATGGCATGGCTGTGATTGGCCAGTGCAGCATGTGACCCAGCGGCTGTATAAGCTGAAGTCATGTAGCGCCGCACGTCACTCTCCTCTATCTAGTGTAGGAAAAGTCTAAGGCTGCTGCTTTGAGGGAGAGAATAGAAGGACAGAATCTTTATTCTTTAATCAGAACTCAGCTATCTACATACATTTTGCTGTGTGGGTGCAGTGCACAAGCTTTTTACCCTGCCCTAAACCCAGTGACAGAGAAAAATAACTTTTATCCATCTGTTTGTTAGGTGGGCGACGGCAGACATTTTATGCAAGCTCAGTGCACCAGCACTGCATATGTGCTTTTTACTTTCAATGGTTTTTATTAGCTTATAACAAAAGCAGATACAAAATATAAATGGTAAGACAAGGTAAAAAACCATCTGTTAACAAAGATCAAAATTCTTGGACCAGAGATGAAGAATAGGCACAAAACAACTAATGCAATCAACACTAATTGTGACATAATCAACCTGATGTAAGGTATTGAAAATATGAAGAGCTAGGGCCAGGGGCTTCAGCCCGAACCTAAATGTGATGACCCCGCCCACATTTTAAAGTAAGCCCCGCCCAAGCTCCACCCAATGCCCCATCAAAAAATTTTATAAAATGTCACCACACGCATGTTAATCTCTCAACTTTCTAATCTCCACTTTTACTTGTAAATCTTCCCATAAAAGCAATTGAGAGCACCAATTATGGCTATCAGGGTGCCCCATGTAGAAGCCTTTCTGGAGGCTCCTATGGAACTGCTTCAGCCATTTATGAAATAGCAGAGGTCCCAGAACATCCACAACACACAGGAGAAATGAATTACCCAGTAACCTAGATGAAGCACCAACACCAAATCTTTCCAAATTATCTGTAACCAGTAAATCGTGAGTCAGTTCCTTTATGACTTCCTGGGAAAGTTGAACATCAAGAGCTTGTTCAAGAAACCGTGCACAAAGCAAAATGTTAAAGTGTTACTTATCTGACATCACACTAGCAAAAGGTGACATCTAATTGGTTGTCACAGGGTTTAGGGTGCCTTTGTACAGTTTCAGTAAATTAGGTTGAAAGGCTGCAGACTGCGGACATGATAAAGGAGATGATCAGAGACTGCGGACATGATGCAAGAGATGGTTAGAGACTGCAGACATGATGCAAGAGATGGTCAGAGACTGCGGACATGATGCAAGAGATGGTTAGAGACTGCAGATGTGATGCAAGAGATGGTCAGAGACTGCAGACATGATACAGGAGATGGTCAGAGACTGCAGACATGATGCAAGAGATGGTCAGAGACTGCAGACATGATACAAGAGATGGTCAGAGACTGCGGACATGATACAAGAGATGGTCAGAGACTGCAGACATGATGCAAGAGATGGTCAGAGACTGCAGACATGATGCAAGAGATGTATATTAAAAAAGAATAGCGCACACATGCAAAAGAAATGACTATCAAATATGGAGACAATCCATAAATAAAAATGGGGATTTGGTCCCACCATATGGCCATATCGTGCTCAAGCCCACCACTACGTCAAAGTACCCCATTATCAGTGGGTCCTACACTATCCATAAAAAAGGATGAATCCAGCCTCTCTAACCATTGGAAACAACACTCCTTGCTGGGTGCGCTATTCTTTTTTAATATACATGTCGCTTGGTTCATAGTTGCACCAGCTTTAGAAATACATGTTCAGGGTTTGCTCCCCCAACTTTTTGCTTGTTTATGATGCAAGAGATGGTCAGAGACTGCAGACATGATACAAGAGATGGTCAGAGACTGCGGATATGATGCAAGAGATGGTTAGAGACTGCAGATAAGATACAAGAGATGGTCAGAGACTGCAGACATGATACAAGAGATGGTCAGAGACTGCAGATATGATGCAAGAGATGGTCAGAGACTGCAGACATGATGCAAGAGATGGTTAGAGACTGCAGACATGATGCAAGAGATGGTCAGAGACTGCAGACATGATGCAAGAGATGGTTAGAGACTGCAGACATGATGCAAGAGATGGTCAGAGACTGCAGACATGATACAAGAGATGGTCAGAGACTGCAGACATGATACAGGAGAGGGTCAGAGACTGCAGACATGATGCAAGAGATGGTCAGAGACTGCAGACATTATGCAAGAGATGGTTAGAGACTGCAGACGTGATGCAAGAGATGGTCAGAGACTGCAGACATGATGCAAGAGATGGTCAGAGACTGCGGACATGATGCAAGAGATGGTTAGAGACTGCAGACGTGATGCAAGAGATGGTCAGAGACTGCAGACATGATACAGGAGATGGTCAGAGACTGCAGACATGATGCAAGAGATGGTCAGAGACTGCAGACATGATACAAGAGATGGTCAGAGACTGCGGACATGATACAAGAGATGGTCAGAGACTGCAGACATGATACAAGAGATGGTCAGAGACTGCGGACATGATACAAGAGATGGTCAGAGACTGCAGACTGTAATGTTCTGGTACCTCTGGTACCCTTGGTTCTATATTTCTTGCTTACTAATTGCGTCCCATCTTGTTATCCAAGAGACGCATACACCTTTAAGACCGGATGACATCATTGCTGAGCGCCGCTATGAGCAGCTATTTCAATCGCTGGCTTTCTCTCACTCATTGCTCGTTCAAACCACATGTTCACCGCACCTTCTCCTGTGAAGTCAGAGCTGCTGGCATTTCCCTTTGCTGAACTGAAGCCGGAACCTTGCTGCTGATCCGTACCTCGCTACGGGATCACCTCTCACTATTGGACTCTATCATTACTAACCTATCTAAGTGATAAGTACCCCACAGGGGATTCCTTACTAATTGCACTCCTACTGTCATCTACTACAACTACCAGGACTATCTGTATCTGTCTATTTCCTATCATCTGCATAGACTGTTAGCTCTTGGGACTACCTACACTATCCTTGCACTAGGTTACTCTGTCTAAAGTATACTCCATCTGTGTCCTCTTACCATCTGCACTATACTTGACATCAGAACCTATCTGCCTATTATCACCACCTGCAACTCTCCTTACTACTCCTAAGCGCCCACCATACAATAGCCTGTCTCTCATCTATACTTCTCATATATTCTATCCCTCCATTAAAACATCTGATTGAGTATATGTATATTGTATAACAGGCTGTACACCGTGATGAAGTCCTGAGAGTTGGATATGTTTGTTCAACAGAATCTCTATATGGATACTGAGTGTAATAATTCTGCAGCTGTAAATCCATCCACTAACAAAAATGCATGAACGTTACAGATTGAACGAGCCTTAAAAAAAAAATATGGATTCAGCAGAATTACCCACTCATGTACTACAATTAAAACAGCAAGTAGATGCATTGATCCTTGCGCTTACAGAGGTACAAAACGAAAATCAGGCCTTGAGACAGCAGGTTGGCCGTCTCACACAGCTTTCTACTGCTCAGCCCCGTGAACCTAAGATAAACCCTCCTCTAGTGTTTTCTGGTGATCGGAGCAAATTCCGTGAATTTAAAAACGCATGTCGATTGCTTTTTTTGTTAAAACCTCTGACCTACACCACTGACCAAATTAAGGTTTGTACCACTATCTCCTATTTGACGGGTGAACCCCGGGCTTGGGCAGACGCTCTCTTTGAGAAGGATGACCCACTCCTCAATTCCTACACTTTGTTCCTAGCACAAGTTGCTAGTTTGTATGAAGACCCCAATAAGCAGAGTACTGCTGATACCCAATTAAGGGCCTTAAAACAAGGGAGGAGACCTGTTGAAGATTTCGTGGCAAATTTTAAAAGATGGTCCCCTGATTCAGGGTGGAACGACACATCTTTGCGAACGCAGTTTAGACTCGGCCTATCTGAGGCCGTAAAAGACGAGCTCGCCCGAGCGGATTTACCTGGCACTCTAGAGGGATTGATACAAACCAGTATCAATATTGACAGACGACTACGAGAAAGAAAGGCTGAGAAGATGGGCTCACCATTATCCAGTCCTTCTCGGATGTTGCCTGCTGACCCTACTCCTATGGAAGTAGGAATGATACGCCCACCTCTGTCCCTTTCTGAACGTGCCAGGAGGAAAACCGAACATCTTTGCATGTACTGCGCATCCCCGGATCATTTGATAAGCGGCTGTCCCCTTGTCCGCAGAAAAGAGGGTGAGTGTGCAAATGTCTTGCTAGGGGGACTTACAACTTCCTTTTCTAATCCTTATCTTTTTGTTCATTTAACATTGCAGTGGGACCAAACTAGGATCACCACCAAGGCTATGATCGACACAGGATCTTGTGGAAACTACATTGACATTTGTTTTGTCTCCCTTAATAAAATACCTATTGTTTCAAAACCCAAACCTGTCTCCGTTAGTTTTATTAACGGTACCCCTTTATCCTCCGGTCCTATCACCAGTCAGACACAGGCACTCCTTGTGACTGCTGACGAGTCTCATGTGGAGACCACCACCTTTGATGTATTAACTTCACCACATTTTCCAATCATTTTGGGACTTCCCTGGTTACACATACATCAACCAATCATCGATTGGAAAACGAGAACGCTAGCCTTCTCTTCTCACTATTGTGAAACGACGTGTAATCTCCCCACATATGATAGGATCCTGTCTGTAGTGCCGGATAACATTATACCCAAGTGTTATCAGGATTTATCAGAGGTTTTCCTTGAAAAGAACGCTCAAATGCTACCTCCCCATAGGGACTATGATTGTTGTATCGACCTACTCCCTAATAGCAAGCTGCCTTTCGGTCATGTTTATCCTCTTTCACAGGATGAACTCTCTCATCTTAAGGAGTATCTGGATGAGAACTTGGCAAAAGGATTCATCCGACCTTCTACTTCCTCCACTGCTGCTGGACTCTTCTTTGTCCGCAATAAGGATTCTAGTCTTAGGCCTATCATTGATTTCAGACAATTAAATGCCATTACAATAAAGGATCGTTATCCTTTGCCTCTTATTCCTGAACTTATCGAACAGGTGCGTGGAGCTTCTTTCTTTTCAAAGTTGGACTTAAAGGGGGCATATAATTTAATTCGAATCCGTAAAGGGGATGAATGGAAGACGGCATTCAGAACCAGATACGGACTGTTTGAGTACCTTGTGATGCCTTTTGGGCTATGTAATGCTCCCGCAGCCTTCCAACGTTTTATAAATGAGATATTCAGAGACTTGCTTGATGTTTGTGTTGTAGTATATTTGGACGATATACTTATCTATTCTCATTCCTTACCTGAGCACATAAAACATGTGAGACTTGTGTTGTCAAGACTACTTGCACATAACTTATATGTTAAATCAAAAAAATGTTTATTTCATAAAGAGGAAGTACTATTCCTAGGATATATTATATCTAAAAACGGAATCAAAATGGACATGAGCAAAATATCCTGCATTCTAGATTGGCCTGTGCCAACAACTCGCAAAGCATTACAAAGGTTCCTAGGATTCTCTAACTACTATAGGAAATTCATTAAGAATTTCTCTGCGATTGTGAAACCTCTCACACAACTCACAAGCACGAAAAAACCATTCAATTGGTCAAAAGAAGCAAATGGAGCATTCTGTCTGCTGAAATCAAGCTTCACTACTGCCCCCATACTATGCCATCCAGACCCATCCCTTCAATACATCTTGGAGGTAGATGCGTCAAATATGGCAGTAGGAGCAGTTCTCTCACAATGACCAACAAACACCTCACCTCTTCACCCAGTTGCTTTCTTCTCAAAGTCATTAAGCAGCCCCGAGGTGAACTACCCAGTAGGTGAGAAGGAGTTACTAGCCATAAAACTGGCGTTAGAGAATTGGCGACATCTACTTGAGGGTACTCAATTGCCAATCCTGATATATACTGATCACAAAAACCTTCAATACCTTCAGACTAATAGAACTCTTTCCCACCGGCAGGTACGGTGGTCGTTATTCTTTCTGAGATTAAATTTTTTAGTGACTTACACGCCTGCAGAAAAAAATAAAAAAGCGGATGCGCTTTCACGACTAGCCGAAAAAGATTGCACCGAGGTTCCCTCAGTTCCTATAATACCACATGAACGTATTGTCGGTGTCGTTCGTTCCCTGAAGGAGGAGATTTTGCACAGCATAGGACTGGACTCACCTCCACCACAACTAACAACTGACGCAGAAGGCTTCCTCTACTACAACGATAAATTATACATACCCCCTACTATGCGAACCAAGATCTTGCAATTGTCGCATGATGTACCTATGGCAGGACATATGGGTATGACTAAAACTTTCAATCTACTTACGAGGCAGTTTTGGTGGCCAGACATGAAGACAACCATAAAAAAGTTTGTTTCATCTTGTGATATATGTGCAAGGTCTAAAATTGACAACACAAAACCATCGGGGTTACTTTGTAGTTTACCGATACCCCAGGTCCCGTGGGAAGTGGTATCCTTAGACTTCATAGTGGAACTACCACCTTCCAAAGGATTCAACACCATCTTGGTGTCAGTGGACCATCTGACCAAGATGGCACATTTCACTCCTATCCGAAAACTACCTTCATCCAAACAAACAGCGGAATTACTTGTGAAACATGTCTTTAAGTTACATGGTATTCCAAAAACACTGCTGTCTGACCGTGGTTCACAATTCATCTCAAAGTTTTGGCTAGCTCTATGTCAGATACTACGAATAGAGCGTAAACTTACTTCTCCCTACCACCCTCAGACCAACGGACAGACAGAGAGAGTTAACCAGTGCATTGAGCAGTATCTGCGTTGCTATACTTCGTACCTACAGGACAATTGGGCGGATCTCCTCCCGCTGGCGGAATTCGCCTATAACAACGCGACTCATAGCACTACTAAACAAAGTCCATTCTACTTAAATTATGGGTTTCATCCCACACTCCTTCCACCACGTATCTTGCCATCAAGTAATCCAGTGGCATCTGATTATCTTGCCCAGATAATGGATTCTCTGGGATTACTCAACAATACCATATCACATGCTCATAGCCAACAAAAGAGGTACTATGACCTCCGTAGGAAACCCTCTCCCCAATATGCCATTGGGGATCTTGTTTGGCTTTCTACAAAAAATCTGAGATTAAAGATCCCTAGTAAGAAACTTGGACCTCTATTCCTGGGACCTTTCCCAATACAGAAGCTTATTGGAAAAGCGGCTGTACAACTCACATTACCAACAGACCTTAAGATACATCCCATCTTCCATGTGTCCCTACTGAAGCCCCATGTTCCTAACCAAGGAATAAGGCCTACCATCCCACCTCCACCTCCTGTACAAGTGGAAGGTGGAGAAGAATTTGAGATAAAGGAGATTTTGGATTCCCGTATCCATAGAAGAAGACTCCAGTATCTAGTATGTTGGAAGAACTATGGGCCCCAAGATGACACCTGGCTAGATACCTCCGATATACATGCCCCTAGACTGATTCGCAATTTCCACTCGAAATATCCAGAGAAACCAGTTCTAGAGGCCTTCCGGAGCCGGCCTTAAGGGGGGGGTACTGTAATGTTCTGGTACCTCTGGTACCCTTGGTTCTATATTTCTTGCTTACTAATTGCGTCCCATCTTGTTATCCAAGAGACGCATACACCTTTAAGACCGGATGACATCATTGCTGAGCGCCGCTATGAGCAGCTATTTCAATCGCCGGCTTTCTCTCACTCATTGCTTGTTCAAACCACATGTTCACCGCACCTTCTCCTGTGAAGTCAGAGCTGCTGGCATTTCCCTTTGCTGAACTGAAGCCGGAACCTTGCTGCTGATCCGTACCTCGCTACGGGATCACCTCTCACTATTGGACTCTATCATTACTAACCTATCTAAGTGATAAGTACCCCACAGGGGATTCCTTACTAACTGCACTCCTACTGTCATCTACTACAACTACCAGGACTATCTGTATCTGTCTATTTCCTATCATCTGCATAGACTGTTAGCTCTTGGGACTACCTACACTATCCTTGCACTAGGTTACTCTGTCTAAAGTATACTCCATCTGTGTCCTCTTACCATCTGCACTATACTTGACATCAGAACCTATCTGCCTATTATCACCACCTGCAACTCTCCTTACTACTCCTAAGTGCCCACCATACAATAGCCTGTCTCTCATCTATACTTCTCATATATTCTATCCCTCCATTAAAACATCTGATTGAGTATATGTATATTGTATAACAGGCTGTGCACTATGATGAAGTCCTGAGAGTTGGATATGTTTGTTCAACAGAATCTCTATATGGATACTGAGTGTAATAATTCTGCAGCTGTAAATCCATCCACTAACAAAAACGCATGAACGTTACACAGACGTGATGCAAGAGATGGTCAGAGACTGCAGACATGATGCAAGAGATGTATATTAAAAAAGAATAGCGCACACATGCAAAAGAAATGACTATCAAATATGGAGACAATCCATAAATAAAAATGGGGATTTGGTCCCACCATATGGCAATATCGTGCTCAAGCCCACCACTACGTCAAAGTACCCCATTATCAGTGGGTCCTACACTATCCATAAAAAAGGATGAATCCAGCCTCTCTAACCATTGGAAACAACACTCCTTGCTAGGTGCGCTATTCCTTTTTAATATACATGTCGCTTGGTTCATAGTTGCACCAGCTTGAGAAATACATGTTCAGGGTTTGCTCCCCCAACTTTTTGCTTGTTTATGATGCAAGAGATGGTCAGAGACTGCAGACATGATACAAGAGATGGTCAGAGACTGCGGATATGATGCAAGAGATGGTTAGAGACTGCAGATAAGATACAAGAGATGGTCAGAGACTGCAGATATGATACAAGAGATGGTCAGAGACTGCAGATATGATGCAAGAGATGGTCAGAGACTGCAGACATGATGCAAGAGATGGTTAGAGACTGCAGACATGATGCAAGAGATGGTTAGAGACTGCAGACATGATACAAGAGATGGTCAGAGACTGCAGACATGATACAGGAGAGGGTCAGAGACTGCAGACATGATGCAAGCGATGGTCAGAGACTGCAGACATGATGCAAGAGATTGTCAGAGACTGTGGACATGATAAAGGAGATGATCAGAGACTGGGGACATCATGCAAGAGATGGTTAGAGACTGCAGACATGATGCAAGAGATGGTCAGAGACTGCGGATATGATGCAAGAGATGGTTAGAGACTGCAGATAAGATACAAGAGATGGTCAGAGAATGCAGACATGATGCAAGAGATGGTCAGAGACTGCAGACATGATACAAGAGATGGTCAGAGACTGCAGATATGATGCAAGAGATGGTCAGAGACTGCAGACATGATGCAAGAGATGGTTAGAGACTGCAGACATGATGCAAGAGATGGTCAGAGACTGCAGACATGATACAAGAGATGGTCAGAGACTGCAGACATGATACAGGAGAGGGTCTGAGACTGCAGACATGATGCAAGCGATGGTCAGAGACTGCAGACATGATGCAAGAGATTGTCAGAGACTGCGGACATGATAAAGGAGATGATCAGAGACTGGGGACATCATGCAAGAGATGGTTAGAGACTGCAGACATGATGCAAGAGATGGTCAGAGACTGCGGACATGATGCAAGAGATGGTTAGAGACTGCAGACGTGATGCAAGAGATGGTCAGAGACTGCAGACGTGATACAAGAGATGGTCAGAGACTGCAGACATGATACAAGAGATGGTCAGAGACTGAGGACATGATGCAAGAGATGGTCAGAGACTGCAGACATGATGCAAGAGATGGTCAGAGACTGCGGACGTGATGCAAGAGATGGTCAGGGACTGCAGACATGATGCAAGAGATGGTTAGAGACTGCAGGCATGATGCAAGAGATGGTCAGAGACTGCAGACATGATACAAGAGATGATCAGAGACTGCAGATGTGATGCAAGAGATGGTCAGAGACTGCAGACATGATACAAGAGATGGTCAGAGACTGCAGACATGATACAAGAGATGGTCAGAGACTGAGGACATGATGCAAGAGATGGTCAGAGACTGCGGACGTGATGCAAGAGATGGTCAGGGACTGCCGACATGATGCAAGAGATGGTTAGAGACTGTAGGCATGATGCAAGAGATGGTCAGAGACTGCAGACATGATACAAGAGATGATCAGAGACTGCAGACATGATGCAAGAGATGGTCAGAGACTGCAGATATGATGCAAGAGATGGTCAGCGACTGCAGACATGATGCAAGAGATGGTCAGAGACTGCAGACATGATGCAAGAGATTGTCAGAGACTGAAGACATGATGCAAGAGATGGTTAGAGACTGAAGACATGATGCAAGAGATGGTCAGAGACTGCAGACATGCTGCAAGAGATGGTCAGAGACTGCAGACATGATGCAAGAGATGGTCAGGGACTGCAGACATGATGCAAGAGATGGTTAGAGACTGCAGACATGATGCAAGAGATGGTCAGAGACTGCAGACATGATGCAAGAGATGGTCAGAGACTGCAGACATGCTGCAAGAGATGGTCAGAGACTGGAGACATGATACAAGAGATGGTCAGAGACTGCAGACATGATACAAGAGATGGTCAGAGACTGCAGACATGATACAAGAGATGGTCAGAGACTGCAGACTTGATGCAAGAGATGATCAGAGACTGCAGACATGATGCAAGAGAATGTCAGAGACTGCAGACGTGATGCAAGAGATGGTCAGAGACTGCAGACGTGATGCAAGAGATGGTCAGAGACTGCAGACGGGATGCAAGAAATGCACAGAGACTGCAGACATGATCCAAGAGATCGTTAGAGACTGCAGGCATGATGCAAGAGATAGTCAGAGACTGCAGACATGATGCAAGAGATGCTCAGAGACTGCAGACATGATACAAGAGATGATCAGAGACTGCAGACATGATGCAAGAGATGGTTAGAGACTGCAGACATGATGCAAGAGATGGTTAGAGACTGCAGACATAATGCAAGAGATGGTCAGAGACTGCAGACATGATGCAAGAGATGGTCAGAGACTGTAGTTATGATAGAAGATCTAAAAGCACTAGGGGGGC
This sequence comes from Pelophylax lessonae, assembly GCF_965119305.1. Lineage (NCBI taxonomy): Eukaryota > Metazoa > Chordata > Amphibia > Anura > Ranidae > Pelophylax > Pelophylax lessonae. Next base: position 24,881,169 of record NC_138768.1, on the reverse strand, counting down.
TGGAGAGCACAGGGGAAGCAGAGAGCACTGGAGAAGCTGAAGGGCAGGGGGGGTCGACAGGAGAGCATTAGGGAGGACTGGAAATAATTTAGAGGGGGGGTTTGGAAAGCATTGCAGGGGGTTGGAAAGCACTGGGGTCGGGCAGGGAGTACTGGCAGGGGGGGGGGGGCAGGGAAACCCAGGGGGACAGAGAGAGAAGCTGAAAAGCACATGGGGGGCTAAGGAGCACATGGGGGGGCTAAGGAGCACGGGGGGGGGGAGAGAGGGGGGCTGAAGAGCACTTGGTGGGGGTGTTGGAAAGTGGGGGGTGCTAGAAAGCACTGGGGGGCCTAGCCAGCAAAATACGTTTTATAGGAGGGGGATGGGGCAGTTTTATATAGAGGATTTGAGCTTTCCCTATTCTTCCTGCAGCAGCTGGATACTTGCAGAAGGGAGAGGAGGAGAGTCAAGCATCTGCAGGAGGAATATGGAAAGATCAAATCCTCTATATAAAGCTGCCCCATCCCCCTCCTATACAACTTATTTTGCTGGCTGCGCCCCCCAGTGCTGTCTTGCACCCCCCCCCCTCCACTTTCCAACACTTCCACTTTTCTATATGAAGCTGCCCCACCGCCCCTCCTATACAGTCACAAAGGGGGACCTTGCTAGGGCACTCACCTTCTTCCCTCTTCTGCCGCCGTTGCCGCCTCTGAACTGCAGCCGGAAGAAGAGGGAGGTGGGTGGAGGCGGAGCCGATTCTACGTGCCAAGGAGGCATTTAAAATCCTCCTCCGATCTGTGCAATGGGAGCCTCTCCTGCTGGCTGCTGTTGTCACGTGACGAGTGACATCACTGGTTGCTAGAAGACAGGCGATACTAGCAACCAGTGTGGCAGGCCAGGCAGGAGAGAAGACGCATACTAATAAGACAGTGGACACTCGGGGAGTCGGGGCTAATGACAGTAAATCATCCACACGAGACCCGGGGCTTTTTGCGGACACACTCGGGGCTATAGCCACGGTCAGCCCCCCCCCTGCTGACGCCACTGACTAACGTTCATATAACTAGTAATGAAAACCCCCCAAAAATTAGGTCACGTCCCCGAAGACACCCCTAAAGGGAACACACTGTGTCTCAGAGAAGGTGGCCCATATGAATGGCATCAGAACAGAGGAAGACCGTAGCATACCTTAATCAATAGGCTTGAGAAATATTATCTGCCAACAGTTAGAACAAAAAGAAGATATGGAGTCGTGTCGGACTGAATCGAGGTAATAAAAATAAACCCAATGAAACTAGAGGGAAAGGGGGAAATAAAGGAGCAAATAATCTCTGGCTGACCTTGGATGCATGAAGCAGTGTCAATGAAATTAAGAAAATAAAAGGGAAAAGGAGAAGGAAGAACAAACAGAAGGAAGAGATAGAAGTTGGAAAGGATAGGAGGAAGAAAAAGGGAGGAAGGTGGGGGGGGAGAAGGTTCCTGCGGCGGGGTCCTGCATGCCATGAAGCCGTTATAAATATATCTATTGCTGGAGTGGGTCATGCCAATATTTAAAGTGTCACATTCACGAAAGCTGGCCAGGGTTCCCAGATCTTCTCGAATTTCGTTTTGGAGTCATCTAATATACTAAACATCTTCTCCTGCGACATAATCCAAGAGATTTTACGTCTAGCCAGACGAGAGGAAACCGAGGGAAGCTTCCACTGCCTAGCTATCGTCATTTTAGCTCTGAGGAAGATATAAAAGATAAGCGCTTGGGTGTGCTTAGGAACTTTGGGAATGTAGTGGCATAAGAGAGCATAAATTGGTGGTGGATGAAGGGAAAGGCCAGTGATCTGGTGAACCATATTAAAGATATGACGCCAAAACATTTGGGGACATTCCCAAAAAATGTGGAGGAGGGTGCCATTCAGGTTGCAGCCTCGAAAACAGATCGGGGAAGTAGTGGGAAAAATTGTGGCTAAACGTGCAAGTACCATGTACCATCTCAAGAGCTTGGCACCTTGAGATTGGCTTCCACGAGTCCTATGTTTTGCACTCCCTTGAAGGAGCGCCCAACACAGGCATGCCAGTCAGAGAGGTCCCAATCCATGTTCAGATCTTGTTCCCATTTAATCATGTAGGCAGTTTTGACCTGAGAGTCATTGAGCAAATCGTAAATAAGTGAAATCCCGCCCTTAACGTCATAAATTTGTGAACAACAGTGTTCGTAAGGGGTTACCCGCAAAGGTTCAGGGGATTCCATTCTAAAGGAGTTAAGGAAGTGTGTAATTTGAGATATTCGGAATCATTCCGCAGGTGGCATATTCAACTTAGTAGAACAGTGAGAGTAGGTTAAGGGACCCGTCCTATCAAAAAAGTGGCCAATTCTATAGAGGCCCTTGTCTGTCCACCATTTAAATGCCCTAACATCTTCACCAGGAGGAAAGGCTGGGTTATTAAAAATATGAGTGAGAGGAGCCCAAGGGGAGGTGACCTTTAAATATTTGTGTACCGAATCACAGTTAGGGAAGGAGTGTGAGAGGGAAGGGGCCATCACCGGAGGACGAGAGTTTGAGGGCCGCCAAACCAGGTAATCAATAGTGTGTAAAGGAATGGCCTGACATTCCATGGAAAACCAATCAGGTTTGTCCCCCTTGAAATAAATGATGGAGAACTGAGCCAATTGTGCAGCCTGGTAATATTTCCAGAGGTCTGGAACGCCCAGACCTCCTTGTTTTCGGGAATGATATAGAGTGTTTTTGTGTACCCTATAGCCCTTCCTACCCCAGATGAACTTAAAAATATTAGCTTGAGGTTTCAGAATGTGTAATTTGAGCACTGGGATGGGAAGGGAGCAGAATAAGTATAGAATACGCGGAAGAAGCATCATCTTGACTGCATTGATTCTGCCTAGCCAGGAGATGTGACAACGAGACCAGTCTAGTAGATCATTAGTTAATTTTTTGATTATGGGCGGGTAATTAGCAGAGTAAAGCTTGTCAATCTTGGAAGTTATAGAAACCCCTAGATAAGGAATGGCATCCAAATGCCATGAAAAGTGGAAATGATCTTTAAGGCGATCAACTAATGATACAGGGAGATTAATGTTAAGAGCGAGAGATTTACTCATATTGACCCGAAGACCCGAGGCTGCGCCGAAGACATTAAGGAGGGACACTATATTTGGGAGAGAGATCAACGGTGCTGTGACAAAAAGCAATATGTCATCTGCAAACAAGGCACATTTGTGGGTATAGGCACCGCACCCGAGACTGTGGATGTCAGGGTGGAGGCGTATAGCTGTTGCCAGTGACTCCAAAGCTATGGCAAAAAGAAGTGGGGATAGAGGGCACCCTTGCCTCGTGCCTCTGTGAATTGGGATATCAGTTGAGTAATAACCTTGTAATCAGATTTGGGCTGTGGGGGAGGAGTAGAGGGCTGTGAGCGTAGTAAGGAAAGAAGGGCCAAAGCCCCATCTTTCAACAGTGTTGAAGAGGAATGGCCAAGAGAGGGAGTTGAAGGCTTTTTGTAAATTTAAAGAAAGGATAAACCCTTCCTGGGGTGCGCCACCATCCCAACCCGAGTTCAGCAAAGTAATTGCGTCGACTACCCTCCTTATCTGATCAGGACCCTGTCTGGCCGGGATAAATCCCACTTGATCCTTATGTATGTATGTATTTATTAATAAAGCTGGATAGGCGGTTTGTGAGAATTTTGGTTAGTATTTTAAGATCGTTATTAATGAGAGAAATAGACCTGTAATTTCCTACTTCAGAATGATCTTTTCCCGGTTTAGGAATAACTGATATGAAAGCTTTATTAGACATACTGTCTATCTGGGCACCTCCTCTAAGGGAATTGAAGAACCTGACCAGATAAGGAGAGAGGGTGGACGCGAATGACTTGTAATAAGTGTTAGAGAAACCATCCGGGGCGGGGGTGGAGTTTGGACGGAGGGACTTAATGACATCTAGGACTTCTTGTTCATTAGTGAGGGCTTTGAGGAGGGATCTATGTGAATTCTTGAGTTGGGGGAGAGGGACGCCGTCTAGAAAGAATCAAGATCACTACTAGAGATGGCCTTGCGATTCGCCCGGCGGTCTGTTCACGGCAAATATTGCTTGTTCGCTAACCGCCAATTTTGCGAACACATGGTGTTGTTTGCGGTGGCCATATTAGTTTACATTGGGGAGAACTTTGACCCATGACACAGCCGTCAGGTGGAACGGGACAGCCAATTAAAACATTTCAGCACATGGACATGCCCCCTACCCTATAAATAGAGCAGAGCAGGCGGCCATTTTACATTCTGCTTTTTGCCAGCATAGGGAGAGGTCTGCTGTGTTCATGAGGGAGAGATTGACAGATTCAAATAGCTCTGTGAAGATCCACAAAAGTCCTTTTCAGGGCTGGTATTTGGTATAGGTCTACTAGTATCTTTTCAGGTTAGGGACAGGTATCCAGTCGGTGCTTTAGGGGCAGTTAGAGATCGGCAGCAGTCACACAAATCTCTCTGTTAATGTCCACAAAAGTACTTTTCAGGGTTGGTATTTCGGTATAGGTCCAGTCTCTTTTCAGGTTAGGGACAGGTATCCAGTCTGTGCTTTAGGGGCAGTTAGAGATTGGCAGCATTCACACAAATCGCTCTGTTAATGTCCACAAAAGTAATTTAAAGGGCTGCAATTTTTTGGTATTTCAGTGCAGTGCACTAAAAAAAGGGGGGGGGGAGGGGGGTAATCCACAGTATAATATACTTTGTAGAAAGCATATTATAGTGGATTAGTAGTATTATTGTGCACTGTGCAGCATTGTGACAGGTGTGGTGTGACTAAGCGTTGCTGCAGCAATACTACACACAGTGACAAAAGCACTTATAATGTATTATAACTGGTGTGAAAGACCAATGGCCCCCCCAATACCACATATTGAAGTGGGGTGTTATCTGAGTATACTTTTACAAGTGTATTTGTGTCCTGCAACAATATTGCCTCTTTTGCTGAGTTAAGTCTGGTACACACATTGCCAAACTCACTGGCCAATTTTTTGAACTGGTGTGATAGACCAGTGGCCCCCCAATACCATCTTTTGAAGTGGGGTGTTATCTGAGTAAACTTTTACAAGTGTATTTGTGTCCTGCAACAATATTGCCTCTTTTGCTGAGTTAAGTCTGGTACACACAGTGCCTCTTGCTGTGTAAACTGTGCTACACACAGTGACAACAGTTACTGGCCAATTATTTGTAGAACTGTTGTAATAAACCTGTGGCCCCCCAATACCACGGATTGAAGCGGGGTGTTATCTGAGTATACTTTTACAAGTGTATTTGTGTCCTGCAACAATATTTCCTCTTTTGCTGAGTTAAGTCTGGTACACACAGTGCCAAACTCACTGGCCAATTTTTTGAACTGGTGTGATAGACCAATGGCCCCCAATACCACATATTGAAGTGGGGTATTATCTGAGTAAACGTTTACAAGTGTATTTGTGTCCTGCAACAATATTGCCTCTTTTGCTGTGTTAAGTCTGGTACACACAGTGCCAAACTCACTGGCCAATTTTTTGAACTGGTGTGATAGACCAGTGGCCCCCCAATACCACATTGTAACCACTTGGCCACTGCTCACTGTGCTGCTACTGCGGCACAGTGGCTCGTTATCATCTGGTGACAGAGACCTACGTCACCAGACATTCCCCTCTCTTGGCGGTGCGCGCGCGCCGCCGGAGGCTCGCTCCCGCTGTATTCAGTTACAGCGGGAGTCGGGTCAGAGGAGGAGCGGCGGCGATCGCCGCTGCTCTTCCCCGATTGTCGGGGATCTAGTGTGGATATCCGCCCGCTTGTGTAAACAAAGCGGGCGGATCTCCTAAGTGACAGTCAGGGTCAGTTTGCAGGGTTCAGCATAGCTGAACCTGCAATCTGTCCCTGTGTCACTCAGTCACCTCCCCCCACACACATCAGTAAGCACCAGGCATATATTAACCCCTCCCTCTCCAATAAAAATTAACCCCTTCCCTGCCAGTGTCATTTTTACAGTAACAGTGCATATGTAAAGCACTGATTACTGTAGTAATGTCACTGGTACCCCCGAAAGTGTCAAAAATGTCAGTCAAGGGTCCAATCTGTCCACCGCAATGTTGCAGTCCCGCAAAAAAAATTGCAGATCGCCGCCATTACTCGTTAAAAAAAAAACACCAAAAATGACAGAAATCTTTCCCTTAGTTAGTAAACGCAATAACTTTTGCGCAAACCAATCAAAATACGCTTATTGCGATTTTTTTTACCAAAAATATCTAGCAGAAAACAAATTGGCCTAAAATGATAAAAAAAAAATTGGGGGGGGGGGTGATTTCATATAAAAAAATGTGAAAAATATTGTTATTTTTTCAAAATTGTCGCTCTTTTTTTGTGTATAGCTCAAAAAGTAAAAATCGCACTGGTGATCAAATACCACCAAAAGAAAGCTCTATTTGTGGGGAAAAAAAGGACGTCAATATAATTTGGGTTTAGCGTTGCCTGACCACACAATTGTCTGTTAAATAACGCAGTGCCGAATCGCAAAATATGGCCTGGTCAGGAATGGGGTAAAATCTTCCGGTCTTAAAGCGGTTAAAAATACGCTCATTGAGAATTTTTTTGTCAAAGACATGTATCTAAATACATTTTGGCCTAAATATATGACAAAAATTGAATATATTGGATATTTTTTAACTGTCAAAGTAGAAAAATATTGTTATTTTTTCAAAATTGTCGCATTTTTTAATTACTATCGCAAAAAATAAAAATTGCAGAGATGATCAAATACAACCAAAAGAAAGCTCTGTTTGTGGGGAAAAAAGGACGTAAATTTCGTTTGGGTACGGCGTTACATGACCACGCAATTGTCAGTTAAATTTGCATAGTGCCGAATCGCAAAAAGTGGCCCAGACGTAAGAAAGCAAAATCCTCCGGTGGTAAAGTGGTTAAAGTGGGGTGTTATTTAACAGTATAATTTTCTAAGGTTTTATTTTAATCCTGCAAAAATTTGGCCTCTTTTGCTGTGTTAACAGTTACTGGCCAATTATTTGTAGAACTGGTGGACCGGCAGATAGGGAGGAGAGGCAGGTAGAACTTGCATTGCACAAGAGGTACAAAGCAGACTGCAAATGTATCAGGAGCGAGCCATCAACCATGTACAGTCACATCTGGAGCTCCCAGGACGCAGTCACATGGCTCCGCAGTGTGGGCTTTTGTTAATGTGTCTGTTGCTGACAACAGTGTTGCCATCTGCAGCCTTTGTAGTCAACGTATAAGTCACGGTAAGCCCAACACTCACCTAGGGACAACCACCTTAAGAAGGCACCTGAAATCCCATCACCGAGCCCAGTGGGAGCAACACCATCAGAATCCACAAAGCCATGCTCCAGACTCTCACCGTTCAGCCTCTTCTCCTTCTCCTGTCTCCTCACAGTTGTCCTCCACCCCACCTTCCATGATGCCGTCATCAGGTTTTTCTGGAAAAAGGCAGGCTTCTGTGGTCCAATTTGCAATGGAACTGTTGGCTTGCCCCCCTGTCCAGTGTCCTGTCCGAAAGGACGTTCAGCGCAGCAGGGGGGATCGTGACCGATAAGCGCACTCGCCTAGCTCATGACAGTGTAGACTACCTTACATTTATAAAAATGAATGAGGCATGGATCTCTGAGGAATTCAACACATGTGACCAGTAGACCATGTTTCACTGAAATTCCTCATGACAGGCCACAAATATCTGCCAGCCTGCCATCCACCCACAACAATTCCTGGTCTTTGTCTTCGCTAAATACAGCGGCATAAAAGGCATTTCATGTCCATTGAATGGCTAATTTTTGGGGCCTATACAGGCCGACACTTCTGTATACTGTGAATGCCTAATGTACCTCTAGCCATCAAATACACTACGTTCTTTGCTGTCAGGTAAACGCATGTGGGCTAATTTTTGGGGCCTGGAATGGCCGACACTTACTTCTGTATCCTGTGAATGCCTAATGTACCTCTAGCCATCAAATACACTACGTTCTTTGCTGTCAGTTAAACCCATGTGGACTAATTTTTGGGGCCTATACAGGCCGACACTTACTTCTGTATCCTGTGAATGCCTAATGTACCTTCAGCCACAGAATACTACGTTCTTAGCTTTCAGGTAAACCCATGTGGGCTAATTTTTGGGGCCTGGAATGGCCGACACTTACTTCTGTATCCTGTGAATGCCTAATGTACCTCTAGCCGTCAAATACACTACGTTCTTTGCTGTCAGTTAAACCCATGTGAGCTAATTTTTGGGGCCTATACAGGCCGACACTTACAGTGCTTTGCGAAAGTATTCGGCCCCATTGAACTTTTTGACCTTTTGCCACATTTCAGGCTTCAAACATAAAGATATAAAACTGTATTTTTTTGTGAAGAATCAGCAACAAGTGGGACACAATCATGAAGTGGAACAAAATTTATTGGATATTTCAAACTTTGTTAACAAATAAAAAACTGAAAAATTGGGCATGCAAAATTATTCAGCCCCTTTACTTTCAGTGCAGCAAACTCTCTCCAGAAGTTCAGTGAGGATCTCTGAATTATCCAATGTTGACCTAAATGACTAATGATGATAAATAGAATCCACCTGTGTGTAATCAAGTCTCCGTATAAATGCACCTGCACTGTGATATTCTCAGAGGTCTGTTTAAAGCGCAGAGAGCATCATGAAGAACAAGGAACACACCAGGCAGGTCCGAGATACTGTTGTGGAGAAGTTTAAAGCTGGATTTGGATACAAAAAGATTTCCCAAGCTTTAAACATCCCAAGGAGCACTGTGCATGTGATAATATAGAAATGGAAGGAGTATCAGACCACTGCAAATCTACGAAGACCTGGCTGTCCCTCTAAACTTTCAGCTCATACAAGGAGAAGACTGATCAGAGATGCAGCCAAGAGGCCCATGATCACTCTGGATGAACTGCAGAGATCCACAGCTGAGGTGGGAGACTCTGTATGGGCTAATTTTTGGGGCCTTTTATGGCCGACACTTACTTCTGTATCATGTGAATGCCTAATGTACCTCTAGCCATCAAATACACTACATTATTAGCTGTCAGGTAAACCTATGTGGGCTAATTTTTGGGGCCAATACTGGCCGACACTTACTTCTGTATCATGTGAATGCCTAATGTACCTTCAGCCACAGAATACTACATTCTTAGCTGTCAGGTAAGCCCATGTGGGCTAATTTTTGGGTCCAATACTGGCCGACACTTACTTCTGTATCCTGTGAATGCCTTATGTACCTTCAGCCACAGAATACTACATTCCTAGCTGTCAGGTAAACGCATGTGGGCTAATTTTTGGGGCCTGGAATGGCCGACACTTACTTCTTTATCCTGTGAATGCCTAATTTTTCAGACTGGAAATGAAAAACAATGGGTCTGTAAATGTTCCACCAAATTGTGGAATGGATGCGGACCCATTTTACAGATGTGTGAATGGACCCTATATGTATTAGACATGTATTTACTGGCTGCTGTCAGTTCTGGCTGATTTATGAAAAAAAAAAAAAAATTCCAATTGCAATACTTTTGTTATGATATTGTCCATGTGCTGGGACTATTTGTGCACAGCTAGTATGTCTTTTGTGGCTTCTAATATGACCTAAAGGTTTTTAAAGTTCGCCTCCCATTAAAGTCAATGGGGCCCGCTGCGAACTTGCGGTTCGCGGACTTTTGAGAAAATTTGCGGCTGACGTTCGCGAACCGCCCCGGCCAATGTTCGTCCATCTCTAATCATTACCCTTCTTAAGCTGTGGGGCAGAATAAAGTTTAGAGTAAAAGGATTGGAAGGATTCCATGATATAATAAGGTTGTTGGTGAGTTCTCCTGAAGGAGATTTAATGTTGGGTAAGGAAACCACCCTAAACCGAGGGGACAGTTTAGATGCTAGTTTCGGGCCCAATTTATTCTGAGACGCGTAAATACGAGCTCCTTGCCAATGTAAGCTCTTTTCCACTTTAGAGGTGAGGGCAAGATTAAGTGACAATTTAATCTTGTCTAAATTTGCTAGGGATTCTGAAGTGGGAGAGCGTTTATGGGCACTACTAAGACATTTGAATTCGGCCTCAAGACAGTCGATATCAATTTGTCTTTCTCTTTTGATCTTGGCTCCTAATTGGATGAGGTGGCCCCGTAGAACCGCTTTGTGGGCCCCCCAAAAAGTTGAGGGTGAAGAGTCAGGGAGATCATTGAGAGAGAAATAGTCACGGAGCGCAGTTTCGATCATGGTGTATCTTGTCGGATTGCTTAAGAGGGAATCATTAAGTCTCCAAGGGGCAGGTCCCTTATGTGGAGAGGAGCATGTAAGCTGGAGAGTAACTATGGAGTGATCAGACCAAGGGGTGTCTCTTATTTTAGATTTCAGGGCAGATGGAATTTCAGTAGTGGGAATGAAGATGTGATCAATTCTCGCCAGAGTGTTATGAGGGGCTGAGAAAGTAGGGGAAAGAAGGGAAGTCTATGAAAGCGATGCTAAAGGAAAACTTCCGCAACTGGATTATACCATAGGAGCAGATCATAAGGAGTTAGAAGTGGAGGGTACTGTCAAATGGAATCAGGCTGTTGGGGACTGAAGCACAAAAGCATAACTGGACAAAAGTATAATGAGTAATTAAAGAATCCAGTATAATAAGCGGAAATGAGAAAAAATAAAAATTGAAGAAAAAAAAAAACCTTATCTGTGAACATAACAAAGATCCACGGGGGCATTGAACTACCCCTTCAGGGAGAGGTTTCCCAGAGGCACAAAGTGCAAAAGGAAAAAGCCTGGGGCAAAAAAGGGTCATCAAGGAGGCTTGACATCATGGTGGCGTTTCGACTGGTGCTTGTTCCAAATGGTCGAGAGGGTGCTGATCGGTGGAGGGCGTTTGGATGATATTGATCTGGTATATGGAGCAGGATGCGGAAGATCACTGGAGATGATTCCCAGCTGCAGAAGAATACCCTCTCCCTCCTGGAAGCTGGAGAAGCCGTAGGTCTTGTTTTGATGTTGGAAATTCAGCTTGAAGGGGAAGGACCACCAGTATTCCAAAGATTTATTAGAGAGAGCAGTAAGTAGCGGTTTCAGGGCTCTGTGGCGTTGGATCGTCATAGGCGAGAGATCTGCGAAAAGCTGGATTTTATAACCTTGCACAGATAAGTCCTCTTTGCCCCTACTTTTCTTCATAACTTCCTCTTTCACCCCAAAAAAATGTGTTTTAACAATAATGTCTCTAGGAAGACCATCTTTGCGGACTGACTGGAGGGCTCTATGTGCTCTGTCCAGTTCCGGCCGGTGATCCGGTATATCAGGGATGAGGTCTTTTATAAATTTTTTGACAGCATCAGGAACATCAGTGACAGTTTCGGGGACCCCCCAGACCCTAAAGTTAAGCCGTCTGCTCCTATTTTCTAAGTCATCCAGCTTTGAGAGTGCAGTGTCCAATTGATCTTGGAGCATTTGATTACAAGCAGAATTTTGATTGGTCCTCGCCACGGTTTGGTCAACAGTGGATTCAATTGCTTCCATTCTAGTGCAAAAATATTGTGTAGTTCTGCCTTGTTAGATTCCGTAATCTGAGAGGCCATGTGGGCTAACCCTGCAGCTAGCATGTCGGAAAACTGAGCAATGAGCTGGGCAATATCAGGGTTAGAGCCCAGGGGACTAAGACCCAGTTGTTGTGACAAGGCTTCAGAGGCTGGGCTATGCAGGCCTGATGTCCCCACTACTTGTGCCATGGATCGGTGTAAGAGGGATTCAGTGGAGGTAGGAGAGGCATATGGGGGTTGTAGAGCATAGGCTGGGGTGGCTGGGGAAGCCCAGGTCTCTGGGGATGCTAGCGATACGTCCGCAATAGAGTCTATAGGCCCCCCTACCTCTGAGCTGCCTCGCGCTTCAGGCGCTTGTGAGCTGGTGGCCGCCATCTTTGCAGAGTCCGTGCATATGTGCTTTTGTGACATTTAAATCCAAGCTTGAAATGCTGCAATAATAATCTGGTTTTAAAAAAATACCCATTTTTGGCAATACCCTCAATCTGGGGCCTCTGCCGCATTAGTCAGTGTGCATTTTAAGCTATAAATATAGCTATAATTTTCTGGGTTTTTAAAAACACCCTTTTTGGGCTAAAATCCACCATTTTATAGCCCTTGCTGCATCTGTACGTGTAGAATTCAAGCGTTATATACTGCTGTCTTATTGTGTTAGTAAAAAAACACCCTTTTTGGGCAAAATACACAATTTTACAGACCTTGCTGCATCTCTGATAAAAACAAGCTTCAAATACTTCAATAATTTTCAGGCTTTGAAAAAACACCTATTTTGGCAATACCCTCCATCTGGGACCTCTGTCGCATTAGTCAGTGTGCATTTTAAGCTACAAATACAGCTATAATTTTCTGTATTTTAAATAAACACCCTTTTTGGGCAAAATACTTAATATTGCAGCCTTTGCTGCATCTGTCATTGTGAGATACACCCTTTACATACTGTTGTTCTATTCTGCTATTCAGAAAACATCCATTTAGGGCAAAAAATAATAATTTAGCAGCATTTGCTGCACATAATACTGTGATATACACCCTTTAGATACTGTTGTTCTATTCTCTTATTAAAAAAACACCCATTTAGGGGAAAAATCTTAAATTGTGGCCTAGTCTGTATCTGTACGTGTGAGTTACACCCTTTAGATACTGTTCTATTCTGCTATTCAAAAAGCACCCATTTAGGGCAAGATCCTACATTTGAGAAATATGATGAGAACATCAAACAATGACGTGGCCCCGGTCGTGGTGCTGCTGGTGGAGCTCCTGTTGCAGGGAGAGGACATGGTCGATATGTGCCAGCTACACACACAGGTGAAACACCTTCCTCAGGTGCGAGTAGGCGACAGAACCTGCAGCAGTATTTGGTCAGGCCTAATGCGGCGCTAAGAATGTTGAGGCCAGAACAAGTACAGGTGATAGTAGATTGGGTTGCTGACAGTGCCTCCAGTTCCATCACATTGTCTCCCACCCAGTCTCCTGCTGAAAGATCAGAGTTGGCACCTGCAGCTGATGTCCATCAGTCTTTCACCTCACCCCCTTGCAAATCACCCAAGCAGTCTGAGCCCCAAGTCATGCAACAGTATCTTCTTCTTTTTGATGACTCTGTTAGCAGGGTTTCCCAGGGCCATCCACCTAGCCCTGCCCCAGAAGTGGAAGAGATTGAGTGCACCAATGCCCAACAACTTACATTTCAAGATGAGTACATGGGAGGACCATCGCAGCACGTCTCTGATGATGACGAAACACAGGTGCCAACTGCTGCGGCTTTCGGAATTGTGCAGACCGACAAGGAGGGCAGGGGTGAAGAATGGGTGGAAGATGATGTGGAGGACGATGAGGTCCTCGACCCCACATGGAATCAACATCATGCAGGTGACCTGTGTAGTTTGGAGGAAGAGGCGGTGGTCGCACAAAGCCACCAGCACAGCAGAAGAGGGAGCAGAGTGCAAAAGCGGAGCGGCCATCCCCTAGACAGTACGCCTGCTACTGTCCAACGCAGCAAGGGACTGAGCACACCAAAACCAGCTCCAAGAAGTTCCCTAGCATGGCAGTTCTTCAGATGATGTGCTGGTGACAAGACACGAGTGGTTTGCACGCTGTGCATTCAGAGCCTCAAGAGAGGCATAAACATTCTCAACCTGAGCACAACCTGCATGAGCTGCAGTGGAGTAGACACTTCAAAAACCAAGAAAGGTCTCTGGCTCCTCCTGCTTCCTCTTCTGCTGCAGTCTCGGCCTCTTCATCCACCTCTGTTTTGACAGTGGCACCTGCCACCCCGCAAACAGAGGATCTGCCAGCAACACCACCACCTGGGTCACCAACCATCTCCACAATGTCCCACTGAAGCATTCAGCTCTCTATCTCCCAAACACTGGAGTGGAAGAGGAAGTACCCCTCTACCCACCCATGATCCCTGACCCCCTTGAAATGCTGTCATTCCGTCTGGTGGAGACGCAGAGTTTTAAAAGCTTTATGGCGGTGGCTGTCCCACAGTATGTCGTGCAGGGCGCTTCAGTTTGCCTCCTGTTGCTAACTCCTCCTACTCCGCTTCCTCATCGTCTACCGCCTCCTCATCCAGTCAGCGTAACACCTACACCACCAACTTCAGCACAGCCAGGGGTAAATGAAAGCAGGCAGTTTTAAAACCTGCCTGTTTGGGGGAAAACCCCATAACGCGCAAGAGTTGTGGAGGGGCATTGAACAACAGACCAATGAGTGGTTGGTGCCAGTGAGCCTCAAGCCCGGTCTGGTGTTGTCCGATAATGGGCAAAATCTTGTAGCAGCTCTGGGCCTAGCCGGTTTAACGCACATCCCTTGCCTGTCGCATGTGCTGAATTTGGTGATGCAGAGGTTCCTTAAAAATTATCCCGATATATCAGAGCTGCTACAAAAAGTGTGGGCCGCTTGTGCGCACTTTCAGCATTCTCACCCTGCTGCTGCTCACCTGTCAGCGATGCAGCGTAACTTCGGTCTTCCTGCTCACCGCCCCATATGTGACGTGCCCACAAGGTGGAACTCCACCTTGCACATGCTGGCCAGACTGTGCGAGCAGCAGCAGGCGATAGTGGAGTTTCAGCTGCAGCACGCACGCGTGAGTCGCTCTGCGGAACAGCACCACTTCACCACCAATAACTGGGCCACCATGCGAGACCTGTGTGCCTTGTTGCGCTGTTTTGAGTACTGCATCAGCATGGCCATGCAGCAACGTTGTTTAACATAGCAGGAACCCACACAAATGCTTCCACTCTCTTCCAAAGCCTCTGTATTACAGTGCTAGAGGTTAGGTGGGGCTACGTTATATACCGGGGGCCTATTCACTCCTGATTGGCCTCTGGTCCCCGTAGTCACTCCAATCTCGTTCCTAGCAGACTCCTGCCCCCTCATTGGCTTTTACTGATGTTTCTGGGCCAATCACGGGCTTTTAAAGCCCACTTCCTGTCCCATTGCATTGTGGGCGGTTCGGGTGACCGAATTCCGAACTTTTACCGCAAAAAGTTCGGAATTCGGCCGAATTTCGAACACCCAATGTTTGGGTCGAACCGATGGTCGACCCGAACCGTTCGATCATCCCTAGTCATGGCCATCACGGGTGCGTGGCTGGGAGGATACAGAGGACACAGACGATACACCTCCCACAGAGGACATCTTTTCATTGCCCCTGGGCAGCCTGGCCCACATGAGCGATTACATGCTGCAGTGTCTTTGCAACGACCGCCGAGTTGCCCACATTATAATTTGTGCTGATTACTGGGTGGCCACGCTGCTGGATCCCGATTACAAGTACCAAGTACCATCCTTAATTCCCTCATTGGAGCATGATCGTAAGATGCGCGAGTACATGCGCACGCTGGTAGACGCACTGCTGGTGGCATTCCCACTTGACAGCGGTGGCACAGTGGAAGCACAAGGCGAAGGCAGAGGAGGAGGAAGAGGTCGCCAACGCAGCCGGGCACCGACAGCAACTCAGAAGGTAGAGTTAGCATGGCCAAAATGTGAAAAAGCTTTGCCAGCACGCCACAACAACCAGCACCACCAGCTGATATAGAGCATCTTAGCAGGAGGCAGCATTTCACCAACATGGTGGAGAAGTATGTGTGCACACGCCTAGACGTACTGAATGACGGGTCTGCCCCCTTCAACTTCTGGGTGTCCAAATTGGGCACATGGCCTGAGCTTGCCCTTTACGCCTTGGAGGTGCTGGCCTGCCCTTTACGCCTTGGAGGTGCTGGCCTGCCCTGCAGCCAGTGTATTATTTGAAAGTGTATTTAGCACGGCAGGGGGCGTTATCACAGACAAGTGCAGCCGCCTATCCAGAGCCAATGTGGACATGCTCACGTTCATTAAAATGAACCAGGCATGGATCCCACAGGACTTGTCCATACCTTGTGCAGAATAGACATGTATACCGGCCTTACCCAGCCATTGTTGTATTTTTGATCTTTCTCAATCTTTTGAGGTGTACACTAATTTAAAAAAAATAAAATTAAAAACAAAAACCAGTGTTGGCTGCCTCGTCCTCCTCCACCTCCGCTTCCACCTACACCTCTGCTTCCACCTACACCGCCACCTCCACCTCCTACTCCATATGGACCTCGTACTCCTACATCATTCAAGATTATTATTTTTTATTTTTATGTATTTTATGTTATTTTAAATTATATTCCTATCCACATTTGTTTGCAGAGCACATGCCATGCTCTTAACAACATTTTGCTGCCTTTGCAGCCCTCTAGCCCTTTCCATGTTTTTTTAGAGCCATTTTTAGTGCTCAAATGTTCGGGTCCTTATTGACTTCAATGGGGTTAGGGTTCGTGGTCAAGTTCGGGTTAAGCTCGGGTCCCAAACTCAAACTTTTTTGCGAAGTTTGGCCGAACCCGTCGAACCCGAACATCCATCCTCTAATTAAACTTCTTCTTCTAATTAAACTTCTGATATAAATTGGCAAAACCAAGAAAACTTAGTGGACGTAGACCTACAGGACGAGGCCACTGTAGCACTGCAGATAGTTTCTTTGAGTCCATCAAAAAACTGGCAGTAGAAATGCCATAACCCAGAAATGTAAACTGTTCATGATAGAACTCGCACTTCTCAAACTTACAATACAGGTTTGTATCTCTCAACCTCTGTAGCATAGGGATGAGCTTCAAAACTAAGTTTGAAAGGTGTAACAGAACAGGGCACCCCTGACCGGGTACCTCCATTGACAGATGCTCCTAGTGCTTCCCGAGGGGCTCCAAGCACTCCACCAGACACCATAACCACTTCAGACCCCACGAACCGCCGCAGCTTGGTTAGGGTCTTACAACATCCTACCCACCCTGAACCTAAGGCTCCAGGTTCCTGTGGGTGAACCTCCTTTCCCCAGAGAGTGCAGCACGAACAAGCTCTTACACAAGCTCTTACAAGAGCTTAGTGATCATCTAAGGGAGTATGGAGGACCATAGCAATCCCTTGCAGCAGATTCCCCCAATAAGAGACAAGACTCTAGATTGAGGGTGAAGAACTAACTCTCTTCTTCTTTATTGAACAGACTTATATACAGTTTTCACCCACAAGGTACCACCCAGGTGGACCTTGTTGAAAACTGTACGTAACATTCACCATCCAATCGGAACAGAGTTTTACACTCTCATACAGTGTACACAAAAATATACAATGTGGGACAATCCCCCCTCCCCCTTAGCATTCAATCCACATACCTATAAGTTTCTCTTAAGGTAGACAGACAGAACAATGTGAGGTATTTAACAATGGAACAGACAGGTAACAACAAACAATAGGGAAGTCTGCGAATGACAGTCTTTGTGTCTCTCACAGCCAAGCATGGAATACACTGTGTAAGGTGGTATTAAATCTTCATATTTCTATATAGATTTTGCTGACAAATATTTAAGCAATCCAAACCATTACTTATCTGTCTTTCACTCATAGTGACGGTTAGTACCGTCACAAAAGGGATGAGCTTCTAATGTAAGTTTGACTCAAACAATGTCTGTTTGTTTGTTTGTTTATTTGTTGAATGACGAACAAATGGGCTTCTTTGTGGGAAGTTTGAGTTCCTGCATTATCATGGACTCTGACCTCTGATTCTATCAATAAATCACCTGCTGGCCAGGGGATCCCACCGCTTTCTCGCTTGCAAGCCTGGTATTCTACCACCTACGCCACCATCAAGCCTGCATAGACTGAACACACTCTCCCTAACTTCTATCTCATCCACTGTGTGTAGGGCAAGATAGAAGTTAGTTAGTTAGGCAGGGAAAGTGTGTTCAGCCCAGGCATGCTTGACGGTGGTGTAGGTAGTAGAATACCAGACTTTCAACTGTTGTGGGTTCAAATCCCTTTGCCAGCAGGTGATTTATAGTGGAATTTCATAGTTAATAATACATTGCTGGCAGGGAGAGAGAGATCAGTTGGTGCAGTGTATACCACAAAGATATATAGACAAGGAGGTGCATGCGCGGCGGCTACCCAGATGGACGCTTAAACCAGTAGCTCCGTCCCGCTCCAGCTTCATAGGTGCCCCGCCAGCTTACTTACGCACCGCTCCGCATCTCTACCACCACAAGGATTGTCGGGGAACATCCGATGTTCGGCTCACAGGTCCGTAGGGACTTGTCTACCCAGCTGAGCGCAGCAGCCTCCTGCCCTGGAAGCCCCAAGATGGCGACACAAAAATTCCTGGGCCTGATAGCGGGGACAATATCTTGGACGCTCCAACACCCTCCCCTCACCTCAGGTCAGTGCCTCACAGCCCTGCACTCCCCCCAGATTGCCCCCAAATCCTGTCTCCGGCCTCTACGGTCTCCCTCTTGAAACGGACACTAGATGAGTTACTCCAGTCCCCGGATGGGGCCTACCCTGAATTCCAAGGCCTCCAACAGGGCACATCACCTCAGCACATTAACGTACAACAGGACTTTTCATATATCATGTCCACATTCTCCAAGGTGCTCTCCAAGGGCTCGGCTCCAAAATCACCACTGCCATTCACTCTGACCTGCAGAACCTGGGCTCCAGAATTGAGGCCATTGAAAACAAAACGGATCAAACGGTCCTTAGAGTGAACCAGAACACCGCAAGAATGCAAGAGCTTCAGGATCAGTTGGACACAGCCTTATCTAAAATCGATGAGCTGGAAAACAGATGCAGGAGAAACAACTTCAAGATCAGAGGTCTGCCTGAGAGCATTAAAGATGTTGAGGTGGCAGCCACAACATTTATACAAGAATTGATCCCCAATATACCGCCGCATCGCCTTGAACTTGACAGGGCTCACAGGGCCCTGAGAGCCCCCCTTCCTGACGGCTCTCCAAGAGACATCATATTCGGACTGCTGTCCCAGGAACCATCCGCCTCCTCTTCAGCCAAGCAATCTGGCTCCAAATGCCCATCTCCCCAGAGCCCTATTGTACCTGCCTGGCAGAAGCAACAATTCAAGCGGGCCAAGGATGCCAAACTCCCCTAGGTTTGAACGCACTCCTGTTGGTATTCACACACTCTCTGCCGGATTTACTTCTCTTTGAAGTCTTGTGAAGGCTTTCCTCATTTTCTGCAAGATTGCAGCGACTCCTTTGGGGCAGTCTGACTCTCCTTTTTCCCTTTGTTGGACGTCTCATTTTTTGGACACGGCTTTCTCAATGTAAATACCCTAATTTTTCCTTTTTTCGGACGGAGTGGACCTTGGAGGGGGGAAAATTTATTTTCTGTTTTCTCCCCTCTAAGTGTAATGTTCTGGTACCTTTGGGTACCCTAATTACTCTTTTCCTAAGTGTATGCGCCCCACCATTCTCTTTTGGTAAAGGTGCGCATACACCTTTAAGACTGATGCTGTCATCACTGAGCGCCGGACTGAACAGCTATTTAAATCACCAGCTTTCACTCACATGTGTTTGTTCAACCTGCTCTGACACCTGCTGTGTGCCTTGATGCTAACCTGCCTTGAAGCTCTCATGCTTGCAAGCATACCTCGCCGTCGGAACCACGCTGCGCTGATCCCTGTATCCCGCTACCGGATCATCCGCTCTTGCCGAACCTCTCCTTTGCTACATTGCTACTAGTGATAAGTACCCCACAGGGGAAACCTCTATACCCTTCATACTAAAAGCTTACACTATCTAGCGCTGCATACTAAAGACTATTACTACATTTGCATTATCTAAGATTGCTAGCTCTTGAGCCTACTACCAGCCTGCTCTTGCACTGGGTTGACCTCTCCTGTATGTTCACCTGCTACTCTATCATCTGCTACCATACATGATTGCTAAACCTATCTGCATCCCATCTGCTACTATCTTACTTTCAAGAACATTCCTTTCAAGTGTCTGTCATCTACCATCTCTACCCAACCTGTCTCTTCAGCCTATCATCACTGTATTACTATATACATAAGTCACTCTAGGAACATCTTATTGAGTGTGTGTATTTACTTGCTGAATTGAGATCATCCACACATGATGAGTCTTGGGAGTTGGGATTGGTGTCTCAGCGTTTCTCTACATGACTACTGAAGTGGAATATTTCTGCAGCTGTAAATCCACATTATACATAAAACGCATGAGCGTTACACTAAGGTGCCTCCTTGTTTTTCAGTATATTCCTGGTTTAGAGTCCAGTTCAATATTTTCTTTGGATTATCCCTATATCGGTGTTTTTTTTTTTTTTTTCCCTATACACGGTTCCTATAGCATCATGGGGCGCCTGCTTGCTGGAGTGGGCTCTCTGCTGCTCCTTGCCCCCTCTCCACGCGGGAACTTTTTTCCCCTGTGGACCTGGGCAGATTCACTTCCATTCTAGAGGCATCTTTGGGATTGGGGGGGGGGATTGGGCTGGGGCTCACCCTCCCCATTTAGGTTTGGGGACTTTTGGGATTTTTGTACATGTTTTAGTTTACATTTCATTGTGCTTTTGTGGCTTGCTCAGCTCTCTGCTTCACTTTTTCCTACTTCTCCCCTCTTCTCTCTCTTCCCCTTTTCTCTGGTCACCAGTGGCCCTCCTGTTCTCCATTTGCAGGATCACCACCTCAAATGCTGCTCGTCCAGACATCTCAACACCGGCTTCACTGGATATCGTAGAGGTCACCGATACGCTCCTCCTCCAGCGCACTCTGCCCCTGAGATAAAATGACTCCACCACCTGTCCCTTCTCGACCCTGGAAGATCTCTACCCACAATGTGCAAGGGATCAACTCGCCGTCGAAGAGACGTAAGCTTTTTAACTTATACCATTCCCACCGCATTGACGTTGCCATGACGCAAGAGACTAATTTTCCGGCATCTTACAGGCCTTTGTTCGTTCACCACAAATACCCACAGTTTTATTTAGCCAATGCCCCTGACAAAACTAGAGGGGTTGCAATATTCTTTGCGCGCCATATACAGTTCAATCTTAAGCATAAATTGGAAGACAGCGATGGTAGATACCTGTTGTTAGTGGGGGAGATCGGGGGTGCTGCGCTCTCCCTTCTTTCCTACTATGCCCCTAACCGCCATCAGGAAGCATTCTTCAAACACTTATCCTCTTAGGTTCTTCCCCACACTGAAGGCACTTTGATCATGGGGGGAGACTCCAATAGTGCACTTGATCAGAGCTTAGACAAAACTCGTCCGGGCAATCTCGCCTTCTGCCCCCCCCCCAAGCAGAGTACCCGTATTGCAAAATTCCTCTTCTCGGATGGCTTGGTTGATATCTGGAGGGAACTGAATCCAACCTCACGTGACTACACACATTTCTCTGCAGCACATAACGTTCTGTCACGCATAGACCACATTTTCCTTGCGGCTCGAGCTGTCCCCCAATCTGTCAAAGCCTAGATCAGAGACTCCCCCATCTCCGATCATGCTATGGTCATTTTGCTACTAAACATCAGATGGCACCTCAATGAAGTCCTCTTGAGTGACCCTATCCAATGAAATATTTTGACTAAGGAACTGGAGACATACTTCTCCACCAACGACACTCAGGATGTCTCACCTGAAACTATTTGGGCCGCCCATAAGGCGGTCAATAGAGGGAAAATAATTCAAATCACCTCAAATCTTAAACGCCAAAGAAAGGCGGACTTGCCTAAACTATAATCTGAGTTCTTGGAGCTCAGTAGAGCTCATAAGCAGAACCCCACTTCTAGCTCTAAAAAACACCTAGAGGAATCCAGGCTCCAACTGAACCTCGCACTCACGAAGGAGGTCGAAAAACAAATACGCTGGTCGGGTGCCAAATTTTATGCGTCTTCTGACAGGATTGGGCCCAGGCTCGCGGCCAAACTTTCCCCCAAACATTGTGCTCTCACAATCCCCAAAATCAGGACATCCCAAGGGACTTTGTCCCAGAACCCACGACAGGCCCTGTCAGCATTTCACTCTTTTTACGCACGACTCTACGACCATGACTCTTCTTCCACCTCCACACAGACTGGCAACTTTCTTGACAACCTACCCCTACCCCATCTCAGTAGGGACCACAGGGAACAACTCAAGGACCCATTCTCGGAGTTGGAAATCCTTGGAGTGATCAAAGCTTTGAAGGGAGGGTCAGCCCAGGGGGCCTGATGGATTCTCCTCGGCCTACTATAAAACCTTTGTGGCCACCCTTGCTCCCCGTTTGTCGAAATTCTTCAACTCCCTCCAGACGGGGGGGGGCTGTTGAGAGGACCTTGAACCTAGCGTACATATCCGTTATTCCAAAACCGGGAAAAGATCATAGTGATGTAAGCAACTATAGACCTATATCTCTCATTAATGTGGATCTTAAGATCCTAACAAAGGTTCTCTCCAATAGACTTTCCCGTTTCATAGGACTGTATATACATAAAGACCAATCAGGCTTTATCCCAGGTAGACAGGGTTCCGACCAGATTAGGAGAGCCATTGATCTAATCTCCCTAATAAACTCCAGATGGGATGGATGCCCCCGCCAGGATACTATGCTCCTCTCTCTTAACCTGAATAAAGCTTTTGATTCCATAACATGGCCTTACCTCTTTGACACCCTCCACCATTGGGGTTTGGCCCCAGATTCACTAGCGCCTTGAGGGCCCTGTATTCCTCCCCCTCGGCACAAATCCACATTTTAGGACACTACTCTGACCCTTTCCTCATTAAACGGGGTAATCGTCAAGGCTGCCCACTCTCACCCTTCATATTCGCTATTGCCATAGAGTCCTTGGCTGTCGCAATGCGCCATAGTCCGAACGTTCGCGGGATACAGTGTGGGCCCGCGGAACACAAATGTGCTCTTTTCGCGGACGATGTCCTCCTCTTCGTTACTTCCCAATATTCTCTCCACTCTTCTGGATTTTTCTGTTGCTTTTGGGTCTCACGGTTAATTTTTCTAAGTCCTCAGCGCTTAACATTTCGATCCCCCCACGCTCCCTAGTAGCCCTCAAGCCGAACTTTCAGTTTCGGTGGTACACGACTTCAACTCACCCCTTCGATCGTAACACTGTACCAGGCCAACTACCCTCCCCTGTACCATAAACTTAAGGCTGATTTATCGGCATGGAATCTCCATAGACTTTCTTGGTTGGGCAGGATAAATTCTGTTAAGATGACTCTCCTACCTCGCATTCGCTACTTGTTTAGGTCATTACCCATCCCCATTCTTAAACACTACCTACTTCAACTGCAATCCAAACTGATTAAGTTTGTATGGGGCGAGAAAGGCTATCGCTGTAACAAATCCATACTGTATAGACAGAGGTCGCAAGGAGCCCTAGCATTACCCAACCTGTGGAAATACTACGAAGCGGCCAAATTAGCCTAAATCTCCACGATTTTCACTCGGGGTCCTAAACCGGACTGGATCCAGATAGAGCGACAAGCCACCCAGCTCCACACGCTTGATTACATTGCTTGGTGCCCCACTAAACTCCAGTCGGCAATATTAGCTCCAACCCTGTCACACTCTATTAAACTTTGTAGACAACTTTACCAACTTAGGTCAATAGTTTCTTCTCTAAAACATGTGTTTCATCTCTTCCACAACCCCCTGTTTCTACCAGGCCAGGACATTAAAGCCTTCCAGTGGTGGACGAACAAAGGTCTGTTCTGCATAGGACACTTTCTATCGCCCTCAGGCCCTCTTTCCCTGTCCCATTGCGTTAGTAAATTTAAGATGCTGTTGACGGAAAAATGTTGCTTCTCCCAAATTTCTCATTTTTTACACTCACTGTTGTTGAATAAAAGTGAACCCCCTAACTTGACCCCTTATGTAAGGTGGTGTTTGGAGTCCTCTGACCTAAAGGGGGACATATCGGTGATATACTCAGCGCTTATGGACTCCCCGGACAAGCCCACTTATGCCCTCAGGTGGAAACAAGATCTCCAACTTGAACTCTCTCCAGAGGTCTGGCATCGGATATTCAGCAGGTCGTTTAAAGGCATAGCCAACATTACCCTGATTGAAACTAACGTCAAAATACTTACACGTTGGTATCTCGTTCCGACAAGGATTGCGCTTATGTTCCCTAATGCTTCTCCACTCTGCTTCCGGGGTTGCGACCACCAGGGATCGTTTCTACACACCCGGTGGTCCTGCCCTAATACCAGGTCCTTTTGGAACAAAACTTTCCACTTGATCCGCTCGGTCACGGGACTCCAGATCCCTCAGACACCCCAAGTGGCGTTTCTGCACGAACTCCCTCATAAGTGTCCTAAACATCTATCCACTAATATTTTTCATGCTACTAGGTGCAAAACGTACCCTGGCTAAAGCATTGAAACAACCGTTGGTATCCCACGTGGCCACCAAACGTAAAATCTCATGGATAATGACCCAAGAAAAGATAGTGGTGGTCCTACAAGACCGGGTGAAACGTTTTGAGAGTATATGGGAGCCTTGGGCCCTCTACCTTAATATTACACTTTAACCCTGTCCCGTGATCCTCCTCAGAGAACCCCTGGTGACCCCCCCCCCTTTTTTTTCCCTTTCTCATCCCCTTCCCCTCTTTTCCTTTCTCTCATTTTCCATCAACTTCTTCTCTTCACCTCTTTCATTATTTTCTCTGTGATTTTTTCCTTCCCTCAAGTGCGTCTTGCTCTGCTCGCTCCTTCAGATTTTCTTCACCGCACCACCTATCGCCTCTATCGCCCGATTCTTATGTCACGCTGACAGTGGTCCCAGATTCTGGTTGGAGCCTGTTCTGTTTTCCCTCCAGTGGTGAGTGGCCTGGACCCCAAAAGTGTTGCACCCCCCTCGGGGTGCTGGGGGTCAGTTCCCCACCCACTGCTACCGTTTTTTTCCCTTTTTTTTCTGGAATTTTGAATGAGGCGGGAGGGCGGCCTGGAGAAGGTTTCTGTCTTTGTTTTTTCTTTTTCTTTCTCTTTCTGTCTCACTTTTTCAACTATGTGTTGAGTTCTTTACCATTTCTGAAGGCAACTGTTTCTCATTCATATTGATTAGATTGCTATAATTGCCTTACAGGGTTACTGTTCATCAGGCCCTTATACCGGTTCGAAATCCTGTATCGAAATTTACACTTTAGTATTCTCTGATACGCACTTACTTGTTACCGGATAATGTTTTTTTTTTGCATTTTTTTTTACTTGTTATTATATCTCAATAAAACGATTGAAAGCAAAAAAAGATATATAGACAACTCAGTTTATGTCAGTATTGCTTAAAAAAAACATACCAGGCCACATGCCCTCAACATGGGGGGGTGGGGCCACATGCCCCCAGATCCTGCCCCCCATGTGAATGGATATCATGTACATTGTACCCCTGCCCAGTCACCAAAAAAGTGTAAAATGAAAATAAAGACAAAAGCCAGTTTTGGAAAAGTCCTTTATTAAAAAAAAAATGTCCCCCGATGATTAGTCGCCCGCCCGAAAAATATAAAAAAAAGAAGCTCCTGCTTCTTTGGACGCTTCCAGCGCTATGAGCTGTTTTGAGTTTGACAGCTCTTTTATAGGGATCTGACGTCATGAGCCGCCCCACAATGCACTGCTCAGGTACAGTGAATAAATTACATGACATTAGTAATTTATTCACTGCACCTGAACAGTGTATTGTGGAGCGGCGCGTGACGTAAAATCCCTATAATCCCTGTCAAATTCAAAACAGCTCATTGCGTGGGAAGCGCCCGAAGCAAGAGCTTCTTTTTTTTTTTCTATTTTTCGGGCGGGCGACTGATTATACTATTTTTTTTATTTTTTAATAAAGAACTTTTCCAAAACTGGCTTTTGTCTTTATTTTTTTGTACACACGGTTCAGAAGGGGTGGCGCTTGCTCGCCCCCACCCCCATCCTGGCCAGCCAGGCTGTGTGCTCAGATAAGGGTCTGGTATGGATTCTAGGGGGAACCCCACGCCGTTTTATTTTTTTATTTTGGTGTGGGGTTCCCCTTAACCACTTGACGACCACCCACTGCAGATTTACTGTGGCAGACGGCTGCTCCTGGGCAAAGCAACATAGTACTACATCGCTCGCTCCCGCCGCTCTTGGGCACGCTCCTGCGCACCCCCAGGCCCCGCTGCTGGTCTGATTGGGTTCAGAACCGATCAATCATCAGGTCCAGGCCAATGATTTTTGGCCTGGACCTGTTCATTGGTCCTGACCAATCACAGACTGACTTGTGCCTGTGTAATGTAAACACAGGCACATAAATTACCCTCTCTCTCCTTCCAAAATCCTTTTTGGATTCATCGAGAGAAGAGAGAGGATCCAAAGCACCAAGCACACTTCCACACACCTAGCTAGGCACATTTAACCCCCGATCACCCTCCCCCCAGTTAAACCCCTACAACCCTTGTCACATCCCACACTGTATACAGTATATAGCAGTTTCCTATATTTCTGTATTAGTGTAACTTGTTACTTGGTTTAGCGCTTGCGACTGTTACCTTTAGGCTTAGGATACCCGCCACCCCCCCAATAAAGATTTAACCCCCCTGATTCCCCCCCCCCTGATCACCCCCAGTTAACACCTTCCCCACTGTCACATTGCACACTATATACAGGTAATATAGTGGTTTTCTGTATTATTGTGATTGTGACTTCAGTTAGCGCTAGCGAGTAGGTTTAAGGTCCCCGCCACCACCCAATAAAGATTTAACCCCCTTATAACCCCCAGTTAACCCCTACACTCTCTCTCACATTGCACACTATAGACTGTATATAGCATTTGTCTATATTTCTGCAATAGTGTGACTTGTGACTTGGTTTAGCGATTGCGACCGTTACTTTTAGGCTTAGGATACCCGCCACCCCCCCCAATAAAGATTTAACCCCCTGATAACCCCCAGTTAACCCCTTCATTGCCCTGTTACAGTGTCACTTTTATAGTGTACAGTTTTTTTTTTCTGATCACTATTATTAGTGTCAAAGGTAACATTAGTTAGCATTAGTCTAGGACAGCGCAGATCCCTGGCGCATAGTTAGAATTATTAGTTAACCCCTTGAATACCACATACACACACATACACACACATACCTCCATTACTAGTATAGTATCTGAACAGATCAATATTTTTGATCTGATCAGAACTATACTAGTGTCCCAATAGTTTAGGGTTCCCAAAATGCAGCGTTAGCAAGATCAGTCACGACACCTGCCATCACCGGCGTTTAGCCCCTCCGGCCAGCCCACCCCACCCCACCACACCCAGGCAAGTGCAGTAATCAATAGATTACTGTCACTTCCAAAAAACACAACACAAAAAACCACTGCGTTAGCAGAGTCAGGCCTGATCCCTGCTAGAACTAGCAGTTTTTTGGTGGTGGTTGAAATAGTCCTTGACAACCAGGTGCTTTTTTACCTGTGAGTCACACTACTGTACCTGTAAATTTAGTTGTTAAAATGTCCAAATGGTGGTACAGTAGTGAAGAGGCCTGCAGCATACTGACCATGTCAGATGAGAGCGATTTGGAAGCCTCACTGGCAGAATCAGGGTCAGTATACGAGCCTGTATACAGTAGTGGCTCCCTGACAGATAGCTCCGACGATGGAGGGGTGCCTGCTAAGGTCAGGCGTACCCGACCCCGTTCTGGAGTTGCTGAGGTGCAGGAATTGCAGGGTGTTTGTATGGAGCAGAGAGCCAGTACTAGTGCCGCTCACACTTCTGGTGAACTGGCAAGCACCAGCGACCTAGTACACCGTGGACCTAGAACAACCAGCACTGCAGTATCACTTGGTGACGTGGTGAGTCCCATAAGTGCAGTTGAAGCTGGTGCGGTGGCTAGCACAAGTAGTGGCCCGCAGCCACCGCTAATTCAAAGACAGGTCCGTAGAGCCCATTGTGTCCTCCATGATGCGCTTGCATATCCTTATTGGCAGCCCCCAGATTCTACAGCCCCCATACTTCCCCATTCACTGCCCAACCTGGAATTCGAGTGGAAACAGATCCCCTTAATTTTTTTGAGCTATTTTTCACGGAAGATCTTTTCAGATCTATTGTGGCCCGCATATGTTACAGTGAGATACACCCATTGCATACTGTTGTATTGCGCCTTGCAATAAAAAAAAATATTTAGGGGACAAAAAAAGTTGATTGCGGCCTTGTCTGCATATGTTACAGTGACATACACCCATTGCATACTGTTGTATTGCGCCTTGCAATAAAAAAAAAAAACTATTTAGGGGACAAAAGAGTTTATTGCGGCCCTGTCCTCATATGTACAGTGAGATACACCCATTGCATACTGTTGTATTGCGCCTTGCAATAAAAAAAACTATTTAGGAGACAAAAGAGTTTATTGCGGCCCTGTCCGCATATGTTACAGTGAGATACACCCACTGCATACTGTTGTATTGCGCCTTGCAATAAAAACCCATTTCGGGGAAGATCCAAAATTCTATAAATATGAGGAGAAGGTCAAATAAGGGACATGGCCTGGGTCGTGGTGTTGCTGGTGGAGCTCCTGTTGCAAGGAGAGGACGTGGTCGATCTGTGCCAGCTACACGCACAGGTGAAACACCTTCTTCAGCTGCGAGTAGGCGACAGAACCTGCAGCAGTATTTGGCAGGGCCTAATGTGCCTGTACAAATGTTGAGGCCAGAACAAGTACAGGCGATAGTAGATTGGGTTGCTGACGGTGCCTCCAGTTCATTCACATTGTTTCCCACCCAGTCTTCTGCTGAAAGGTCAGAGTTGGCACCTGCAGCCAATGTCCATCAATCTGTCACCGAACCCCCTTGCAAATCAGCCAAGCAGTCTGAGCCCCAATTCATGCAGCAATCTCTTCTTCTTTTTGATGACTCTGTTAGCATGGTTTTCCAGGGCCATCCACCTAGCCCTGCCCCAGAAGTGGAAGAGATTGAGTGCACCAATGCCCAACCACTTATGTCTCCAGATAAGTACATGGGAGGACCATCGTCTTGGATGATGACGAAACACAGGTGCCAAATGCTTCGGAATGCCGATTTGTGGAGACCGACAAGGATTGCAGGGGTGAAGACTGGGTGGAAGACAATGTGGAGGACGATGAGGTCCTCGACCCCACATGGAATGAACGTCATGCAGCGACCTAAGTAGTTTGGAGGAAGAGACGGTGGTCGCACAGAGCCACCAGCACAGCAGAAGAGGGAGCAGGGTGCAAAAGCGTAGTGGCCGTGCCCTAGACACTATGCCTACTACTGCCCAATGCAGCAAGGGACCGAGCACACCAAAGCCAGCTCACAGGAGTTCCCTAGCGTGGCAGTTCTTCAGACAATGTGATGATGACAGGACATGAGTGGTCTGCACGCTGTGCAATCAGAGCCTAAAGCGAAGCATAAACTTTCTCAACCTGAGCACAACCTGCATGACCAGGCATCTACTGTAAGTGCAAAGCACGAGCTGCAGTGGAGTGCACACCTCAAAAACCAAGAAAGGTCTCTGGCTCCTCCTGCTTCCTCTTCTTCTGCTGCAGTCTCGGCCTCTTCATCCACCTCTGTAGTGACAGTGGCACCTGCCACCCCACAAACAGATGATCCACCAGCAACACCACCACCTGGGTCACCAACAACCATCTGCACAATGTCCCATGGAAGTGTTCAGCTTTCTATCTCCCAAACACTGGAGCCCCCCTACCCACGATCCCTGGCCCTGAATGCCAGCATTTCAAAATTCCTGGCCTTTGAAATGCTGTCATTCCGGCTGGTGGAGACGCAGAGTTTTAAGAGCCTTATGGCGGTGGCTGTCCCACAGTACGTCTTGCCCAGCCGCCACTTCTTTTCCAGGCAAGCCATCCCTTCCCTGCACAACCAAGTGGGTGACAAAATCAGGTGTGCACTGCGCAACGCCATCTGTGGCAAGGTCCAACTAACTACGGATAAGTGAACCAGTAAGCATGGTCAGGGACATTATATCTCCCTAACAGCACACTGGGTAAATGCAGTGGCAGCTGTGCCTGAAGCGGATAGCAGTTTGGCGCATGTCCTTCCACCACCGAGGATTGCAGGGTGCTTCAGTTTGCCTCCTGTTCCTAACTCCTCCTACTCCGCTTCCTCATCCTCTACCGCCTCCTCTTCCGGTCAGCGTAACACCTTCACCACCAACTTCAGCACAGCCAGGGGTAAACGACAGCAAGCAGTTTTAAAACTTGCCTGTTTGGGTGAAAAACCACACACCACGCAGGAGTTGTGGAGGGGCATTGAACTGCAGACTGATGAGGTGTTGGTGCCAGTGAGCCTCAAGCCCGGCCTGGTGGAGTGAGATAACGGGCGAAATCTCATAGCAGCTCTGGGCCTTTCAGGTTTGACACACATCCCTTGCTTGGCGCATGTGCTGAATTTGGGGGTGCAGAGGTTCCTTTAGAAATTACCCCGATATGTCAGAGCTGCTGCAGAAAGTGCGGGCCCTCTGTGTGCACTTTCGGCATTCTCACCCTGCTGCTGCTCGCTTGTCAGCTCTGCAGCGTAACTTCGGCCTTCCCGCTCACCGCCTCATATGTGTCGTGCCCACAAGGTGGAACTCCACCTTGCACATGCTGGCCAGACTATGCGAGCAGCAGCAGGCCATAGTGGAGATTCAGCTGCAGCACACACGCGTGAGTCGCTCTGCGGAACAGCACCACTTCACCACCAATAACTGGGCCACCATGCGAGACCTGTGTGCATTGTTGCGCTGTTTTGAGTACTCCACCAACATGGCCAGTGCCGATGACGCAGTTCTCAGCTTAACTATCCCACTTCTATGCCTTCTTGAAAAATCACTTTGGGCGATAATGGAAGAGGATGTGGCACAGGATGAGGAGGAGGACGATGAAGAGGTAACATTTCCAAGGCTTTCAGGGCAGTCATTCACAAGTGGCTCTGAGGGTGGGTTCCTGGACACACAAACGCCAGGGACACAATTGTCCAGCAGGGGCACAGTCCTGGAGGATGAAGAGGATGAGGAGGAGGAGATGGAGGAGGATATGGAACCATGTTCACAGCAGGGTGGCACCCAGGCCAGCTCATGGCCATCACTGGTGCATGGCTGGGGGGATACGGAGGACACAGAGGATACACCTCCCACAGAGGACAGCTTTTCGTTGCCTCTGGGCAGCCTGGCACACATGCTGCAGTGTCTCCGCACCGACCACCGAGTTTCCCACATAGTAACTTGTTCTGATTACTGGGTGGCCACCCTGCTGGATCCCCGTTACAAGGACAACATACTGTCCTTAATTCCCTCACTGGATCGTGATCGGAAATGCGCAAGTACAAGCGCACGCTGGTAGACGCGCTGCTGGTGGCATTCCCACCTGACAGCGGGGGCACAGTGGAAGCACAAGGCCAAGGCAGGGGAGGTGGAGGAAGAGGTCATCAACGCTACCAGCGCACCGCCAGCACCTCAGAAGGCAGGGTTAGCATGGCCGAAATGTGGAAAAGCTTTGTCAGCATGCCACAACAAGCAGCTGTACCAGCAGCTGATATGGAACTTCTTAGCAGGAGGCAGCATTTCACTAACATGGTGGAGCAGTATGTGTGCACTCGCCTAGACTTACTGAATGACGGGTCTGAACCCTTCAACTTCTGGGTCTCCAAGTTGGGCACATGGCCTGAGCTTTCCCTTTACACCTTGGAGGTGCTGGCGTGCCCTGCAGCCAGTGTATTATCCAAACATGTATTTAGCACGGCTGGGGGCGTTATCACAGACAAGCGCAGCTGCCTGTCCAGAGCCAATGTGGACAAGCTCACGTTTATTAAAATGAACCAGGCATGGATCCCACAGGACTTGTCCGTACCTTGTGCAGAATAGACATGTATACCTGCCTTACCCAGCCATTGCTGGATTTGATCTTTCTTACTCTTTTGGGGTGTACACGAATTGAAATGTTTTTTTTATTAAAAACCAAAACCAGCATTGGCTACCTTGTCCTCCTCCACCTCCTACATCATTCAAGATGATTATTTTTTCTTTTTCTTTTTTTTTTCTGTTATTTTAAGTTATTTCCCTATCCACATTTGTTTGCAGAGTACTTGCCATGCTC
The DNA here is from genome assembly GCF_965119305.1 of Pelophylax lessonae. Taxonomy (NCBI): domain Eukaryota; kingdom Metazoa; phylum Chordata; class Amphibia; order Anura; family Ranidae; genus Pelophylax; species Pelophylax lessonae. The sequence continues at coordinate 24,849,246 of NC_138768.1, read as the reverse complement.
TTAAGATGATTTTGCTGCCATTAGCCCTCTAGCCCATCTAGCCCTTTCCATGTTTGTTTTAGAGGCATTTTAGTGCTCAAAAGTTCGGGTCTCCATTGACTTCAATGGGGTTTGGGTTTTTCAAGTTTGGTCGAACCTGCCGAACCCGAACATCCAGGTGTTCGCTCAACTCTAATCTTGGCACCAACACTGTGTGCCAGAGATATAGTCACTTGCCACTGAACATGGCCATACAGCTCTGGAATGCCCTTCTGCGAGAAATATTTCCTGCCTGGGACCTTCCATTGTGGTGTCCCAATGGCCATAAATTTACGAAAGGCCTCCGAGTCCACCAGTTGATATGGCAGTAGTTGGCGGGCTATCAGTTCCGAAAAGCCAGCAGTCAAACGTTGGGCAAGAGGGTTATCCGGCGTCATCATTTTTTTCCGCTCCAACATTTGGGCCACAGAAGCCTGCCTTTTTTCCAGAACATCGTGACGACGGCATCATGGAAGGTGGAGTGGAGGACAATTGTGAGAAGAAGGAGAAGAGGCTGGACGGTGAGAGCCTGGAGTGTGGCTTTGTGGGTTCTGACGGTGTGGCTCCCACTGGGCTCGGTAATGGGAGTTCACTCAGGTGCCTTCTTAAGGCGGTCATCCCTAGGTGAGTGTAGGGCTTACCACGACTTATGCATTGACTGCAAAGGCTGCAGATGGCAACCCTGTTGTCAGCAGTGGACACATTAAAAAAGCCCACACTGCGGAGCCTAGTGGCGGCGTCCTGGGAGTGCCAGATGTGTCTGTACATGGTTGATTGCTCGCTCCTGATATATTCGCAGTCTGCTTTGTACCTCTTGTGCAATGCAAGTTCCGCCTGCCTCTCCTCCCTATCTCCTGGTCCATCTCTCCCTCTGAACTCCCCCCTCTTCCTCTCTTGTGGCCACCCACACGACATCCATAGACACGTGATCGTCCACGTCACCTTCCCCACCACTAACATTCGAGATCTCGGAGTAGGCAGCAACAGTTGGGAACAACCTCCTTGGGCTGATCTGGGTACTGTCGTCAGACTGCTGAGTGGCAGCTGTTGCTACCTCCTCTTCCTGATCCGATGCCAAGAATGGCTGCGCATCGCAAATGTCTTGTGATGGATCGGAAAATAATTCCAGTGATGCAAGCGGAGGGTATATGGTGGTGGTGGTGGTGTTTTTGGTGTTGTCTTTGGGGGTGCACACAGCAGAGAGCGAAGAGGGTGCAGATAGAGAGGATGAGGAGGGTGCAGAAGAGGAAGGCTGAGTGAGCTACTCAACCAAGTCTGGTGTGTCCTTTGACGTAATCAATTGCACCTTCTGAAACTTCACACTTTGGCTCCAGCCTACTGTTCCTGCCCTTCCCTTACCACCCCTGCGTAAGAGCCTGCCTCTTCCTCTGACTGTCATTTTTTAAATTACCCTGTGACAAAAGTCTCTAGAGAATCACTGTTAATCTGGAACAAGGTATATAACACCCGCTTCCATCTGTGGTATTGGGGGGCCACAGGTTTATCACACCAGTTCTACAAATAATTGGCCAGTAACTGTTGTCACTGTGTGTAGCACAGTTAATGCAGCAAAATAGGTCAAGTTTTTTCAGGATTAAAATACACTCTTAGAAAAGTATACTGTTAAATAGCACCTGACTTAAATATGTGGTGTTGGGGGGCCACTGGTCTATCACACCAGTTGTTCAAAAAATTGGCCAGTGAGTTTGGTACTGTGTGTATCAGAGTTAACACAGAAAAAGAGGCAAAATTGTTGCAGGACACAAATACACTTATAAAAGTATACTCAGATAACACCCCACTTCAATATATGGTATTGGGGGGCCACTGGTTTATCACACCAGTTGTTCAAAAAATTGGCCAGTGAGTTTGGCACTGTGTATATCAGAGTTAACGCAGCAAAAGAGGCAATATTGTTGCAGGACTCAAATACACTTTTGAAAGTATACTCAGATAACACCCCACTTTAATCTGTGGTATTGGGGGGCCACTGGTTTATCACACCAGTTGTTAAAAAAATTGGCCAGTGAGTTTGGCACTGTGTGTATCAGAGTTAATGCAGCAAAAGAGGCAATATTGTTGCAGAAATCAAATACACTTATGAAAGTAGACTCAGATAACACCCCACTTCAATATGTGGTATTGGGGGGCCACTGGTTTATCACGCCAGTTGTTCAAAAAATTGGCCAGTGAGTTTGGCACTGTGTGTATCAGAGTTAATGCAGCAAAAGAGGCAATATTATTGCAGGACACAAATACACTTATAAAAGTATACGCAGATAACACCCCACTTCAATCTGTGGTATTGGGGGGCCACAGGTTTATCACACCAGTGATACAAATAATTGGCCAGTAGCTGTTGTTACTGTGTGTAGCACAGTTAACATAGCAAAAGAGGCCAACATTTTTGGCAGGACTAAAATACACTCTTAGAAAAGTATACTGTTAAATAACACCCCACTTCAATATGTGGAATTGGGGGACCACTGGTCTATTACACCAGTTGTACAAAAAATTGGCCAGTGAGTTTGACACTGTGTGTAGCAGAGTAAACGCAGTAAAAGAGGCAATATTGTTGCAGGACACAAATACACTTGTAAAAGTATACTCAGATAACACCCCACTTCAATATGTGGTCTGCAGGGGGCCATTGGTCTATCACACCAGTTATAATACATTATAAGTGCTTTTGTCAATGTTTGTAGTATTGCTGCAGCAACGTTCAGTCACACCACACTTGTCACAAGGCTGCACAGTGCACAATAATACTACAAATCCACTATAATATGCTTTCTACAAAGTATATTATACTGTGGATTATCCCCCCCCCCCCTTTTTAGTGCACTGCATAGCAATACCAAAAAATGTGCAGCCCTTTAAATGACTTTTGTGGACATTAACAGAGAGATTTGTGTGACTGCTGCTGATTTCTCTAACTGCCCCTAAAGCACAGACTGGATACCTGCCCCTTACCTGAAAAGAGACTGGACCTATACCAAAAATTGCAGCCCTTTAACCACTTTCTGAACGCCGCAAGTACATTTACTGCGGCGGTCAGCCCCGTACAGGCAAAGTGACGTAGTACTACTCCGCTCGCCTGTGAGCCCCCGCTCGTTCCCTGACATTTCCGCGTGTGTGAACGGAAGACCCGATGTCTGCCGGCCACTCGCGATCTCCCACTGGAGAGGGAGAAAGGCAGGTAGCTGATGTAAACAAAGCCGCCTGTCATTCTCCCTGATCTAACAGCAGAGATCCTATGATCCTGCTATGTAGGATTGTATGTCTCTGTGGTTACATCACTAGCCACACCCCTTTACAGTAAGAAGCACGCCCCTAGGGACACACTTAACCCCTTGATCGCTAATAAAGTTAACCCCTTCCCTGCCAGTGTAATTTTTACAGTAACAGTGCATATGTATAGCACTGATTACTGTAGTAATGTCACTGGTACCCCCAAAAGTGTCCAAAATTTCATATTTGTAGAACTGATGGACTGATGGACCAGCAGATTGGGAGGAGAGGCAGGCAGAACTTGCATTGCACAAGAGGTACAAAGCAGACTGCAAATGTATCAGGAGCGATCCATCAACCATGTACAGTCACATCAGGCGCTCCCAGGACACCATCACATGGCTCCGCAGTGTGGGCTTTTTTTAATGTGTCCATTGCTGACAACAGTGTTGCCATCTGCAGCCTTTGCAGTCAACGCATAAGTCGTGGTAAGCCCAACACTCACCTAGGGACAACCGCCTTAAGAAGGCACCTGAAATCCCATCACCGAGCCCAGTGGGAGCAACACGGTCAGAACCCACAAAGCCACACTCCAGGCTCTCACCATCCAGCCTCTTCTCCTTCTCCTGTCTCCTCACAGTTGTCCTCCACTCCACCTTCCATGATGCCGTCGTCACGTTGATTTGGAAAAAGGCAGGCTTCTGTGGCTCAAATGTTGGAGCGTAAAAAAAGGTGTCTGACAAGTGTCCGACTACATCGGGTTAACGGCCGATGTGGACGCTCTGAGGAGTGATGAACCCCTGGACTACTGGGTGGGCAGGCTTGACCTCTGGCCAGAGCTTGCACAGTTTGCAATGGAACTGTTGGCTTGCCCCCCGTCCAGTGTCCTGTCCGAAAGGACGTTCAGCGCAGCAGGGGGAATTGTGGCCGATAAGCGCACTCGCCTAGCTCATGACAGTGTAGACTACCTCACATTTATAAAAAGGCATGGATCTCTGAGGAATTCAACACATGTGACCAGTAGACCATGTTTCATTGAAATTCCTCATGACAGACCACAAATATATGCCAGACCGCCATCCAACCAAAACAATTCCTGGTCCTTGTCTTCCCTAAATACAGCGGCATAAAAGGCATTTCCTTTCCATTGAATGGCTAATTTTTGGGGCCTATACAGGCTGACACTTCTGTATACTGTGAATGCCTAATATACCTCTAGCCATCAAATACACTACATTCTTAGCTGTCAGTTAAACCCATGTGGGCTAAATTTTGGGGCCTATACAGGCCGACACTTGCTTCTGTATCCTGTGTGAATGCCTAATTTACCTCCAGCCATCAAATACTACATTCTTTGCTGTCAGTTAAACCCAGGTGGGCTAAATTTTAGGGCCTATACAGGCCGACACTTACTTCTGTATACTGTGTGAATGCCTAATGTACCTCTAGCCATCAAATACTATGTTCTTTGCTGTCAGGTAAACCCATGTGAGCTAATTTTTGGGGCCTATACAGGCCGACACTTACTTCTGTATCCTGTGTGAATGCCTAATGTACCTCTAGCCATCAAATACTACGTTCTTTGCTGTCAGGTAAACCCATGTGGGCTAATTTTTGGGGCCTATACTGGCCGACACTTACTTCTGTATCCTGTGAATGCCTAATGTACCTCCAGACACAGAATACTACGTTCTTAGCTGTCAGTTAAACCCATGTGAGCTAATTTTTGGGGCCTATACTGGCCGACACTTACTGCTGTATCCTGTGTGAATGCCTAATGTACCTCCAGCCATCAAATACTACATTCTTTGCTGTCAGTTAAACACATGTGAGCTAATTTTTGGGGCCTATACAGGCCGACACTTACTTCTGTATCCTGTGTGAATGCCTAATGTACCTCCAGCCATCAACTACTACATTCTTTGCTGTCAGTTAAACCAATGTGGGCTAATTTTTGGGGCCTATTCAGGCCGACACTTCTGTATACTGTGTGAATGCCTAATGTACCTCTAGCCATCAAATACTACGTTCTTTGCTGTCAGGTAAACCCATATGAGCTAATTTTTGGGGCCTTTACAGGCCGACACTTACTTTTGTATCCTGTGAATGCCTAATGTACCTTCAGCCACAGAAAACTACGTTCTTAGCTGTCAGGTAAATGTGGGCTACTTTTTGGGGCCTGGAATGGCCGACACTTACTTCTCTGAATGCCTAATTTTTCAGACTGGAATTGAAAATCAATGGGTCTGTAAAGGTTCGCCAAATTGTGGAATGGATGCGGACCCATTTTACAGATGTGTAAATGGACCCTATATGTATTAGACATGTATTTACCGGCTGCTGTCAGTTCTGGCTGATCTATGCAAAATAAAAAATATTTTTTGCTGTAAAAAAAAAAATAAAAAAAATTAGGGAAACGGTTTCAATTGCAATACTTCTGTTATGACAGTGTCCATGTGCTGGGACTATTTGTGCACAGCTAGTACATCTTTTGTGGCTGCAAATATGACCTAAAGGTTTTTAAAGTTCACCTCCCATTAAACTTAAAATGGGGACCGTCACAAACTCGCGGTTGGCAGACTTTTGAGAAAATTTGCAGCTGACGTTCGCGAACCGCCCCGGCCGATGTTTGTCCATCTCTATTGCTTAGTGGTCCAAAGTCTTCTTTCATCCAAATTGTGCATTTCATTAGGATATCAAGGTCCAAGAGTCTGGAGAAAGAGTGGAGAGGCACAGAATCCAAGTTTCAAGAGGTCCAGTGTAAAGTAACTACAGTCTTTGATGATTTGGGGAGCCATGTCATCTGCTGGTGTTGGTCCACTGTGTTTTATCAAGTCCAAAGAAAGCGCAGCCCTCTACCAGGAAATTCTAGAGCACTTTTCTTTAGAGCACAATTGGTGCGCAGTCATGTTGAAACAGGAAGGGGCCATCCCCAAACTGTTTTCACAAAGTTGGGAGCATGAAATTGTCCAAAATGTCTTGGTATGCTGACTAGGGTTGAGCGAACACGGACTGTATTATTCGTGTTCGTACCGAATAATTGGATTTTTGTTACCCGAACACGGACCCAAAAACTTTACTGTATGTTCGGGTAAAAATCCGTGTTCGGTCATTTTATTTCCGGGTTTTGCATGCATTGGGGCGCTTTTCATGGCGGGCTTTCAACAGCCAATCAACAAGCGTTTAACTGGTGTGCCTTAAGCCATCCCAGCCATGCCTACAAATGTATTAGTAGCTGTAATTGGCCATCTGAAGCATGTGACCAAGTCTTTATAAGTTCGAGGCAGCGCCGCTGCGGCGTCATTCTGCTGTGTAGTTCAGGGACAGAGCACACATACGTGCTGGCTGCTGATTAGGGACAGACAGGCAGGCAAAACTCATTTGTGTCCGCATAGAATTGAGGGACAGGTCGGAGTGTGTTAGGCAGGGCGAGTTGTAGGCATTTTAGGGTCAGTTTTCTACGATGGATTTTGCTGTGTGGGAGGGGTTTGCAGTGACCGATCTACGATCTTATCAATCCTTTTAGGGAGAGAGTCTGCTGATTTTTAGGGTCAGTGTGTTCTACAAACTACAATCGATATTGCTGTGTGGGGTGGGGTTTGCAGTGACCGATCTACGATCTTATCAATCCTTTTAGGGAGAGAGTCTGCTGATTTTTAGGGTCAGTGTGTTCTACAAACTACAATCGATATTGCTGTGTGGGGTGGGGTTTGCAGTGACCGATCTACGATCTTATCAATCCTTTTAGGGAGAGAGTCTGCTGATTTTTAGGGTCAGTGTGTTCTACAAACTACAATCGATATTGCTGTGTGGGGTGGGGTTTGCAGTGACCGATCTACGATCTTATCAATCCTTTTAGGGAGAGATTCTGCAGATTTTTAGGGTCAGTGTGTTCTACAAACTACAATCGATATTGCTGTGTGGGGTGGGGTTTGCAGTGACCGATCTACGATCTTATCAATCCTTTTAGGGAGAGAGTCTGCTGATTTTTAGGGTCAGTGTGTTCTACAAACTACAATCGATATTGCTGTGTGGGGTGGGGTTTGCAGTGACCGATCTACGATCTTATCAATCCTTTTAGGGAGAGATTCTGCAGATTTTTAGGGTCAGTGTGTTCTACAAACTACAATCGATATTGCTGTGTGGGGTGGGATAGGAGATAGGCAGGTGTCAGTGGTCCACATCCATTTTGCTGTGTGTGGGGTGCAGTGAACACAATCTTTTTGGGGTGCAGTGAACACAATCTTTTTGGGGTGCAGTGAACACAATCTTTTTGGGGTGCAGTGAACACAATCTTTTTTGCCCACTGAGGAGGAGGGAGAAAAGTATTTTTCTATCAGGCACTGTGTGCAGCGTTTTTCCTTCAGCTGTGCTGTGCTGACTGATCATACACTGCGGTGTTAAGTTCACATGTGCTATTATTGAGTGGTTTCAAAAATCATGCACTTTTTTTCTATTCCACTATTCAATATACAGCCTTGGGTTAAAAAAAAATTAATTGTGGCCTGCAGCAGAGCTGAATGATATTTGGGGTTTTTGGGGTTCATCTCATACTTCTGAAGATTTGAGGGTGCTGCCTGTTCCATACTCCTCCTACTCCTCATTCAGCCTTTTAGGGGTACAAACAATAGTAATTGGGGCCTAGTGTGGTTTTGTACGTGTGAGATACATACACTTTTTTTGATCATATTTCTTATTCCGCTATTCAATAAAAACCTTTGGGGATCAATTAAATTGCGGGATAGTTTGTGTTGGTACGTGTGAGATCCACCTTTCCAAGTTTTTGGTGTTCATCTCATACTTCTGAAGATTTGAGGGTACTGCCTGTTCCAAACTCCTCCTACTCCTCATCCTGCCTTTAGGGGTACAAACAATAGTAATTGGGGCCTAGTGTGCTTCTATACGTGTGAGATACATACACTTTTTTTGATCATATTTCCTATTCTGCTATTCAATAAAAACCTTTGGGGATCAATTAAATTGCGGGATAGTTTGTGTTGGTACGTGTGAGATCCACCTTTCCAAGTTTTTGGGGTTCATCTCATACTTCTGAAGATTTGAGGGTGCTGCCTGTTCCAAACTCCTCCTACTCCTCATCCTGCCTTTAGGGGTACAAACAATAGTAATTGGGGCCTAGTGTGCTTCTGTACGTGTGAGATACATACACTTTTTTTGATCATATTTCCTATTCTGCTATTCAATAAAAACCTTTGGGGATCAATTCAATTGCGGGATAGTTTGTGTTGGTACGTGTGAGATCCACCTTTCCAAGTTTTTGGGGTTCATCTCATACTTCTGAAGATTTGAGGGTGCTGCCTGTTCCAAACTCCTCCGACTCCTCATCCTGCCTTTAGGGGTACAAACAATAGTAATTGGGGCCTAGTGTGCTTCTGTACGTGTGAGATACACACACTTTTTTTGATCATATTTCCTATTCCGCTATTCAATAAAAACCTTTGGGGATCAATTAAATTGCGGGATAGTTTGTGTTGGTACGTGTGAGATCCACCTTTCCAAGTTATTGGGGTTCATCTCATACTTCTGAAGAATTGAGGGTGCTGCCTGTTCCAAACTCCTCCTACTCCTCATCCTGCCTTTAGGGGTACAAACAATAGTAATTGGGGCCTAGTGTGCTTCTGTACGTGTGAGATACATACACTTTTTTTGATCATATTACCTATTCCGCTATTCAATAAAAACCTTTGGGGATCAATTAAATTGCGGGATAGTTTGTGTTGGTACGTGTGAGATCCACCTTTCCAAGTTTTTGGTGTTCATCTCATACTTCTGAAGATTTGAGGGTACTGCCTGTTCCAAACTCCTCCTACTCCTCATCCTGCCTTTAGGGGTACAAACAATAGTAATTGGGGCCTAGTGTGCTTCTATACGTGTGAGATACATACACTTTTTTTGATCATATTTCCTATTCTGCTATTCAATAAAAACCTTTGGGGATCAATTAAATTGCGGGATAGTTTGTGTTGGTACGTGTGAGATCCACCTTTCCAAGTTTTTGGGGTTCATCTCATACTTCTGAAGATTTGAGGGTGCTGCCTGTTCCAAACTCCTCCGACTCCTCATCCTGCCTTTAGGGGTACAAACAATAGTAATTGGGGCCTAGTGTGCTTCTGTATGTGTGAGATACACACACTTTTTTTGATCATATTTCCTATTCCGCTATTCAATAAAAACCTTTGGGGATCAATTAAATTGCGGGATAGTTTGTGTTGGTACGTGTGAGATCCACCTTTCCAAGTTTTTGGGGTTCATCTCATACTTCTGAAGAATTGAGGGTGCTGCCTGTTCCAAACTCCTCCTACTCCTCATCCTGCCTTTAGGGGTACAAACAATAGTAATTGGGGCCTAGTGTGCTTCTGTACGTGTGAGATACATACACTTTTTTTGATCATATTTCCTATTCTGCTATTCAATAAAAACCTTTGGGGATCAATTCAATTGCGGGATAGTTTGTGTTGGTACGTGTGAGATCCACCTTTCCAAGTTTTTGGGGTTCATCTCATACTTCTGAAGATTTGAGGGTGCTGCCTGTTCCAAACTCCTCCGACTCCTCATCCTGCCTTTAGGGGTACAAACAATAGTAATTGGGGCCTAGTGTGCTTCTGTACGTGTGAGATACACACACTTTTTTTGATCATATTTCCTATTCCGCTATTCAATAAAAACCTTTGGGGATCAATTAAATTGCGGGATAGTTTGTGTTGGTACGTGTGAGATCCACCTTTCCAAGTTTTTGGGGTTCATCTCATACTTCTGAAGAATTGAGGGTGCTGCCTGTTCCAAACTCCTCCTACTCCTCATCCTGCCTTTAGGGGTACAAACAATAGTAATTGGGGCCTAGTGTGCTTCTGTACGTGTGAGATACATACACTTTTTTTGATCATATTACCTATTCCGCTATTCAATAAAAACCTTTGGGGATCAATTAAATTACGGGATAGTTTGTGTTGGTACATGTGAGATCCACCTTTCCAAGTTTTTGGGGTTCATCTGATACTTCTGAAGATTTGAGGGTGCTGCCTGTTCCAAACTCCTCCTACTCCTCATCCTGACTTTAGGGGTACAAACAATAGTAATTGGGGCCTAGTGTGCTTCTGTACGTGTGAGATACATACACTTTTTTTGATCATATTTCCTATTCCGCTATTCAATAAAAACCTTTGGGGATCAATTAAATTGCGGGATAGTCTGTGTTGGTACGTGTGAGATCCACCTTTCCAAGTTTTTGGGGTTCATCTCATACTTCTGAAGATTTGAGGGTGCTGCCTGTTCCAAACTCCTCCTACTCCTCATCCTGCCTTTAGGGGTACAAACAATAGTAATTGGGGCCTAGTGTGCTTCTGTACGTGTGAGATACATACACTTTTTTTGATCATATTTCCTATTCCACTATTCAATAAAAACCTTTGGGGATCAATTAAATTGCGGGATAGTTTGTGTTGGTACGTGTGAGATCCACCTTTCCAAGTTTTTGGGGTTCATCTCATACTTCTGAAGATTTGAGGGTGCTGCCTGTTCCAAACTCCTCCTACTCCTCATCCAGCCTTTTAGGGGTACAAACAATAGTAATTGGGGCCTAGTGTGCTTCTGTACGTGTGAGATACATAAACTTTTTTTGATCATATTTCCTATTCCGCTATTCAATAAAAACCTTTGGGGATCAATTAAATTGCGGGATAGTTTGTGTTGGTACGTGTGAGATCCACCTTTCCAAGTTTTTAGGGTTCATCTCATACTTCTGAAGATTTGAGGGTGCTGCCTGTTCCAAACTCCTCCTACTCCTCATCCTGCCTTTAGGGGTACAAACAATAGTAATTGGGGCCTAGTGTGCTTCTGTACGTGTGAGATACATACACTTTTTTGATCATATTTTCTATTCCGCTATTTAATCAAAACTTTTGGGTATAAACAATTAAATTGCGGGATAGTCTGTGTCGGTACATGTGAGATACACCTTTCCAATTTTTGGGGCGCATCTCATACTGCCGAGGATTTGAGGGTGCTTCAGTCTGCCTCCTGCCTGTTCCGAACTCCTCCTACTCCTCATCCTGCCTTTAGGGTACAAAAAATTGTAACCTGGGCCTAGATTGTGTTTGTACGTGTGAGATACACCGTTTTGTAAAATTTGTCCTATTCCGCTATTCAATATACACCCTGTTTGATTGTAAAAAATTAAATTGCGGGATAGTCTGTACCGGTACATGTGAGATACGCCTTTTTAAATTTGTTTGGCGCATCTCCTTCTACCGCCGAGGATTGCAGGGCGCTTCAGTTTGGCTCCTGTTCCCAACTCCTCCTACTCCACTTCCTCATCCTGCCTTTAGGGTACAAAAAATTGTAATCGGGGCCTAGTTTGTGTTTGTACGTGTGAGATACACCGTTTCGTAAAATTTGTCCTATTCTGCTATTCAATATACACCCTGTTTAAGTGTAAAAAATTAAATTGAGTGATAGTCTGTATCGGTACATGTGAGATACACCTTTTTAAATTTGTTTGGCGCATCTCCTTCTACCGCCGAGGATTGCAGGGCGCTTCAGTTTGCCTCCTGTTCCCAACTCCTCCTACACCTCTTCCTCATCCTGCCTTTAGGATACAAAAAATTGTAATCGGGGCCTAGTCTGTGTTTGTACGTGTGAGATACACCGTATTATAACATTTTTCCTATTCCGCTATTCAATATACACCCTTTTGGAGTGTAAGAAAATTAAATTACGGCATAGTCTGTATCGGTACGTGTGAGATACACCTTTTAAATTTGTTTGGCTCATCTCCTTCCACCGCCAAGGATTGCAGGGCGCTTCAGTTTGCCTCCTGTTCCCAACTCCTCCTACTCCTCTTCCTCATCCTCCCTTTAGGGTACAAAAAATTTTAATCGGGGCCTAGTCTGTGTTTGTACGTGTGAGATACACCGTTTTTTTATCCTTTTTCCTATTCCGCTATTCAATATACACCCTTTTGGGGTAAAAAACATTAAATTGTGGCATAGTTTGCATATTTGACTGTCAGATACACCCGTGCGATACTGTTGTTGTTTTGTTCCGCTATTCAATAAACACCTTTCTAGGGCAAGATCATAAATTACAGAAATATGAGGAGACCCTCAAATAGGGGCCGTGGCCTTGGTCGTGGTGCTGCTGGTAGAGCTCCTGTTGCAAGGAGAGGACGTGGTCGATCTGTGCCAGCTACACGCACAAGTGAAACACCTTCCACAAGTGTGAGTAGGCGACAGAACCTGCAGCAGTATTTGGTAGGGCATAATGCGCCTCTAGACGTGATGAGGCCTGAAGAAGTACAGGCGATAGTAGATTGGGTTGCTGACAGTGCCTCCAGTTCCTTCACATTGTTTCCCACCCAGTCTACTGCAGAAAGGTCAGAGTTGGCACCTGCAGCCAATGTCCAACCGTCTTTCACCTCACCCCTTTGAAATCAGGCAAGCAGTCTGAGCCCCAATCCATACAGCAGTCACTTGTTCTTTTTGAGGACTCTGTCAGCAGGGTTTCCCAGGGCCATCCACCTAGCCCTGCCCCAGAAGTGGAAGAGATTGAGTGCAGCGATGCCCAACCACTTATTTCTCAAGATGAGTACATGCAAGGACCATCGCAGCACGTCTCCGATGATGACGAAACGCAGGTGCCAACTGCTGCCGTGTTCAGAATTGTGGAGACCGACAAAGAGGGCAGGGGTGAAGACTGGGTGGAAGATGATGTGGAGGACAATGAGGTCCTCGACCCCACATGGAATGAACGTCATGCAGGTGACCTGAGTAGTTTGGAGGAAGAGGCGGTGGTCGCACAGAGCCACCAGCACAGCAGAAGAGGGAGCAGGGTGCAGAAGCGGAGCGGCCATGCCCTAGACACTACGCCCGCTACTGCCCAACGCAACAAGGGAACGAGCGCACCAAAGTCAGCTCAAAAGAGTTCTCTAGCGTGGAAGTTCTTTAGAAAATGTGCTGATGACAGGACACGAGTGGTTTGCACCCTGTGCAATCAGAGCCTGAAGCTAGGCATAAACCTTCTCAACCTGAGCACAACCTGCATGATCAGGCATCTAAGTGCAAAGCACGAGCTGCAGTAGAGTAGACACCTTCAAAACCAAGAAACGTCTCTGGCTCATTCTGCTTCCTCTTCTGCTGCAGTCTCGGCCGCTCCAGCCACATCTGTAGTGATACCGGCACCTGCCTCCCCGCAAACAGACGATCTGTCAGCAACACCACCACCTGGGTCACCAACCATCTACACAATGTCCCGTGGAAGCGTTCAGCTTTCCATCTCCCAAACACTTGAGAGGAAGAGGAAGTACCCCCCTACCCACCCGCGATCCCTGGCCCTAAATGCCAGCATTTCAAAATTCTTGGCCTTTGAAATGCTGTAATTTCCATCTGGTGGAGACGCACAGTTTTAAAAACCTTATGTCGGTGGCTGTCCCACAGTACGTCGTGCCCAGCCGCCACTACATTTCCAGGCAAGCCATCCCTTCCCTGCACAACCAAGTGGGGGAAAAAATCAGGTGTGCACTGCGCAACGCCATCTCTGGCAAGGTCCACCTAACTACCGATACGTGGACCAGTAAGCACGGTCAGGGGCGTTATATATCCCTAACGGCACACTGGGTAAATGCAGTGGCGGATGGGCCTGAGGCGGATAGCAATTTGGCGCATGTCCTTCCACCACCGAGGATTGCAGGGCGCTTCAGTTTGCCTCCTGTTCCTAACTCCTCCTACTCCGCTTCCTCATCCTCTACTGCCTCCTCATCCGGACAGCGTAACACCTTCACCACCAACTTCAGCACGGCCTGGGGTAAGCGACAGCAGGCAGTTTTAAAACTTGCCTGTTTGGGGGACAAACCACACACCGCGCAGGAGTTGTGGAGGAGCATGGAACAGCAGACAAATGAGTGGTTGCTGACAGCGAGCCTCAAGCCCGGCCTGGTGGTGTGCGATAACGGGCGAAATCTCATAGCAGCTCTGGGCCTAGCCGGTTTGACGCACATCCCTTGCCTGGCGCATGTGCTGAATTTGGTGGTGCAGAGGTTCCTTAAAAACTACCCCGATATGTCAGAGCTGCTGCAGAAAGTGCGGGCCGTCTGTGCGCACTTTCGGCGTTCTCACCCTGCTGCTGCTCGCCTGTCAGCGCTGCAGCGTAACTTCGGCCTTCCCGCTCAACGCCTCATATGTGACGTGCCCACAAGGTGGAACTCCACCTTGCACATGCTGCAAAGACTGTGCGAGCAGCAGCAGGCCATAGTGGAGTTTCAGCTGCAGCACGCACGCGTGAGTCGCTCTGCGGAACGGCACCACTTCACCACCAATAACTGGGCCTCCATGCGAGACCTGTGTGCCTTGTTGCGCTGTTTTGAGTACTCCACCAACATGGCCAGTGCCGATGACGCCGTTCTCAGCTTAACTATCCCACTTCTATGCCTCCTTGAAAAAACAATTAGGGCGATGATGGAAGAGGATGTGGCACAGGATGAGGAGGAGGAGGAGGAGGAGGATGAAGAGGTAAAATTTCCAAGGCTTTCAGGGCAGTCATTCGCAAGGGGCTCCGAGGGTGGGTTCCTGCACACACAAACGCCAGGGACACAATTGTCCAGAAGGGGCACAGTTCTGGAGGATGAGGAGGAGGAGATGGAGGAGGAGATGGAACCATGTTCACAGCAGGGTGGCACCCAGGCCAGCTCATGGCCATCACTGGTGCGTGGCTGGGGGGATACAGAGGACACGGACGATACACCTCCCACAGAGGACAGCCTTTCGTTGCCTCTGGGCAGCCTGGCACACATGAGCGATTACATGCTGCAGTGTCTCCACAACGACCGCCGAGTTGCCCACATTCTAACTTGTGCTGATTACTGGGTGGCCACGCTGCTGGATCCCCGTTACAAGGACAATGTACCGTCATTAATTCACTCACTGGAGAGCGATCGCAAGATGCGCGAGTACAAGCGCACGCTGGTAGACGCGATGCTGCTGGCATTCCCACCTGACAGTGGGGCCACAGTGGAAGCACAAGGCCAAGGAGGAGGAGGAGGAGGAGGAGGAAGAGGTCGCCAATGCAACCAGGGCACCGCCAGCACCTCAGAAGGCAGGGTTAGCATGGCCGAAATGTGGAAAAGCTTTGTCAGCACGCCACAACAAACAGCAGCACCAGCAGCTCAGATGGAACGTCTTAGCAGGAGGCAGCATTTCACCAACATGGTGGAGCAGTATGTGTGCACACGCCTACATGTAGTGAATGACGGGTCTTCCCCCTTCAACTTCTGGGTCTCCAAATTGGGCACATGGCCTGAGCTTGCCCTTTACGCCTTGGAGGTGCTGGCGTGCCCTGCAGCCAGTGTATTATCTGAAAGGGTATTTAGCATGGCTGGGGGCGTTATCACAGACAAGCGCAGCCGCCTGTCCAGAGACAATGTGGACAAGCTCACGTTCATTAAAATGAACCAGGCATGGATCCCACGGGACTTTTCCGTACCTTGTGCAGAATAGCGATGGATACCGACCTTACCCAGCCATTGTTCAATTTTTGCTCTTTCTCACTCTTTTGGGGTGTACCCTCATTTAAAATTTGTGAAAAGAAGCAGTGTTGGCTACCTCGTCCTCCTCAGGGTCAGATTAACGTAGGGGCTATTGGAGCTGCAGCTCCAGGCCCCTACCTTTATATAGGCCCTGGGTTGGCCATATTCACTGTTACCGCTCTTCTGTCACTTGTAAACACAGAAGTCTGGCTTCTATGCTCGCTTCCCCAGGCAGCTCCCTCAGAACCTCCCCACACAGCACGAAGGCCGGACAAGGAGGGACAGTTGCCGATGCATGGATGTGTTTATGGGCTTCAGAGACAGCATCCCATTTTGAATTAGGCATGCATGGCTGCACCCTTCCTCCTCTGGGTGCATGCCAAGGCACGGCCCTTAAGGCCCTTCAAAATCCTCAGCACCAAGCCCATGATGCTCTTAATCCGGCCCTGGTCCTCCTCCACCGCCACTTCCACCTACACCGCCCATAGGTGTGCGCAGCCTATTGCATTAGGGTGCGCACACCAAAGTTTAAATACACATGCATGTGTTTGCCTACATGTACATGGCCCCGATACATTACTCTCCCTGCTGGCAAAGAGAAATAGAGCAGAGCAGATCCGAGGGAGATCTTTCCCATCTCCTCACTGGCAAACAGAGCGATAATGCTATGTGCCCTAGGTGATTAGGGTGTGCCCAGGCACATCCGGCACACCCTGTGCGCATGCCTATGAGACCGCCACATCCACCACCACCTCAACCTCCCTCCTACTCCATATGGGCCTCGTCCTTCAGAGATGAAGAACATTGTTTTATTTTTCTGTTTTTTTTTGTTGTTTTAAGTTATTTCCCTATCCACATTTGTTTGCAGAGCACTTGCCATGCTCTTAACAACATTTTGCTGCCATTTGCAGCACTCTAGCCCTTTCCATTGGTGTTTTAGAGCCATTTTAGTGCCTGAAAGTTCGGGTCCCCATTGACTTCAATGGGGTTCGGTGTCCGGGAAAAGTTCGGCAAAAGTCCGGGACACGGACCCGGACTTTTTTTTAAAGTTCGGCCGAACCTGCCGAACACGGACATCCAGGTGTCCGCTCAACTCTAATGCTGACGCCTTAAGAGTTCACTTCACTGGAACTAAGGGCTATGATTTATATGTTCATTAAGGACAAGTAAAGAATCAGTAAATGTGACACACCTATTTATCAATCCTCTGCTCAGCCTCCCTGAATGAACAATTGTCCCATATTGGGGTGGCACTTTTTTTTTATTTATTGTGTGATTAGAAACTGTAATGTAACTTAGTATATTTATATGCTACATCACAGTACAGGGTGGAATGTACCACTATGAAGTATCTTGTTCTTTTATATAGTTTATATAAAATAATTTATAATATTTAAAAAAAAAATCAACAAAAAGTAGACTGTGTTGGGAACACAGAATGGAGCTGTTTGCCAGAGCCCACCTGGCACAGGGTCTTCCCCACTGGGCGCTGGCTCTGTCTTCCCTGCATAGCCTACTATAGGGATCAGAGGACACAGGGGGATCAAGATTTGCAGAAAACATAGTAATGGCGGGTCTAAGTGGGTGGTGGTGGTGGTAGCGGTAGAGAAGATAGGGATCACTTTGTGAATGAATTGTTGCAATCGGTGTGTTTTGTCAGATGCTTATCACAGCTACTGTATTCATTGATTCAATAGAGTCAGGAGAAGCTCTGTGATATAAGTTCATTTTTGCTAAAGTAACCATGAGCTTATATCAGAGTGGGAAATGTAGCCAACTGTAGTGCCCTCCTAGGTAGGTGCTAGAGTGAGTGTTTATAGGTTTTGGTTTCTCCGCATAACAGAAAGACAGCTAGGTAAATGTATGTGCTTTCTTCTTAACAGAGGCTTTGATTGTTTAGCAGAGTCTGCTCAGTGTTCTCTGGTGCTGCTCATGCTGTCTTGAAGGTTTCACACTGGACCAGTAGCTATGGAATGTCCTGGGCAGTGGAAGGAAACCTTGCAGATGAGAGCATGGATGTCTATACAGCCCTGGCCAATTAGAAGGGGATGTGCCCAAAGGCATAACTGGATAACTGTATTTATATCTGAAGAGCACATGGGCTCCGGGTCTTCCTCTAGAGAGAGAGGTCCAGGTGAGGAGGAGGCTGCTGCCCCTCCTCAGCTCAGGCTGCCATTCAGCCTCAGGTGGGTGACCTGAGGGCCTAAAACAATGAAGCTGCATCCCATGGTTCTTGGGAGAGCTGACTGAGGGAGGATGTCTACGGATCCTGTCTGGTACTACTGAGGAAGGCTGCCCCTAGTGTTTCAGGATCCTTGAGAGTGCATACCCCCACAGGGGATCCCTGGAACTTGTGCTGCTAAATCACCTTATGGGTGCTAGAAGTCAGCTATTGGGTGCAAGCTAAAGGTGACACTGGTGAGTGCCTTGAAGAGGCAGAGTTGCTTCTGTTACAAAGGGACTTGTTCATTCTGTTAAGTTGCTGGATAGTCCTACTGATAATCTGCTACACAGTTCTATTGAGAGAGTTGTCCTCACTAGGGATGATCGAACGGTTCGGGTCAACCATCGGTTCGACCCGAACATTGACTGTTCGAAATTCGGCCGAATTTCAAACTTTTTGCTGAAAAAGTTCGGAATTTGGCAACCAGAACCGACCAAAATGCAATGGGACAGGAACTGGGCTTTAAAAGCCCGTGATTGGACCAGAACCATCAGTAAAATGTGATTGGAGTGACTAGGGGGTCCAGAGGCCAATAAGTAGTGAATATGCCCCCCAGTATATAAGATAGCCCCGCCAAATCGCTAGCATTGTAATACAGGGATGTGGAAGAGAGTGGAAGCAGTTCTGTTACTCCTGCTTCAAAAGTGTAATTTAGCAATTATTAGTGTGAGGAAAGGGATATCTAGTGTAGTTGGGGTACTATTTCCCACTATAGTTAGATTTAATAATCTAGTTTCTGTAGGGAAAGTGTTAAGTGTCAGGGGACTGTAGTGTAGGGTTAACTGACTCTGACTGCTATGGCAGGGTGATCAAACCCTTCCATGTCAGGGTGACCGCCATAGAAAGCCATAGAAAAAATATTGTTTCTATTAGAATTGCTATAGAACAGGATAGTGGCTTCGCTCCTGTCACACCTGGCCGTTTTGTTGCAGGCGTTTATAGGGCTTTTTTGTGGACGTGTTTGGTGGCAGGCATGACATCTGAACTTCTGTGTAGGGGTATATATATACACACACATGTATGTATATATACACACATGTATGTATATATACACATACACATATATAGGTGTGAAAGTAGCAGAACCCTATGGCTGCGCTAATGAAATTATTAACAGCCATAGGACTTCGCTCCTTTCACACCTATATGTATGTATGTGTATATATACATATAAGTGTGTGTGTATATATACCCCTATACACAAGTTCAGATGTTATGCCTGCCTCCAAAGACGCCTAAAAAATGCCCAAAAAAACGCCTGCTACAAAAACGCCTAGGTGTGTTGTTGCAGGCGTTTTTTTGGGCATTTTTTGGGCGTCTTTGGAGGCAGGCATAACATCTGAACTTGTGTATAGGGGTATATATACACACACACTTATATGTATTTATACAAATACACACATATAGGTGTGAAAGGAGCGGAGTCCTATGGCTGTTAATAATTTCATTAGCGCAGCCATAGGGTTCTGCTACTTTCACACCTATATATGTGTATGTGTATATATACATACATGCGTGTGTGTATATATACCCCCTACACAGAAGTTCAGATGTCATGCCTGCCTCCAAACACGTCCACAAAAAAGCCCTATAAACGCCTGCAACAAAAAGCCGGGTGTGAAAATAGCGAAGCCACTATCCTGTTCTACTGCAATTCTAATACAAACAAACTTTTTTTCTGGTTCTGGACATGCTACAGAGCTGAAACTTCACAGGTACCCCTTTTAAACCCCCCAGACACTAAATCCAAAGAAATCTCTTTTTTTTTTTTCAATAATTTTTTCAATAATTGGCTCTCTATCAAAAATGAAAATTTTTAAGAACCTTTTTTTGTGTGATTAATAGTGCCTGGGGCATGACCCAGAACCCTAAGCACTTTTTATGGACATTTATTGGGTTTTAGGGCTTCAAAATGGTGTTTTCTGATTACAGAAGTTCGGGTCCCATTGATTTCAATGGGGTTCTGAAATCCGGGCCGAACTTTCAGGAAGTTTGGGTGTTCTGGTCGAACCAAACTTTTCAAAAGTTCGATCATCCCTAGTCCTCATCTGTGAATAGTTAATTTGGAGTATCCTACTGTGACAGGAGTCACTTTGGGCATGGGGGTTGTGGACCCCAGATTCCTTTAAAGAGGTTGGGAGACACCATGTCCAGCCTTGTGTGGCTTTCTTATGTTTAAGTCACCCTGCATCTTTTATGGATGCAGGGTGACCGGGAGGGTGGTGTACACTGAGAATATGGTTTAGACTACTTCAAATGGGACAGTATATGCATTACCAATATCTCTCAGGAAATATGGAGATCTATCTTCTTCCTATACACTGTAAGGCACAGGAAGTACAACTACTAATATGGTCATTCCAGGAAGTTCAACGTGGAGACTGACTGTCTAACAATGTTGCTTTTGTCTGAGGTGGCTTTCCATTCACCTATTATCAAGTGTGCTAATAAACTCACCTGTTTGCCTGCTAAGGGATGTGTTGACACTCAGAGTAATGTGTATTGGGGGCTCGTTATGGAACCATTGTGTGATGTTGGAGGCTGGATTTGGGTCATTATCCTGTGATGACTGCATTACTTCTAACGTGTATATAAAGCGTGTACTTTTTTTTAAAAATAAACAGTCTGATTCCTGCTTGAACCTCACAACAGAACCGTGTCTGGTACTTGGGGGGGGGTTATTGATATGGGCTTCATTTATGGCAGATTGGAGTGGTCGATAGCTGTCCTGGTGTTCGGGAGCGGATTATCCTAGACGACTGTAACCCCTTTCATACTTTGGGGTGTCGTTACACCTACTAATTCCCTTCTCCTATCCATGTTCTCTAAATAAAACACAAAAAACATATTCCCTAGACTGGTCATTGTAGATAACGAGCAGAAGAGTGTGTGCACCTGGCTTTGTGAAAACACCCTGTGACTGGCTGTGGGTTAATCAGTGGGAGACCCGGGCACAAAAATTCAAGTGGCTCCTGCGGGGATAGCACTACACAACATAAGGCACACTGACCTGGCCAGCTGGAAGCAGTCCCGTGCTGTCCTATTCATTATGTCTTTAGCTGCCAAATGGTTAAAGAAAACTTTAAAATGTAATATGAAAATGTAATATATATACCTGTGGCGGGCAGATGATGAGTGTGAGGAAATAACAACAAGGATTTATAAAGCAGCGGTTCTGACTTTTACCAAATGTTTACCATGAGGAGCATTTATTCTGAGTAGACCTGAATAGTGGATATCATGCAACAAGCTATTATATAACAGCAGAGCTCCCTCTCTCCCAGCACATTGTTAAAGATCTGAATTGTCAGTTTGCAAGTATTCTCTATATGGACATGACATGACTAATTATTAGAAATCCCAGCATTGCAGTCTGAAGACAAAATATGATGGAAGCCCAATGTATTAAATGTATATTGGTGAAACAAAGACTGTAATATAACCATAAGGACATATAAATTACCAAAATGAACATTTGCAAATATTCATAAAACATTACAGTGAAATTTAAGAATTATATTTTCTTTTTGTTGAGTTATACAGAGAGAGCAAAGATGAGAAAAAAGAGACTTACAATTCACAAAAATCAATGATTACAGTTTCTCCAGCCAAATGAACAGGTCCTTCTAATACAAGTGGCTGACGTCTGCTTGAAATGTGTGCAGAGACTAATCCTCCGATAATGACATCTCCCTCCTGATAATATTCATACTTCCATGCTGGCATTTCCATAGTAAGTTCACAGCCAGGTGCTGAGCTCCAGGTCAGTCTTACCCCATAGTATGAGACGGGAAGGATGAGTATCAGCAGGTAACAGACACAGAAGAGAGGAGAATATTTCATGTCACACAGCAGATCTTCTCAGTCACCGGCAGCCCTGCTCAAGAGGAGACACAATCACCAGAACTTTATACACATCGACTGACACCGATTTACACTACAGAACAAAGAACAGAAGAATAGTAACTTCACTCTGAAAATATGAAATCTTTATCAGGCAGTGTAACTGATCTAATAAAGTTGGTTTATTCTTTGATTTCATATTCAATACTTTTCAGTAGTCTTAAGTTTTCTAAAAAAAAAAAACAACAAACTTTTTTTTGATAAAAGTACATTGTTAAATCACAGGAGTGAAAGTAAATGTCCAATAGAAGTGAATGAAACATTCAACATTCACTCTGATTTGCTGGGCTTTTGGACCCCAGACTCCTACTACTGGGGAAAACCTTAAACAAAGAATGATAAATCAATAACATTAGTTACTATGGCTTTAAAGGAGGTAATAAGTTAATGGGGTTAGGTATGGCAATTTAATTAAACATATGTATTTGTACAAAATTACTGAATTCCATAACACCCCATTGTTCAGGATTAGGGGATTTCTTCTTCAGTCTTGTTCTTTTCTTTTCCAAATAATTTTATTGATCATAAAATAGAGTCATAAAAAGCATACGGAACAATCAATAACAAGAACACAATTAGGCGTCATAATGATACAAAAAAATAGCAGGTACCAGAAAATATCACCCAAGAATAAATGAGGTGTTTTCTTGGGTGAAACTGCAGACCATATTATAGTGAACAGTTATCAGTACCTCATCCGTAGAAAACCTTGCTTCCAGTGAACCCTCGCAAGCGGTGTAGCTGATATAGAAGCAGAGTATGGGAAGGGTGTGAGGGGTATGAGGCCGAAGGTATTGAAGGGAAGAGGAAGAAGGTCCTGTTGTGGGTAACTAAGCAGCATGAGGTGGTTGTATAGCTTGAGTGAGATGTAGGGGCAGGGACGAACCAAAATCCAAGAGGGAGGGTATGGGTGAGGGGGAAGGAAGGGTGGAGAAGAAAGGCGACACGGCGGTGCCCTGCTAGATGAAAGTACATGGACATGGTAGCGAAGGAAGGGTAGGGCAGCCAGCTGCCCCAGTTCCTGCGTGTCATGGAGAAAGAGGGGAGAAGTGAGTATAAGAATTTGTTTGTCTTCAGATATCGGGGACATATAGTGGGGAGTATGTCACGGGATCCCGAGGTGACAGGGTGGAGCAGGCCTAGGCAGGGGGGCATAGCCTCCATCATACCCAGCCACGGGCCCGCAACCACTCGTTCACTGCAGAGAACCCTTCAGGAATAGGGGTGCAATGGCAAATGGATAAAGGGGAAGAATTACAATGGTATGAGGAAATGTGGAGGGCAGATACAGTACGTGTAAAGTGACCAGGGGGCTGAGCAGGGATCAGACAGAGATTCAGAATAGAATTAGAAGTAAAATCAAAGGTAAAATGCATGGCTAAGGTCTCATTGTTTTGGCTTCATAACTTGGATATAGTCAGATGTATGTTTGTAAAGTGTCCTACACGACCAGGTTTGAAAAATGTTCGAAATGTTATCATTAGAAATGGCTATCAGTTCCTCCATTTCGGCGATTTTATTGATTCTGGTAAACCATTCGGAAATGGAAGGGGCTCTGGTGTTGCCCCATAGAACAGGGATACTCATTCTAGCGGCATTAATCATATGCATAGATAACGATTTGCGGAAAGAGCGACCTAATGCTGGATTGAGATGCAACAGATATTGAGCACGTGCATAGTCTGGTTCAAAAGTGGTTACCTTTGTGAGAATTGAGTGGGCAGTTTGCCAGAATTTTTAGATTTCTGCGCATGTCCACCAAATGTGAAGCAGGGATCCCAGTTCCCGGTTGCATCTCCAACAAGGGGTTGGAGACTGATGGGTTGAATTTGTGGAGAAGGGTGGGAATCCTGTACCAGCGGGTAAGAACTTTGTAGCCGTTTTCTTGGGCTGAGACATTGAGTGTGCCCTTGAGGGTGATTTCAAACGAGTGTTGCCATTGTGCATCCGAAATGGATATATCAAGGTCCGATTCCCATTTCTGGCTTGCCTTAGTTTTCACAGGACAGTTATCGAAAAGCAAAGTGTATAAGATGGAGACAAGATGAGATCAGGGAGCGTCTTCCAAACAGAGAGATTTGAACTGCGTGGGAGGCCACTTACAGGAATGTTTTGAGAGTGGATGGGAGAGGAAGTGGCGAATTTGCAGGTATGACCAAAAAGGGAAATTCTTGTTCAGCATTTGAGCGGAGAGTTGGTCAGAGTTGGATAAGAAGTGTTTGGCCAACACATGTTTGTGTGACCAGGAGCTGGTCAGAAAGTGTGGACACAGTCCCGGAGAGAACTCAAAGGCCCAGGACTTGAGGAGAGAGCAAGTTGGGCACACAGTTTATGGAATAGACGTAGAGACATAAAGAGGGACCAATCAATGGGTGAGTCATGAGAGGCAGGGGTTAGTGTTTTAGGGGAATCCATGGCAGTATGGCTAATGTAGTTGGTGAGTTGGCTTCCTCTATAGCTACCCATTGCTTGGACCCCGAGTGTGTGTTCCAATTTACTATCCTCGCGAGTAAGCAGGCGCTATGATAGTTTTGAATATCCGGGAGACCCAAACCTCCCTTAAGTTTAGGTAGAGTGAGGAGCTCGTAGCAGATATGTGGCCTTTTACCATGCCAAATGAATTTTGTGCATAGGGCTTTGTACCTGGTGAAAAAGGAGTTTGGCAAATGGATAGGGATGGCTTGCATGACATACAAGATTCTTGGGAAAACGTTCATTTTTATGATAGCAATTCTCCCAAACCAGGAGAATGAGGCTAAATCCCATTTCAACATGTCTTTCTCTATCTCAGTGAGAAGGGAGGAGAAGTTAAGGTCAAACAAACCGGAAAGGTTGGTCGGGATTTGGATGCTGAGATAGGAAATAGATTGTGTTTTCCAAATGAAGGAGAAGTTGTGTTGGCATTGAGTGACCGTATCGCGCGGCAGGGATATGTTTAAAGCGTAAGATTTGTAGAAGTTCATCTTCAAATTGGAGATACATTAGAAAAGGTCAAACTCTTTTAAGAGGTTTGGGAGAGATGTATGTGGTTCAGAGAGAAATAGCAGAATGTAATCCGCAAAGGCGGCTATTTTCACGTCGTGATCATCAAATCCGTAGGCCCTTGATGTTCTGGTTGGAGTGAAGGCAATTTAGGAAAGGCTCCAGTGTCAATATATACAAGAGAGGGGACAGGGGGCATCCCTGGTGAGTTCCATTGCAGATGGGGAAGGCGTCTGACAGGTGGCCGTTGACCCTTACCTGTGCGGTCGGGGTGGAATAGAGTGCTAGAGTCATTTTGTGCAGGTTTTCTCCAAAACCAATACGGGCAAGGGTTGCTCTCATATAGTCCTAGGCCACTCTGTCAAATGCCTTCTCTGCATCCAAGGATAATAAGAAACCTTGGCGTTTGGTGGAATTAAGCCAGGAGTGTACGTTGAGGGCTTTGACAGTGTTGTCTCTGGCCTCGCGGCCAGGGACAAAACCCACTTGGTCAGTGTCGATTAACGATGGTATATGGGGGAGGATGCGATTTGCTATGATTTTCGCGAATTGCTTGGTGTCAACGTTGAGGAGCGATATCGGACGATAGTTTGATACTTGGGTGTGGTCTTTACTGTCTTTGGGCAGCACTGTTATATGGGCTTCAAGCAGCCTGTGGGGAGAGAGAGCAGTAGAGGTGAGTGAATTGAAGGCAGCGAGAAAAGGGGTCGATTGGGTATCTGTAAAAGATTTGTAATAGATTGCTGAGTAGCCATCAAGGCCTGGACTCTTGCTCGGTTTAAGCTGTTTAACGGCTCTGGAGAATTCATCTGAGGTAATGGGGCCATCTAGACTAAGGCTTATCTCAGGAGACAGGGGTGTGGGAGAAACTTGCTCTAGGAAATCTTGGATGATGGACAGTCTGGAAAAGCCAGTGCATTGGGGGGGTGGGTAGATAAATTGTACAGAGCAGTGTAGTAATGCTCAAAACATTTTGCAATGTCCGTGTTAGATGTGGCCACTGAATTATCAGGTCTGCGGACAAGCCTGATAGTGTTTGAGGCCCTCTTGGCCCTTAAGGCTCTTGCCAGATGGGCACCACTTTTGTTACAGTGTGCGTAGAAGAGCTTGCATATAAGTGCAAATTTGTGTTTGGTAAGCAAGTTGAGTTCAGTCATCAGTAAAGAGAGAGTGTGAGATAGCTCTTGGAAGACGTGGGCAGCTTGAGATTGCTTGTGCCCTTTTTCTAATAATGTTATCTGGGTGATTAATGAATCAATGTAGAATTGTTTTTGTTTTTTACGTTTTGCTGCAAGTCGGAAGAATTCCCCCCTTATTGCACATTTATGTGCCTCCCATTGTGTGATGGGATGGGTGTCAGGGGTGGCATTAAGAAGAAAAAATGATCAAAGGCAGGACTGGATGTGGTCAAGATTCAACTTGTCTGTAAGCAGGGAGGCATCCAGGCACCAGATGGAGGTCTAATGTAACAGGGAAGGTCAATTGGATAAAAATATGATGGTGATCCGACAAAATCATGGGTTCTATAGTGGTGTTGGTCAGTAATGGGAGATCTCGCTGGGGAGGAAGAAATAATCGATTCGAGAATATCTATGTAGAGGGGTAGAAAAGAAGGTATAGTCCTTCACGGTGGGATGTTGTGTGCGCCACGTATCGTGTAGGGGAAGGTCGTGTAGTTGGCAAAGAATTTGGCGAGGAGCACGGTATGTGAGCACCAATATACCAGTGGAGGAGTCAGTGACTGGCTTAAGAGGGACATTGAAGTCCCCGCCGAAGATGAGTATCCCAGATTGGAAAGTAGAGAGAAGGTTAACAACAGTCCGGAAAAAGGGAACCTGCTTCACATTTGGGGCATAAACATTAGCCAGCATGATAGGCCTGTGCCATAGGCGTCCCTTGAGAAAAAGATAGCATCCCTTCGGATCTATTAAGGAATCAGAGATTTCCAGGGGACAATGTTTTGCTATTAGAATGGAAACCCCCTTCGATTTCATGAGTGGGTTGGCTGTGTGGAAAGCTATGGGGTAGTGCGAGTTGCGGTATTGGGGATGACAACCAGTCTTAAAGTGAGTTTCCTGCAAGAAGATTATATCCGCTTTATGGCGTTTCATCAATGTGAGGACCTGAGACCTTTTTTCAGGGACGTTCAGCCCCTTTACGTTAAGTGAAAGAATCTTCAATGTAGGGGAGGTGTGGGATGAAGTCACAGGCATCTTCAAATGAGGGGGTAAGAGTAAGTGCAATAAGAGTCTGTCTGGTGAATGTACAGGTAGGGTTGGAAGAGGAATAAGAATCGAGGTCTAGTGGGCAGGGGGCGAGTTATGAGGCACGTGGAATGGGAAGGGGGGAGAGGGAGGAAGGGCAGGGGAGGGAGGATGGTAAGAGAGGAGGGACTGAGAGAAGGTAAATGGGTAGGGTAGAGAGGGTAGAACGTGGATGTTATAGATAATGGAGAGGGGGGGAGGATGTAGACTGGAGGTTGGGGTAGGCCAGCTACCTTACCTGGAGGATTGGGGAGCTCCGGTGAGATTCAGCAGAGACTCGTGGAATCCGCTGTGTGGAGAGGTGGCGAGTTCGGATGTGAGGCTGGTTCTGCTGCCGTGAAGGAAGAACAGGTGCCTATCGTGGGATCAGGGTTCAACAGGATGTGGAAGAGACAGGTAAATAAGGTAACAGTGCTGCAGGGAGAAGAGAGTGTTAGAGCATATATATTTTGCAAGTGATATATACACCAGTGCAAGAGTACAAGCAGTCAGTGAGACAGCTGCCTTCGGAGTCACTGGAAGCAATGATAACCTAAGAATAGCATACCTCGACCAGTAGAACCAGAATAACATAGGTAGCGTATGTAACCTAGCTGGCTAAAGCAAATGGGTAGGATGCAAAAAATTTAACAAGTAGACAGTTAAACATGTAAACAATCAAACAATTGAACAAGCACATGTCCATGTACGTGGCTCAGTAAGGAAAAGTCACTTCATGGCAGGGACCCAGAAGGTCCCTGTTTTCCCTATGGAACAGGGTCACTCAAGCCCACTGAGTCACGGTAAGGAGCGAGGAAAAATTGCAGAAGGTCATGTAAGGGCATACATAAGAGTGCCACCCGGAGTGCTGCATGTATAGAAGTACGGAGTACATAGACGTGTTGCATACACCCTAGTATTGGTGTGGCAAAGCAACTATGAAGGAGACGTGCAGGTGAACATCTAGTTCAGTGGGGGCAAGAGTTGTGTGCGTAGGTGAGAGTACAGGAATTGTCTAGTAGGGAAAATATCAGGTGTGCCCCCGAACTATGTCTAGAAGAAGGTTAAAGAAACATGAATAGGTGAGTAGTAGGGTAGAAGGATGATAGATAGTAAGATATAAAGGGAGGAGGCGAGGGAGGTCTTGAGAGGGACCTGAGGAGAGGAGGCATGGAAGTGAACAGAACGTATAGTAGGAATGAAAAATAAGAGACACGGGAGACCTAGAGGGGGAAGAGGGAAAGACCATACACTAAATTATGGCATTGGTTACACATTGCAGCACACATATAGGCACATATAAGGGGAGAACGATGTGGAGTTGAGGGAACCACTCCCAAGGATAACCTTAGAAAATAAAATAAAACAAAACAAAACATCCCCTGGTAATGAAACTCTGCCCTAAAAAGGTATGAGTAAAGGTAGTATAGTGGCAACAGTAATACTTAAATATCCTGAGCAGCAGTTGTCATAGTCTGTGCATGAGGAGAAGATTTGAGTGCAGATGCTGTCCCTACATATAGGGTATAGGCGCCTGAGTGTTCTTCAGAAGCGGATCAACCTTTAAAGCTGAAAACCAGGGCGAACGTCCTATCCGATTGCGGGTATTATCAATGAGAACCAAGTCCGGAGCCATGAAGGACCTCAAAGGGATGTTTAGCAAAGCAAAAGGGTTCCAGCAGAGAGCAGAGTAAGAAGTTTGAGGCCAAGGGCAGGGGAGAGTGACGGGGACAAGAGAAATGTTCGCAGTCAAATGCACCAAGGGATCAATAAGCGTATAACACGAGCATCCTAGAGTATGCGTAGCTCAAATAGTTCAATCTGGAACAAAAACAGACAACTTATTGGGTCGTAAAGAGGTGAGGAGTAGTTGCAGAGTTCAGATATTATGTCTGGATCTCCTGTGGGCAGGTGAAGCCAGCAGGTTCCCACCCTGAGCCTGTCTGTGCTGTTGGTGTGGGAGAGATGCAGGTGGAGAGCGCTGGCATCTGGGTCTTTGCATGTTCCATTCCATGGGGTCGTCACGGCACCCTATGTATGTAACGCTCCTGCGTTTTTAGAGTGTGCTGGATTTGCAGCTGCAGAATCTCCACTCAGTAGTCATGTAGAGATGTGTTGAATTACCAGATCCAACTCTCAAGACTCATCACTGTGGCCTGGCCTACTTCCGCAAGCAAATATACATACACTCAATAAGATGTTCCTGGAGTGATAGAATGTATACGGCAGTATGGAGGTGATGTGCTGGAGGACAGGCGTGAGCAGTGATAAGCAAAGATAAGCACTTGATAGTAATATTCAGGAGAGTAGTAGATGGTAATAGGTAGAATGCAGATAGGTTAATAATCATGTATGGCAACAGGTGGTAGGGATAGCAGATGACACATACAGGAGAGACTAACCCAGTGCAAGGATAGATGGTAGTAGGCTCAAGAGCTAGCAATCTATGTAACAGTGCAGGTGATATAGTTAGTTAAGCATAGATAGATAACAGTCTCTAGAGTGCAGAAGTGGATAGTGTAAGTTTGTCATGAAGGAATCCCCTGTGGGGTACTTATCACTATTGAGGTTTAGCAAGCAGGAAGGTTCGGTAGTGAAGAAATGATCCGGTAGCGAGATACGGGATCAATTGCGAGGTTCCGGTCTGTTCCAGGTAAGGAGAGTAGCTGGAGGCTCCGGCAGCATAGGACAAGGCTCGTAAGCATGCGGTGAAGGTCAGGTAGCGAGATACAAGACCAAGCAGAAGCATGTGGTCACATTGAACGAACAACCTGTGAGAGAAAGCCGGCGATTGAAAAAGCCGCTCCGGCGGCGCTCAGTGATGACATCATCCGGCTTAAAGGTGTATGTGTTCCACCTAAATGAAAAGGTGGGACGCAATATGCGAAGAAAAAAGGAAAATAAGGGTACCGAAGGTACCAGAATGTTACAATGTACCATGCAGTGGAGATTCTGTGGTCATTGTACCAATCAGGGAGAGGTGGTATTGAGATGTCTAAAGCAGCGCAGAATTGTGGAAGGTCTTCTGGGACCCACAGCAGCGCACTGCGGCACATTGTGAAGGCCGAGAGACAGAAGGGGCACGTCCATCTATAAGAAATGTTGCGTGCACGTAGTAGGTCTAGCAAGGGTCTGAGATCCCGCCTGTGTTGCAGCGTAATGGGGAGAGGTCCTGGAACAGCTTTAGCTTAGCTCCTTCATACAATATTTGGCATCTCTCCCTTGCCCTTTTCAGAATATCCTCCTTCAGAGGGAAGCTAACCAAGCAACAGATAATATCCCAGGGGGGATCAGTCTCTTGTCCCCGTGGGCGGAGAGCCCTTTGGATGCGTTTCATCTCAATCGGGGAATCATGAGGCCTGTCTAGTAAGCTGTTGAAAATAGCTTGTGTGCATAGCTGAATGTTACCTGCTTCAATTGATTCAGGTAGACCCCGCATTCTGATGTTGTATCTGTGTCCCCTGTCATCCAGTTCTTCCAGATGCCTGTGTATTTCCCTGAGCTGGTAAGAGTGTGAGTCAGACACTTGCTGAATGTGTGCAATGGAAGCCCCCTGGCTGTGAGTTGATGTTTCCACCACTTCCAGTCTGTTGGTCACTGATTGAATGTCAAAACTTAGGTCTCCTGTGAGGGGGTGTGGTGCCTGTCTCTATCTGCGCTGCAGTCACTGGAGCGCGTAACTTTGGATGGGGCCTGTGAGGGAGTCAGCGCCTCCCCGTTTTGAGACCGGAATATCAGAGGTATGTTGTGGCTAAATTGAGTGTCAGAGCCCAGGGGTGACCAGGACCTGTTGGCCGATGAGCTCCTCTCTCCTTTACCCATCCTGCTGAACCCAATGTCCGCGGATTGATGTTTAATTTCCTTCACAAATGGGAGCAGAGGGTTCAGGCAGCCATTCACGTCCGCCGTCGGCCACGTTCCCCCAGTTTTGTTTTTATATTCTGAAACTTACTTCATTACCAATGCTTATTGGAATGGGATGTGGCGTGAAACTCTCCAACAAGGAAAAAACACTAAGACATGTCATCATTCCTGACCCTATTATAGAATGAGCTGTCATTGCTGTCTATGCCCCTGTAGGAGTGATTACCTTTTTCTTTATTTCAGTCACCATTATCACCAAGACAAGAAAAGAAAGGGAATTGTCCTCAACAGGGACTCTAAGACCTGACTGAAGTCCCACCCCTTCTGCTTAGCTTGGAACAGAGACATATTAGAGGTGACCAATTTCTATTTTTTTTTTTTTTCCAAAAAGCTTTATTTAGTAATTGTGCACATAAGAAAAAAGAAGTACAACAGTTGGACCATTTCGATCAACATTCTCCTGATGAATGGACGGAGGTCCATGAAACGCGTTGAGCCTACTATTACTCATGTTTTATTCAATTTTAACATATTCTAATATTGTGAGCACACAGAGCATTTGTCATATTTTATCCATTGTATTCTTGAGTGATCCATTTTTGGTCCTAGAAAAAATTGTATTTACTTTGGATTCATTAGGTATTGCTGTTTTTACTGTGTGTTATATCCCTGTATCTATTTATGCTACAGTGTTGTTTTATATCATATTATCCTTGCTATTGAATAAAGAATATTTTTATGTCCAACTGACCTCAATTAAAGCCCCACATCCTTCTTGCTTTCACACTGTATTGCATCTCTATAATAGAGATGGGGGGGGGGCACATGCCTGCATGGTCCCTGAGGATAAGAGGAACATGGTAAAGGGGGGGGGGGGAGAAATAGGGGGGAGGAAATAAGAGAGAAAAACTTGTACGCTAGGGCTACATAAGAATTTAGTAGATGGTTGCGGAAGGTTACAAACCATATAAATGAGTGTGTGTCAGTCTATTTAGGATGAGCCCATTAAATGGGAGTATGTGGTGGTATTTTTAAATGAGAGCCAAGGGTTCCAGATCTTCGCATATCTAATTGGAGTATCAGGTGAAATCGCGATAAGCTCTTCCATTTCAGACAAATTTTCAATTTGTTTGAACCACTCTCTAAAGGATGGGATATTGGTAGACCCCCAGTGTCTGGGAATGCAGAGTCTAGCAGCACTAATTAAGAATGTAGTTAGTGATTTGCAAGATGAGGACTTGGTTTGATGATGTAAGTGCATGAGGAAAGTAGACAGAGAGAATTCCAAGGATATGTTGGTAATACTAAAAAGTAGTGTGTGTATGTGTTTCCAGAAGCGTGCAATAATGGGGCATGACCACCATAAATGTACTAGATCTCCTCCATGTTGTTGACATCTCCAACATTTATCATCTGCGGTGAGATTTGCTTTGTGTAAGAAAGAGGGTGTGGGATACCAGCAGGATATTAATTTGTAATTATTTTCTTGCATGGTGACATTGATGGACCCTTTGTGAGCTACAAAGAATATAGTCTTCCACTGATCTGAATTTAGATTCAAATTCAGGTCTACTTCTCATTTGGCACAGAAAAGGCTATCATCTTTTTTGACACTGCCCCATAAAATAGAGTCCCCTCTGACACTCTATCACCAACACTTTTGGGTTTCCTTCCAAGTGCCGGTGCCACAACCAGTGCCCTCCTGATTGGTATTGTCTTCAAATCGTAAAGCCAATGTATGGAATGAGGTTTGATCATCAAGTTGTTATGCCTAAACTGAGTCTCTATGTATCTCAAGTGACCCTAAGTCCCCTGCACTCTCCAGATTTGCTGTACATGTTACTGACCCTTGTGACTCCAATGACCCCCAGAGCTTCTATGAATTCTAATGCTCCCAGTGTCTCCTGTGTCTCAAGAACCCCTGTGTACTCCAGTGACCCCAGTGTCTCTGGTGAACCCAGTGCTCCTCTGCACTACAGCAGCCCCAGTGACTTCTGTGACTCCTGTGCACAGTGACCCCAGGGCTTCTGTGCATTCGAGTGACCCCAGGGCTTCTGTGCATTCCAGTGTCACCAGCTAACCAAGTGTATTCTATGACCCCAGCACTCCTGTGCACACCTGTGACTCCAGTGATCCTGTGTTCCCTCAATACTGCCGCCACCTCAGTTTGTCATGTGGCCCCAAAGCTTCTGTCAGAACTGTAATAAACCCCATTGTCTCTGGTGAACCCAGTGCTCCTGTGTCTTCAGTAAATCAGTTACCCCTGTGTGCTCTAGTGACCCCAGTGTCTTTGTGACCCCTGTGTGACCTCTATGACGTCTCTGTCCCTAGCAATCCCTGTGACTCCTGTGCCTCAAGTGACTCTTGTGCCTCCTGTGGCTCCTGTAAATTCTGTGCTAAGGTGATCTCTTAGGTCCCTGTAAACTGCTGTATCTCTAATGACTCCTACTGTAACTCAGAGCACCCTGTGTCACCCAGTGGCCCCCAATAATCCTGTGTCATCCTATACCTCCATGTCTCCACACAGCAGGTGCATTCCTGTATCTACTGGACTGTCTCTCTCTCTCTTCAAAGACACGGACCCCAGTTAATGACAGTAGGTAAAAGTTTGTGGCATAACTTGGAGGTTTTGGGAGTGGGTGGGCCTGATATTGAGGGCAGGCAAGGGACTGGACTAAAAATTGCAAATTGCAAATTTAAGGTATACACATTGACAGTGCATGATAGTGCATGCTGCTTATGGTTTCAAATGAATAGGATTATTAGTGAATCATGGGAATAATAAAATGCATGTGGCACTGGGCTTCTTTATCAACATCAAGTTTGGGCAGTGGTAGAGTGAACAAGATGGGTCACACATTACTCATCAGATACATACATGAGTTGGAGGACCAACTCCACTGTAGTAGAAGAGCCATCTACCTTGCACAATTAAGATATGGAATCAAGCTTCCCCTTTGAGCAAACTATGTCCCACATCTGAGGCATGGATGTGAAGCTCACATTAGATACTAGTAAAGGGTTTAAATGCCCCCTGGTTCCCACGATGTGGGAGGTATCAGAGAGAATAGACACCTAACCCAGAGGGGTTCTGGCATTTGGGTTGCATGACAGCAGAACTGGTATAAAGGCATGAAATTTCAAGGACCAGCTGGGAGTGTCATTATTTAGATGGAGGCAGCAAATTGTCACAGTTCCATGTACATTGATCCGGCATCGGGTTTCACCTCCTGTTCGAGCTGCTCGGGTTCCTGCCAATCCGCCCTGAACCTTGATGTTATTAAGCCCGTGCACCTGTGGCTTAGTGTTTCGAGCATTGTGTCCCCACGCTAAAGCTGGACCCTTCTGTTCCTCTGGTGTTTGCTTTTGCTGAGTATTCCCTTATTCTGTGTATTGTTTGATCCTGTCTTTGGTCTCAGTGTCTCCCTCTGGCTGTGCAGTTATTTTCTCTTTGGTTTCTGTCAGTGGATCCCCTCATTACCTGTTGCTGTGTGTGTCTCTCTCAGTATAGTCTCTGTGTGTACCCCGGGTCCTTCCAGTGTTCTATATGGCTGAACTGTGCCTGCAGGGGTGTGTTAGAGAGGTGCAACCTGGGGGCTACCTGGCAGCACAACATCCACACCTCCAGTGGCTCTGGTGAAGACCGAGTGGCTCCTTAGACTCTGTGACTCTGGCACACTGCTCCCACACCCTGTGAGAACCTGTACCTGGGTACACCTGTTTAGTTGTTGCATTGGCCGCTAGATCTTAAGTTACAGTCCCAGGTGATCCTACCCTCTCATCGTAACACAGATGATGAGAGTAAGGGTTGAAATCAGTTGCCATAGCCTCCAGATTTGAATAGCTTTAAAAAATGTAAGTAACTTTTTTTACACTGGGGAGTAGTACAATTTCTACAGTGAGACTTTGAAGTCACAATTAGCTAAGATGTTCAATGCTGCGGCTGCCTCTGTGCCCTTTTCACATGAAATGCTTAAGGCTATGATAATAACGTTACCGTAGCCAAATCACATATCCTAGGACTGAATGTCCCACATAGACTTCAGATCACTCTGCAGGCCACCTTTCGCTACCCATGGCAAAACAAAGGGGTCCAATACTTGGGGATCACGTTAACCCCAAATATTTCCTCCTTATTCTCAGCAAAATAACCAGGTATTCCTTTCCTCCCTCCCAAACAGACTAGAGAAGATATGTAAATCGGAGCTCTCATGTTTAGGGTGCCTAGCGGCATTTAAGATGGTGTTACTACCCCAATTCTTTTTTCTTTTTCGCTCATTACCTGTTCCTGTCCCGAGCTCCTTTTTCCGAAAAGTACAATTCCTGGTGAACTCGTACTTATGGAGGGGTAGAAGAGCCAGATGTGCATTCAGCAAACTAATCAAATCTAGAAAGGTAGGGGGTATGGGACATATAGTGTTGAGAATCTACTACATCTCCTCTATCTTATCACAAGCAAAATTTTGGTTCCTTGACCCTACAGCACGACGTGGATGGCTTTAGAGAGCCAACAGATTGTAGAGCCTAACTTACAGGCCTTCCTACTACCCTCTGCACACACTACCCCAAAACGGGGCATTTTTTCTCCTACTATAGAGGCCACATTGTGTGCATGGAAAGAGTTCCTACGCCTACCTTCTGCCTCTCACCCCATCTCTACACTCAAGTTTCCGCTCCCAGGGGTCCCCCACCTTATTCCCAACTTGTTGGTTGCAACTTGGATAGCCAGAGGCATACAATTGACAGATGACCTCTTGATTGGCCCTGCCATAAAAACCTTTAGGACACTACAAATAGAATTTGGGCTATCGACTAATGAGTACTACACATACTTGCAAATACATAATTTACTAAGCAAATCAAAATCTTTAAACGCCTCTATCCCATGGTCTGTAACTCAATACCTTACTTCACCCACCACTAAACTCAAAGGCATCAGTCTGTTTTATAATTTTTTAGGTCTTAAAGACACAATCTCAATGTCTCCAACAATCCAGACATGGGAGAGAGACTTGGGAGCGTCCTTTCTTGATGATTTCTGGCAGAAAGCCCAAATTCTGCCAACTATTCAGCTACTAAATGTCTCACACTGTGGGAAACCACTCAAAAAATAATGCTACAGTGGTATCTCACACCCCACAGACTAAGTTTCACCCGGATCATCTCCATACTGTTGGGGGGAATGTGGAGAGGTAGGGACATTGCTACACACCTTATGGGCTTGCCCAAAAATTATTCCTGTTTGGACATAGGTATGCAATGTGATTGCGAACACATACCATATTGCCATACCTGCAACTCCCGAAGTAGCACTATTCTCCCTTGGCCTTCTTGAGCTTAAACACAAAATAAGGATTCCGATCGTCCATATACTGCTAGCAACTAGACTCACGATAACACGCCACTGGAAAGACCCTATCCCCCCAAATATAAAAGAAATAATTCAACTAGTTACTACCCAAGCATCTTATGAAGTAGCATTTGCTTCGTCCATGGGCAAACGAGATATAGTACAAAACATCTGGTTTACCTGGTTTAAAACTCAAGAAATACAGGATTACTGAAAACTGCTGATTTTTCTTTCACATGTCGAGCATTCATGGATCTAATTCTTTCTTATTTTATTTTTCTTTTAATGTTCCTTTTGTTGAACCCATTATCTTCTATACCATGTTCAATTGCTAATATTGTACACTTTATACAAACGCTTTGTTGTTCCAATGTAATTTGCTCCTACATGAGCAAGTCTTTTTTTGTTAATGTAAAAATCTCAATAAAAAAGTATTGAAAAAAAAAATTGTTCTATGGATTACTAATTTAGTGATGTCCAGGCATTCACTATTGTTCTAAGACAGTGGTTGTGAGGTATTTACATGTATATTGTCATCCTCATACCCTCTGCAAAAAGCTTTTGTCAAGCTGACATCAGCATCTTGCTCCCCACTGTCTTCATTGGAACAATACGCTTTGCTGTTTTTGTAACACTTGAGCCCCATTCATCCTACACTTCTGTCTAAAGGCAACATGGTTAGTTAGCATGTCCTCTTTTCACCTTCTCACAATGAAATGGATTAGGATTTTTATTCCAGGTCATCAATAGAGAAGTTCCATTTATAGTCCTCTCAGAGTCAGAAATGTATTAAATTTGATTTATATAGTTAGCCGGGTTGAAAAAAAAAAAAAACACAAATCCATCCAGTTCGACCCGTAGAGGGAAAAAAACACACACAGACAAATAGAAAACCTAAATACACACAACCCTATACCCACAGTTGATCCAGAGGAAGGCAAAAAAAAAAAAAAAACAACAACAAAGCATGATCCAATCAGTTCCAGCAGGAGAAAAAAATCTCTCCCGATTCCCAAGAGGCAATCGGATATTCCCTGGATCAACTTTACCTATAAATATTATTATCCAGGTATATTATGCGCATTTAGGAAAGAATCCAGGCCTTTTTTTTTACAATCTACTGAGCTGGCCAGAATCAGATTTGTTTATGAATGGCCTGCAATGTAAACACCGGCAACTGAATGGACTCAGATCATAAAATAAGGAGATGGCGATCGCTCACCATCTTCTCATTTCACAACAGATTTGAATGGATACGTTTCATTGATAAATAGTAGAGACATTTCACAGATTAAATACAAAAATAATAATAATAGTTAAAAAATAATTCATATGCGTTCCCATTTCTGGCATATTTTTGGTGAACTCTTGTAGTCTGAGTTTTTTTTCAAATAATTCAAAAAGCAAGTTTAAAATGTTTAAGATAAAATAACACAAACATAAACCAAGCTTTTTTATTCCATGATGTGTGATCATGAATGCTATAAATAAAATGAGGGCTTTTTAAACAAAAGAGCATAAAGAGTCTTAACTAGAGTTGAGCGAACACCTGGATGTTCGGGTTCGTCGGGTTCGACCGAATTAAAAAAAAAAGTCCGGGTTCGTGTCCCGGACTTAACCCGAACTTTGTCCCGATCCCGAACCCCATTGAAGCCAATGGAGACCCGAACTTTTGAGCACTAAAATGCCTCTAAAACACACATGGAAAGGGCAAGAGGGCTGCAAATGGCAGCAAAATCATCTTAAGAGCATGACAAGATAGGGAAATAACTTAAAAGAACATAAAAAACAGAAAAATAAAAAAGAATCATCTTCTTGAATGATGTAGGAGGAGGACGAGGCCCATATGGAGTAGGAGGTTGAGGTGGCGGAGGATATTGCGGTGGATATGGCGGTGTAGGTGGAAGCAGCTGCGGCAGTGGAGGAGGAGGACAAGGTAGCCAACGCTGGTTTTGGTTTTTAATTAAAAAAAAATGTAATTTGGGTACACCCCAAAAGAGTAAGAAAGATCAAATCCAGCAAAGGCTGGGTAAGGCCGGTATACATGACTATTCTGCGCAAGGTACGGACAAGTCCTGTGGGATCCATGCCTGGTTCATTTTAATGAACGTGAGCTTGTCCACATTGGCTCTGGACAGGCGGCTGCGTTTGTTTGTGATAACGCCCCCAGCCGTGCTAAATACCCGTTCAGATAATACACTGGCTCAGGGCAGGCCAGCACCTCCAAGGCGTAAAGGGAAAGCTCAGGCCATGTGCCCAACTTGGACACCCAGAAGTTGAAGGGGGCAGACCCATCATTCAGTATGTCTAGGCGTGTGCACACATACTGCTCCACTAAGACGTTTCATATCAGCTGCTGGTGCTTCTGCTTGTTGTGGCTAGGGATGATTGAACGGTTCGGGTCGACCATCGGTTCGACCCGAACATTGACTGTTCGAAATTCGGCCGAATTTCGAACTCTTTGCTGAAAAAGTTCGGAATTCGGCAAACAGAACCGACCAAAATGCAATGGGACAGGAACTGGGCTTTAAAAGCCCGTGATTGGACCAGAACCATCAGTAAAATGTGATTGGAGTGACTAGGGGTTCCAGAGGCCAATCAGTAGTGAATACACCCCCCAGTATATAAGATAGCCCTGCCAAATCTCTAGCATTGTAATACAGGGGCTGTGGAAGAGAGTGGAAGCAGTTCTGTTACTCCTGCTTCAAAGTGTCATTTAGCAATTATTAGTGTTTATTAGAGTAAAGGGATATCTAGTGTAGTTAGGGTACTATTTTCCACTATAGTTAGATTTAATAATGTAGTTTCTGTAGGGAAAGTGTTCAGTGTCAGGGGACTGTAGTGTAGTGTAGCGTTAACTGACTCTGACTGCTATGGCAGGGTGACCAAACCCTTCCATGTTAGGGTGACCGCCATAGAAAGCCATAGAAAAAGATTGTTTTTATTAGATCTGCTATAGAACAGGATAGTGGCTTCGCTCCTTTCACACCTGGCCGTTTTGTTTCAGGCATTTAATTGGGCTTTTTTGTGGACGTCTGTGGAGGCAGGCATGACATCTGAACTTCTGTGTAGGGGTATATATACAAACACACATGTATGTATATATACACATACACATATATAGGTGTGAAAGTAGCAGAACCCTATGGCTGCGCTAATGAAATTATTAACACCCATAGGACTTCTCTCTTTTCACACCTATATGTGTGTATGTGTATAAATACATATAAGTGTGTGTGTGTATATATACCCCTATAAAAAAGTTCAGATGTTATGCCTGCCTCCAAAGACTCCCAAAAAATGCCCAAAAGAAACGCCTGCAACAACACACCTGCGCGTTTTTGTAGCAGGCGTTTTTTTGGGCATTTTTTGGGCGTCTTTGGAGGCAGGCATAACATCTGAACTTCTGTGTAGGGGTATATATATACACACACACATGTATGTATATATACACATACACATATATAGGTGTGAAAGTAGCAGAACCCTATGACTGCGCTAATGAAATTATTAACACCCATAGGACTTCTCTCTTTTCACACCTATATGTGTGTATGTGTATAAATACATATACGTGTGTGTGTATATATACCCCTATACACAAGTTCAGATGTTATGCCTGCCTCCAAAGACTCCCAAAAAATGCCCCTAAAAAAATGCCTGCAACAACACACCTGGGTGTTTTTGTAGCAGGCGTTTTTTTTGGCATTTTTTGGGCGTCTTTGGAGGCAGGCATAACATCTGAACTTGTGTATTCTGAAATCCGGGCCTAACTTTCGGGTAGTTCGGGTGTTCTGGTCGAACCAAACTTTTCAAAAGTTCGATCATCCCTAGTTGTGGCGTGCTGACAAAGCTTTTCCACATGTCGGCCATGCTAACCCTGCCTTCTGAGGTGCTGGCGGTGCCCTGGCAGCGTTGACGACCTCTTCATCCTCCTCCCCTGCCTTGGCCATGTGCTTCCACTGTGCCCCCGCTGTCAGGGGGGAATGCCACCAGCAGCGCGTCTACCAGCGTGCGCTTGTATCTTGCAATCACGCTCCAGTGAGGGAATTAAGGATGGTACATTGTCCTTGTAACGGGGATCTAGCAGGGTGGCCACCCAGTAATCAGCACAAGTTACTATGTGGGGAACTCGGTGGTCGTTGCAGAGACACTGCAGCATTTAATCGCTCATGTGTACCAGGCTGCCCAGAGGCAACGAAAAGCTGCCCTCTGTGGGAGGTGTATCCTCTGTGTCCTCCGTATCCCCCCAGCCATGCACCAGTGATGGCCATGAGCTGGCCTGGGTGCCACCCTGCTGTGAACATGGTTCCATATCCTCCTCCATCTCCTCCTCCTCATCCTCCTCATCCTACAGAACTGTGCCCCTGCTGGACAATTGTGTCCCTGGCGTTTGTGTGTGCAGGAACCCACCCTTGGAGCCACTTGCGAATGACTGCCCTGAAAGCCTTAGAAATGTTACCTCTTCATCCTCCTCCTCATCCTGTGCCACATCCTCTTCCATTATCGCCCAAAGTGTTTTTTCAAGAAGGCATAGAAGTGGGATAGTTAAGCTGAGAACGGCGTCATCAGCACTGGCCATGTTGATGGAGTACTCGAAAAAGCGCAACAAGGCACACAGGTCCGACGAGCAGCAGCAGGGTGAGAACGCTGAAAGTGCGCACAGACGGCCCGCACTTTCTGCAGCAGCTCTGACATATCGGGGTAATTTCTAAGGAACCTCTGCACCACCAAATTCAGCACATTGTAATGTTCTGGTACCTTTGGTTACCCTAATTCCACTTTTCCTAAGTGTATGCGTCCCACCATTCTCTTTTGGTAAGGTGCGCATACACCTTTAAGACCGATGCTGTCATCACTGAGCGCCGCTGGAGCGGCTATTTCAACCTCCGGCGGTCTCACTCACATGTTCGTTCAACGCCGCATAATCTGTCTTGAAGCTCTCATGCTTGCAAGCATACCTCGCTATCGGAACCTCGCTGCTGATCCCTGCATCCCGCTACCAGATCATCCGCTCTTGCCAAACCTCTCCTCTGCTACACTGCTACTAGTGATAAGTACCCCACAGGGGAAACCTCTATAACATTTATACTAAAGCTTACACTATCTAGCTCTGCATACTAAGGACTATTACTACATCTGCATTAACTAAGATTGCTAGCTCTTGAGCCTACTACCATCTGCTCTTGCACTGGGTTGGTCTCTCCTGTATGTTCACCTGCTACTCTATCATCTGCTGCCATACATGATTGCTAACCTATCTGCATCCCATCTGCTACTATCTTACTTTCAAGAACATTCCTTTCAAGTGTCTGTCACCTACCATCTCTACCCAACCTGTCTCTTCAGCCTATCATCACTATATTACTATATACATAAGTCACTCTAGGAACATCTTATTGAGTGTGTGTATCTACTTGCTGAATTGAGACTATCCACACATGATGAGTCTTGGGAGTTGGGATTGGTGTCTCAGCGTTTCTCTACATGACTACTGAAGTGGAATATTTCTGCAGCTGTAAATCCACTTTATACATAAAACGCAGGAGCGTTACAGATTGAACGAACCTCAAATGGATTCAGCAGAAATAACCACTCAGGTGACACAATTAAAACAGCAAGTAACTGCGTTAATACACGCACTTGCTGAATTAAGAGAAGAAAATCAGGCTCTGACGCAGCAGGTAACCAGACTGACACAACTTACCACTGCTCAGTCCCCTGAACCCAAAATAAATCCTCCTTTGGTATTTACAGGCGATCGCAAAAAATTTTGCGAATTTAAAAACGCATGTGAGTTACTTTTCTTGCTAAAACCCCGTACCTACCTTACTGATCATATTAAGGTTTGTACTATTATCTCTTACCTAACAGGCGATCCTCGGGCCTGGGCAGACTCTCTTTTTGAGAAAAGCGATCAGCTTCTCAACTCCTATGCCTTGTTTCTAGCAGAACTTACTAGCCTATATGATGATCCCAATAGGCAGAGTACTGCCGATCTTCAATTAAGGTCCTTGAAACAAGGTAGGAGACCTGTGGAAGACTTTGTCGCAGAATTCAAGAGATGGACCCTTGATTCAGAATGGAATGATGCATCTCTGAAGACTCAATTTAGGCTTGGCCTATCAGAGGCCGTTAAAGACGAGCTAGCGGATCTGCCAAAAACCCTGGATGCATTGATACAACTCAGTATCACCATAGATAGAAGACTACGAGAAAGAATGGCTGAGAAAATGGGAATGCCATTATCCAGTTCTTCTCGGATTTTGGCCGTTGACCCCACTCCTATGGAGGTAGGAACCATACGCCCACCTCTATCAACTATGGAAAGAGCCAGAAGACGATCTGGTAATCTCTGCTTGTACTGTGCATCCCCGGATCACAAGATAAACGTCTGTCCCCTAGTCTACAAAAAGAGGGGTGAGTGTTCACATGTCCTCCTAGGGGGATTGATAACTTCAATTACTAACCCTTACCTTTTTGTTTGCTTAACATTACAGTGGGACCAGAACAGGATTACTACTAAGGCCATGATTGACACAGGATCTTGTGGAAATTATATTGACATACGTTTTGCTGCTTTAAATAAAGTCCCTATTATTTCTAAACCTAAACCTGTCTCAGTGAGTCTTATTAACGGTGTTCCTTTATCCTCTGGTCCGATCACTGATCAGACACAGGCACTCCTAGTCACTACTAACGGGTCTCATATGGAGACCACTACCTTCGATCTAATACCTTCACCCCACTTTCCCATTGTTTTGGGACTTTCCTGGTTACACACACATCAACCAACCATAGATTGGAAGGAACGGACCCTGGCCTTCCTCTCTTACTATTGCGAGGGTACGTGTAACCTCCCGTCTTTCGGGAAGATCCTGTCTGTGGTGACAGATGAGATTGCACCACTATGTTATCAGGATCTCTCTGAGGTTTTTCTTGAGAAAAATGCTCAAGCACTACCTCCCCATCGAGACTATGATTGTAGTATTGATCTACTCCCAAATAGCAAATTGCCGTTCTGTCATGTTTATCCTCTTTCGCAGGATGAACTTTCCCATCTCAAAGAATATTTGGATGAGAATTTGAAAAAAGGTTTTATTAGACCTTCCACTTCTTCCACAGCAGCAGGACTCTTTTTTGTCCGCAATAAGGACTCAAGTCTCAGGCCTATCATCGACTATAGGCAATTGAATGCTATTACAATAAAAGATCGCTATCCTCTACCGCTTATCCCTGAGCTCATTGAGCAGGTGCGTGGAGCTACCTATTTTTCAAAATTGGACCTGAAAGGAGCATACAATCTCATTCGAATCCGTGATGGACACGAGTGGAAGACTGCATTCAGAACCAGATATGGATTGTTCGAATATCTTGTAATGCCATTCGGGCTATGCAACGCCCCTGCAGCCTTTCAACGATTTATAAACGATATTTTCAGAGACTTACTAGATGTCTGTGTTGTGGTATATCTGGACGATATACTCATATATTCACGATCCTTGTCTGAACACATAAGACATGTAAGACTAGTATTATCGAGATTGCTTGCACACAACCTATACGTGAAACTGAAAAAATGCTTGTTTCATAAAGAAGAAGTACTGTTTCTAGGCTACATCATATCCAAAACAGGAATCAAGATGGACATGAGTAAAATATCCTGCATTCAGGATTGGCCTACACCAACCACCCGCAAGGCGCTACAGCGATTCCTTGGATTTTCAAATTTCTACAGGAAGTTCATCAGGAACTTCTCTGCCATTGTGAGACCCCTCACACAGCTCACTAGCATTAAGAGACCATTCAAATGGTCAGATGAAGCAAATAAAGCTTTTCACCTGTTAAAGACAAGGTTTACTTCTGCTCCCATACTACGCCATCCAGACCCATCCCTCCAATACATTCTGGAAGTAGATGCGTCAAACATGGCAGTAGGAGCAATACTTTCCCAACGACCAACTCACACTTCACCACTTCATCCAGTCGCCTTCTTTTCTAAATCCTTAAGCAGTCCAGAGGTAAATTACCCCGTGGGTGAAAAGGAACTGCTCGCTATAAAATTGGCTCTGGAGAATTGGCGACATCTACTCGAAGGCACCCGACTACCGATACTTATATACACGGACCATAAAAATCTTCAATATCTTCAGACTAACAAAACTCTCTCTCACCGACAGGTACGATGGTCACTATTCTTTCTAAGGTTTAACTTCCTAGTGACCTACACACCTGCTGATAAGAACAAAAAGGCGGATGCACTATCACGACTAACTGAAGAAAACTACTTCGAAATCCCTTCCGTTCCTATAATACCTCACAAACGTATTATTGGAGTTGTCCGTTCTTTGAAGGAAGAGGTTTTGCATGGTATAAGTTTGGATTCACCCCCACCACAACTAAATACTGATGCAGAAGGCTTCCTCTACCACAACGACAAACTTTACATACCACCTACCATGCGCACCAAGATCTTGGAATTATCGCATGA
Organism: Pelophylax lessonae; assembly: GCF_965119305.1. Lineage (NCBI taxonomy): Eukaryota > Metazoa > Chordata > Amphibia > Anura > Ranidae > Pelophylax > Pelophylax lessonae. The sequence goes on along the minus strand of NC_138768.1, from coordinate 24,804,408 downwards.
TGTGCCTATGGCAGGACATATGGGTATGACAAAGACTCTCAATCTGATTACCAGGCAATTCTGGTGGCCTGACATGAAAACATCTATACAAAAATTCGTCTCTTCATGCAATGTCTGTGCCAGGTCCAAAATTGACACTACGAGACCATCCGGTCTACTATGCAGTCTACCAATACCCCAAACTCCATGGGAAGTTGTGTCCTTGGACTTTATAGTAGAACTACCCCCTTCCAAAGGATTTAATACCATCTTGGTGTCAGTGGACCATCTGACAAAAATGGCACATTTCATTGCTATTCGCAGACTACCTTCGTCCAAACAAACGGCAGAACTCCTGATGAAACATGTCTTTAAGTTACATGGTATCCCAAAAACTCTTCTGTCTGACCGTGGATCACAATTTATTTCCAAGTTCTGGCAAGAACTATGTCACATACTACGAATTGAGCGGAAGCTCACTTCTCCTTACCATCCGCAGACCAACGGACAGACTGAAAGAGTCAACCAATGCATCGAGCAATATTTACGTTGTTACACTTCTTACCAACAGGATGATTGGGTGGATCTTCTCCCTCTGGCAGAATTTGCCTACAACAACGCAACCCACAGTACGACCAAGCAGAGTCAGTTCTACTTGAACTATGGGTTTCATCCCTCTATTCTTCCACTACGCATCCTTCCTTCAAATAACCCAGTAGCCTCAGACTATCTTACCCAAATAAAGGACTCTCTGGGTTTGCTTAATACTACCATTGCACACGCTCATAGTCAACAAAAGAAGTACTATGATCTTCGCAGAAGACCTTCTCCTCAGTATGCTATTGGGGACCTCGTTTGGCTCTCAACAAAAAATTTAAGACTGAAAATCCCTAGCAAAAAGCTTGGACCTCTGTTCTTGGGACCTTTCCCAATCAAGAAACTTATTGGAAAAGCTGCAGTACAGCTTACATTGCCAATAGACCTCAAAATACATCCCATTTTCCATGTGTCACTACTGAAGCCCCATGTTCCCGGCCAAGGAATAAGGCCTACTATCCCACCTCCTCCTCCTGTACAAGTTGAAGGTGGAGAAGAATATGAGATAAAAGAGATTCTGGATTCTCGTATCCACAGAAGAAGACTTCAATACTTAGTTCGATGGAAGAACTATGGGCCCCAAGACGACACCTGGCTAAACACCTCTGACATACATGCCCCTAGATTAATCCGCAATTTTCATGCAAAGTACCCAGACAAACCAGCTCCAGAGGCCTTCAGGAGCCGGCCTTAAGGGGGGGGGGGGTACTGTAATGTTCTGGTACCTTGGGTACCCTAATTACTCTTTTCCTAAGTGTATGCGCCCCACCATTCTCTTTTGGTAAGGTGCGCATACACCTTTAAGACTGATGCTGTCATCACTGAGCGCCGGACTGCACAGCTATTTAAATCACCAGCTTTCACTCACATGTGTTCGTTCAACCTGCTCTGACACCTGCTGTGTGCCTTGATGCTAACCTGCCTTGAAGCTCTCATGCTTGCAAGCATACCTCGCCATCGGAACCACGCTGCGCTGATCCCTGTATCCCGCTACCGGATCATCCGCTCTTGTCGAACCTCTCCTTTGCTACATTGCTACTAGTGATAAGTACCCCACAGGGGAAACCTCTATACCCTTCATACTAAAAGCTTACACTATCTAGCGCTGCATACTAAAGACTATTACTGCATCTGCATTATCTAAGATTGCTAGCTCTTGAGCCTACTACCATCTGCTCTTGCACTGGGTTGATCTCTCCTGTATGTTCACCTGCTACTCTATCATCTGCTACCATACATGATTGCTAAACCTATCTGCATCCCATCTGCTACTATCTTACTTTCAAGAACATTCCTTTCAAGTGTCTGTCATCTACCATCTCTACCCAACCTGTCTCTTCAGCCTATCATCACTGTATTACTATATACATAAGTCACTCTAGGAACATCTTATTGAGTGTGTGTATTTACTTGCTGAATTGAGATCATCCACACATGATGAGTCTTGGGAGTTGGGATTGGTGTCTCAGCGTTTCTCTACATGACTACTGAAGTGGAATATTTCTGCAGCTGTAAATCCACATCATACATAAAACGCATGAGCGTTACAATCTCACACATACCGACACAGACTATCCCGCAATTTAATTGTTCCCCAAAGGTTTTTATTGAATAGCGGAATAGGAAATATGATCAAAAAAAGTGTATGTATCTCACACGTACACCACCACACTAGGCCCCAATTACTATTGTTTGTACCCCTAAAAGGATGGATGAGGAGTAGGAGGAGTATGGAACAGGTAGCACCCTCAAATCTTCTGAAGTATGAGATGAACCTCAAAAACTTGGAAAGGTGGATCTCACACGTACCGACACAGACTATCCCGCAATTTAATTGTTCCCCAAAGGTTTTTATTGAACAGCGGAATAGGAAATATGATCAAAAAAAAGTGTATGTATCTCACACGTACACACCACTCTAGGCCCCAATTACTATTTTTTGTACCCCTAAAAGGATGGATGAGGAGTAGGAGGAGTATGGAACAGGCAGCACCCTCAAATCTTCAGAAGTATGAGATGAACCCCAAAAACTTGGAAAGGTGGATCTCACACGTACCGACACAGACTATCCCGCAATTTAATTGATCCCCAAAGGTTTTTATTGAATAGCGGAATAGGAAATATGATCAAAAAACGTGTATGTATCTCACACGTACACCACCACACTAGGCCCCAATTACTATTGTTTGTACCCCTAAAAGGATGGATGAGGAGTAGGAGGAGTATGGAACAGGCAGCACCCTCAAATCTTCAGAAGTATGAGATGAACCCCAAAAACTTGGAAAGGTGGATCTCACACGTACCGACACAGACTATCCCGCAATTTAATTGTTCCCCAAAGGTTTTTATTGAATAGCGGAATAGGAAATATGATCAAAAAAAGTGTATGTATCTCACACGTACACAACCACACTAGGCCCCAATTACTATTGTTTGTACCCCTAAAAGGCTGAATGAGGAGTAGGAGGAGTATGGAACAGGCAGCACCCTCAAATCTTCAGAAGTATGAGATGAACCCCAAAAACTTGGAAAGGTGGATCTCACACGTACCGACACAGACTATCAGGCAATTTAATTGTTTATACCCAAAGGTTTTAATTAAATAGCGGAATAGAAAATATGATAAAAAAAAGTGTATGTATCTCACACGTACACAACCACACTAGGCCCCAATTACTATTGTTTGTACCCCTAAAAGGATGGATGAGGAGTAGGAGGAGTATGGAACAGGCAGCACACTCAAATGTTCAGAAGTATGAGATTGTGTTCACTGTACCCCACAAAGATTGTGTTCACTGCACCCCAAAAGGATTTTGTTCACTGCACCCCAAAAAGATTGTGTTCACTGTACCGCACAAAGATTGTGTTCACTGCACCCTAAAAGGATTTTGTTCACTGCACCCCAAAAAGATTGTGTTCACTGCACCCCACAAAGATTGTGTTCACTGCACCCCACAAAGATTGTGTTCACTGCACCCCAAAATGATTTTGTTCACTGCACCCCACAAAGATTGTGTTCACTGCACCCCAAAAGGATTTTGTTCACTGCACCCCACAAAGATTGTGTTCACTGTACCCCACAAAGATTGTGTTCACTGCACCCCAAAAAGATTGTGTTCACTGCACCCCACAAAGATTGTGTTCACTGCACCCCAAAAGGATTTTGTTCACTGCACCCCAAAAAGATTGTGTTCACTGCACCCCACAAAGATTGTGTTCACTGCACCCCAAAAGGATTTTGTTCACTGCACCCCACAAAGATTGTGTTCACTGCACCCCACAAAGATTGTGTTCACTGTACCCCACAAAGATTGTTCACTGCACCCCACAAAGATTGTGTTCACTGCACCACACAAAGATTGTGTTCTCTGCACCCCAAAAGGATCTTGTTCACTGCACCCCAAAAACATTGTGTCCACTGCACCCCACAAAGATTGTGTTCACTGCACCCCAAAATGATTTTGTTCACTGCACCCCACAAAGATTGTGTTCACTGCACCCCACAAAGATTGTGTTCACTGCACCCCAAAAGGATTTTGTTCACTGCACCCCAAAAAGATTGTGTTCACTGCACCCCACAAAGATTGTGTTCACTGCACCCCAAAAGGATTTTGTTCACTGCACCCCACAAAGATTGTGTTTACTGCACCCCAAAATGATTTTGTTCACTGCGCCCCACAAAGATTGTGTTCACTGCACCCCACAAAGATTGTGTTCACTGCACCCCACACAGATTGTATTCACTGCATCCCACAAAGATTGTGTTCACTGTACCCCACAAAGATTGTTCACTGCACCCCACAAAGATTGTGTTCACTGCACCCCACAAAGGATTTTGTTCACTGCACCCCAAAAAGATTGTGTTCACTGCACCCCACAAAGATTGTGTTCACTGCACCCCAAAATGATTTTGTTCACTGCACCCCACAAATATTGTGTTCACTGCACCCCAAAAGGATTTTGTTCACTGCACCCCAAAAAGATTGTGTTCACTGCACCCCAAAAAGATTGTGTTCACTGCACCCCACAAAGATTGTGTTCACTGCACCCCAAAAGGATTTTGTTCACTGCACCCCAAAAAGATTGTGTTCACTGCACCCCACAAAGATTGTGTTCACTGCACCCCAAAAGGATTTTGTTCACTGCACCCCACAAAGATTGTGTTTACTGCACCCCAAAATGATTTTGTTCACTGCGCCCCACAAAGATTGTGTTCACTGCACCCCACAAAGATTGTGTTCACTGCACCCCACACAGATTGTATTCACTGCATCCCACAAAGATTGTGTTCACTGTACCCCACAAAGATTGTTCACTGCACCCCACAAAGATTGTGTTCACTGCACCCCACAAAGGATTTTGTTCACTGCACCCCACAAAGATTGTGTTCACTGCACCCCAAAATGATTTTGTTCACTGCACCCCACAAATATTGTGTTCACTGCACCCCAAAAGGATTTTGTTCACTGCACCCCAAAAAGGTTGTGTTCACTGCACCCCAAAAAGATTGTGTTCACTGCACCCCACAAAGATTGTGTTCACTGCACCCCAAAAGGATTTTGTTCACTGCACCCCACAAAGATTGTGTTCACTGTACCCCACAAAGATTGTTCACTGCACCCCACAAAGATTGTTCACTGCACCCCACAAAGATTGTGTTCACTGTACCCCAAAAGGATTTTGTTCACTGCACCCCACAAAGATTGTGTTCACTGTACCCCACAAAGATTGTGTTCACTGCACCCCAAAAGGATTTTGTTCACTGCACCCCACAAAGATTGTGTTCACTGCACCCCAAAAGGATTTCGTTCACTGCACCCCAAAAAGATTGTGTTCACTGCACCAAGATTGTGTTCACTGCACCCCAAAAAGATTGTGTTCACTGCAGCCCACACACAGCAAAATGGATGTGGATCACTGACACCTGCCTATCTCCTATCCCACCCCACACAGCAATATCGATTGTAGTTTGTAGAACACACTTTCCCTAAAATTCAGCAGACTCTATCCCTAAAATGCCTACAACTCGCCCTGCCTAAAACACTCTGACCTGTCCCTCAATTCTATCCGGACACAAATGGTTTTTTCCTGCCTGTCTGTCTCTAATCAGCAGCCAGCACGTTGATGTGTGCTCTCTCCCTGATCTAAGCAGCAGAATAACGCTGTAGCGGCGCTGCCTCGAACTTATAAAGACTTGGTCACATGCTTCAGACGGCCAATCACAGCTACTGATACATTTGCAGGCATGGCTGGGATGGCTTAGGCACACCAGTTAAACGCTTGTTGATTGGCTGTTGAAAGCCCGCCATGAAAAGCGCGCCAAAGCATGCAAAACCCGGAAATAAAACGACCGAACACGGATTTTTACACGAATATACAGTACTGTGTCCGTGTCCGTGTTCGGGTAAAAAAAATCCAATTATTCGGTACGAACACGAATAATACAGTCCGTGTTCGCTCAACACTAGTGGTGATACTCCAACTATTAACTATTCACAGTCTGAGAGACAGCTTACTTTAGAATGCGGCAAGGCCGCTCCCTCACTTTGCCCCTCCAAAATCTTGCAGACTACTGATGTTAGGCTGACCGGCCTATAGTTACCCGGGAGATATCTCTGCCCTTTTTTAAATATTGTTACCACTTTGGCTTTTTTCCAATCAGCTGGCACCACACCTGTCTGTAAACTATCCCTAAAGATCAAGAATAATGGTCTGGCAATCACCTGGCTGAGCTCTTTAAGAACCCTCGAGTGCAAGCCATGGCCTGACCACGGAGGAAAAATGGGAATGCTTTAGGAACATATTAAACAAATGCATCTCGCAGTGCATTCCTATGGGAAATACATTTAGAAGAGACAAAGCCAAACCTGGCTGGCTAAACCGTAATGTTAAAAAACTTATTAGGGGGGAAAAATGGCCTTCAACAAATATAAATTAGAGGGCACAGTATCTGTTTTTGAGCAATATAAGTAGGCAAATAAGAAAAGTAAATACGAAACAAAATGGCTAAAAATAGACAAATAGTGGAGGATAGTAAAAAGAACCCTAAGAAATTCTTTAAATATATCTACAGCAAAAAAAACAAGGGCAGAGCATGTTGCACACATAATTAACGATGATGGAAGGATGGTTACAGAGGACACTGAAAAGGCAACCGTGCTTAATGCTTTTTTCTCGTCAGTCTTTACACAGGAAAAGGAGGGGTACACTGACCATGACTGTATGGTTAGTAGTAATACACAGGACTTGCCGCTATGGCTAACAGAGGGGGAAATCAGGAAAAGGCTGGATAAAATGAACACAAATAAATCACCAGGCCCGGATGGTGTACATCTGAGAGTACTCAAAGAACTTAGTAAAACTATATCTAGACCACTGTTCCTGATCTTTGCTGACAGTATTATGACAGGAAATGTACCAGGGGATTGGAGGAAAGCTACCGTGATACCGATATTCAAAAAGGGCAGAAGCATGTCCCGGGAAATTATAGGCCGGTCAGTCTGACATCGATAGTATGTAAACTTCTGAAGGGGATGATAAGGGACTATATCGTAGAGTTTGCTAAAGACAACAACATCATCAGCAGTAATCAGCATGGGTTTACCAAAGGGCGTTCTTGTCAAACCAATCTCTTAACATTCTACGAGGAGGTGAGCTGTGAGCTAGATAGGGGGAGACCAGTGGATGTGGTGTACTTGGATTTCGCTAAGGCATTTGATATAGTTCCCCACAAGCGCTTTATAAAATAAGGTTTGCAGGCATCGACCACAAGGTTTGTTCTTGGATACGGAACTGGCTAAAAGGGCGTGTCCAAAGGGTGGTAATAAATAGCACATACTCAGACTGGTCTGGGGTGGTAAGCGGGGTCCCCCAAGGCTCAGTCCTGGGACCAACCCTGTTCAATTTATTCATAAACAGCATTGAGGATGGGATCATTAGTTCTATATCAGTTTTTGCAGATGACACACAATTTGGCAGGGCAATAACTGCACAGCATGAAGCAGATATCCTACAGAATGACCTGGACAAAATAACAGAGTGAGCAACGACATGGAAAATGAGGTTTAATGTGGAGAAGTGTAAGGTTTTGCACTTGGGGACTAAAAACATAAAAGCACTTTAGGGGGGGAACCTTTGGGGGAATCAAAAATGGAGAAAGATGTGGGAGTCTTGGTAGAGGATAGACTAAGCAATAGCATGCAATGTCAAGCGGCAGCTGCCAAAGCCGGTAGAATATTAGCATGCATGAAGAAAGGGATGTATTCCAGGAGATAAAACTATAATCCAACCACTTTACAAAACTCTGGTCCGACCGCATCTGGAGTATTCTGTCCAGTTCTGGTCGCCAGTCCTCAGGAGGGATGTGTTGGACCTGGAGAGAGTCCAGAGAAGGGCAACTAAACTAATTAGGGGCTTGGAGGACCTTAATTATGAAGAGCGTCTACAAACGCTTAATTTATTCTCCCTGGAGAAGAGATGCCTGAGAGGGGACATGATAGCAATTTATAAATACCTCAATGGTGATCTCAGCATAGAAAAAAAGCTATTCAGTCGCAAGGATTGCATGAGGACTCAAGGATATACAATGCGATTAGAGGAGAAGTGTTTTGACCACAGACAACACAGGGGATTCTTTACTGTTAGGGCTACAAGATTGTGGAATTCTCTACCCTCAAGAGGTGGTTTCTGCGGGAAGTATGGCTATTTTTAAAAGACTCTTGGACGTACATCTCGAGGACCAGAACATTAAGGGGTATGAGAGATGATTACGGCCACACGCGCCTACACAGGTTGAACTGGATGGACTATTGTCTTTATTCAACCTCAACTACTATGTAACTATGTAATGTGTAGCACAATTAAGCTTTGGTGTGCAGGTGCCCTCGCCATCTGTGTTTATTTTTGTATGTGTGTGTGTATGTGAGGGGGGTGTCATATTGTTTAAGGGGGTTTAAGTGCTTGGATGTAACTTTATTTTCTTACACTGTCATTTTTATCACATGAGGACAAAAAGTCTCCTTTGTAATGCTTTTTTTTTTTTTGGACAGGTTCCCTTTAACCAATTGACCTCCAGAAGATTTACCACCCTTCATGACTAGGCTATTTTGCTGCTTTTTGGCACTGCATTATTTTAACTGACAATTGCGCAGTCATGCAACTCTGTACCCAAATGACATTTATATCATGTTTTCCGCACAAATAGAGCTTTCTTTTGGTGGTATTTGAATATTTTTCCCTGTTCATTTTGTTGGTGAAAAATCCAAAATAAGCATCTATTGATTGGTTTATGCAAAAAAGTTATAGTGTCTAAAAATGATGGTATATATATATATATATATATATATATATATATATATATATATATATATATATATATATATATTGTAAAGTTTGGGGGTTCTAGCTCCACTGGATTGAGTGCACAACCATTTAAAATATAAACAAAAAGGCTTTATTTCAGCAAAACTCAAACATGGCTTCCAGCAGCGCACAAATCAAACACAAAATAAAGTTTGCTTATCTTCAGCACAAAGGAACAAAGTAAGGAAAAGGCACATACAGTTTTGTAGATGGGACTTCACCCCAAGGTTTGTGGCAGTCCTTTACAGACCTCTCAGCAGCTTTTGGCAGACTCCAGTAGACTTACAGCTCTCCCAAACAGGTGCAACCACCAACTACTCCTCCTCACCACCCACCTATTGCTGCTTCCTGTCTCTTAAGGTCTGATTCTCATGGGTCTTAACCCTGTGTGCGTGCGCTGGAATCCCTTTTAGTCAGGGGTGGGGGCTCTTTCCCACCCGAATATCACTACAGAGCTCCCCAAATTCCGGGTCCCAAATATCTCTTTTTACAATACAGAGAGAACTGCGAGTCAGTCCTCCTGATTTTTACTATTCCCAGGAATTTCTCACCCATCCTGGGTGACCCCCCTAACATTTACAAACTTCCCTTAAAGGGACCATAACCCAAATACAGGACCCAAATAGGGACCCAACCTTGGCGTCCTGTACAATATATATATATATATATATATATATATATATATATATATATATATATATATATACTGGATTTTTTTATTTTGTTTATACTAGGAATGGCAACTTATAGAGTTGACCTGTGATAGTATGGCGGGCAGTCTGACACTAACTGACACTTTGTGGAAATCTGTGACACTAATACTGTGATCAGTGCAAAAAATATACCCTGCCTTTCTTTTCTAGGAATTTTATTGGGATTTACAAAGAGATAAAAAAAAAAAAATAACGTGTAACCAAGTACATAGCTTCCCATATGAAGTAGGAACATTGTATGAAATAGGTAACTTATCATGTCTTAAGTCCTGTTTCTATCCGTGTCATATGCAAAGAAAGTAGCTGACTTAGAGGAGTAAGGGGACACAGAGAATGATACGCAAGTTGTCCATTAACAATATCTATGAGTAACTTGGAGTTTTTCCTGATTAGCGAAGGCTTATTATGGGAGTAGCTTGTTATTACCGTATCCAAAGGCAGTGTTCAGTACGTAGATGGCTATATGAGGTTTCAAGGTATGGAAACAATAGGGGAGAGGGTTAGGGAGTAATGTGAAGAGGTATGGAGAAGGTAATAGGTGTGGAAGAGAGGTCCAGGGACTGTAGTGTAGGGATGAGCATGTTAAGCTGAACAGCCAAGGCATGTTTACATATACAGTTGCTCTACATAAAGATGGCCTAGACTATAAGAAGATTGCCAAGACCCTGAAACTGAGCTGCAGCATGGTGGCAAAAACAGCGGTTAAACAGAAAAGGTTCCACTCAGAACAGGCCTCGCCATGGTCAATAAAAGAGGTTGAGTGCATGTGCTCAGCATCATACCTAGAGGCTGTCTTTGGGAAATAGACGTATGAGTGTTGCCAGAATTGCTGCAAAGGTTGAAGGGGTGGGGGGTCAGCCTGTCAGTGCTCAGACCATACACCACACACTGCATCAAACTGGTCTGCATGGCTGCCATCGCAGAAGGAAGCCTCTTCTAAAGATGATGCACAAGTTTGCTGAAGACAAGCAGACTAAGGACATGGATCACTGGAACCATGTCCTGTGGTCTGATGAGACCAAGTTAAACGTATTAAGTTCAGATGGTGTCAAACATGTGTGGTGGCAACCAGGTGAGGAGTACAAAGACAAGTGTGTCTTACCTACAGTCAAGCATGGTGGTGGGAGTGTCATGTTCTGGGGCTGCATGAGTGCTGCCAGAACTGGGGAGCTACAGTTCATTGAGGGATCCATGAATGCCAATATGTACTGTGACATACTGAAGCAGAGCATGAACCCCTTGATGAAGAAATTAGATGCTTAGTTAATGTAATCATTTACAATGTAGGCCATGTGGGACTTTAAGTGAGACACCAGCAGGTAATGCCCAGCGTCTCCATCCCTGTATCAGAAAAAAGTTGAAAGGATTAAAAGAGGTGCATGGAAGCCAGCCAGCCCCCAGTCTGATGTACTCACCCTCCAGTCTGCCACCAACCAAGTAGGCCTGTCTCATGGTATAAATAAAGAACAGGGGTTTCATTGGCACGCATTTGCAAACGCATGTGTAAGCTGCAGGGCCACTACACGGCACCCTGTGTTACCTGCAGTCCTAACACTTTCTAATTTGAGTGTCTCCACAATGGAAGCACATGGCTGCTAATAGATGGATGGGAGACAGGTGGGAGGGAGGCAGCCCAAACCTCCCCCAACCCACCCCCATCCATAACTGGTCTAATATATCAAAACTCTAATAGCGATGGTACAAACTGAAAAGGACCAGCTGAGAAGCATACACCTTCATCCCCTTGGAGGATGCAGTATAAAACACAGATTGGGACTTTATATGAGGCATTGACCTGTAAAGCACAGTGCCTCCATCCCTAATTTTATAAAATATTTGGGACTTAACATGAGACAAGCAGGTCATGCTATTAGTCTCAATCTCAAATCAGACTGCATCCACCAAAAATGCACGAAAATCACACAGTGGGAATTTAAATGAGGCACCAGCCTGTAGGCAAGGGGCCTCCATCCCTGGGAACACAAGTATTGTGCATAAGTGTCTGTGTGAGAAGACCTAAACTAACTCCGTGCGTACGCTAAAATGGGACAGAGATGTGTGAAACAAGAAGAAATAAGTGAGAATATATGTTATCTGAATTTAGACAGAATAGGTTTATTGTGGTGTCTGCGTCTTTAAGTGTTAAACTTCTGAACTAAAAAAAAAAGGGTATCAGCAGTGTCGGCCAGTGCATTGCAGCCTTCCAGCGAACAATAGACACTGACACCATAATATTTAGTGTTTTGCATAACTGTGGTTTTGCTTTATCCACTTTAAGACTGGGCCTATTTTTGGCACTTGGTGTTTACAAGCTAAAATCAGGGTTTTTTTTGCTAGAAAACTACTTAGAACTCCAAAAACATTATATATTTTTGTTTAGCAGAGACCCTTGAAAAACAAAATGGAGATTGTTGCAATATTTTATATTACACCGTATTTGCGCAGCGGTCTTCCAAACGCAATTTTTTGGGAAAAGATTCACTCTTTTGAATTAAAAAATAAGAAAACAGTAAAGTTAGCCAAATGTTTTTCCATAATGTGAAAGATAATGTTATGCCAAGTAAATAGATACCCAACATGTCAAAATTACGCACGCCAGCGGAATGGCGACAAACATTGGTACTTAAAAATCCCCATAGGCGACATTTTAAAAATTCCTACAGGTTACCAGCTTAGAGTTGCAGAGAAGGACTTGGGCTCAAATCATTGCTCTCGCTCTAACGATCACGGCAATACCTCATATGTGTGGTTTGCAAACCTTTTATATATGTGGGCGGGTCTTGCGTATGCGTTCGCTTTTGTGCGCGAGCTAACGGGGACAGGGAGCTTTAATTGTTTTTTTTTCCTATTTATTTTATTTATTATTTTTTCACAGTTTAAGTGCCGGTTCACACTGGGGCGACCTGTGAGGCGACCTGGTCGCCTCACAGGTCGCCGCAGGTCGCCTCCCATAGGGAAGCTGAGGACCCGTTCTAATAGGAGCGACACAAGTCGCTCCGACCTAGAAAAAGGGTCCGGAGCTTCTTTGGGGCGACCAGGAGGCGACCGCCATAGACTTCAATGTTATGAAGTCCGTGGCGGCCGCTCCGAGGTCGCGGCGCGCTGCTCGCACCGCGATCTCGGAGGTCGCCCCTGCAAGTAGCGTCGCGGTAATGTGAACCGGCGCTTAAAAAAAAAAAAAAATTGATAATTTGTGTTCCTATTGCAAGGAATGTAAACATCCCTTGTTATAGAAATAGGCATGACAGGACCTCTTTATTGTGAGATCTGGGGTCAAAAAGACCTCAGACCTCACAACTACACTAAAAAAGAAAAAGAAAAAAAATTGCTGAAAAAAATCGGCCCTTTAAACCGGTTGCTAGGCAACGACGTATCGGCGTATAACACGCACTGCTGCTTTTTCCTCCATTTTTAGGAGGAAAAAGTGCGTGTTATATGCCGATAAATACAGTATGTATATATATATATATATATAGATATAGATATATATATATATGTATATATATATATATATATATATATATATATATATATATATATATATATATATATATATATATATATATATATATATATATATATATATATATATGTATATGTGTGTATATCTATCTATATATAACTAGATAGATAGATAGATAGATAGATAGATAGATAGATAGATAGATAGATAGATAGATAGATAGATAGATAGATAGATAGATAGATAGATAGATAGATAGATAGATAGATAGATAGATAAATAGATAGATAAATAGATAGATAAATAGATAGATAGATAGATACCCCTATACAGAAGTTCAGATGTCATGCCTGCCTCCAAACGCCTTCAAAAAACCCCTGAAAAACACCGGAAAAACGCCTGAAACAAAAACGCCCAGGTGTGAAAGGAGGGTAACACCATCCCTGCGTTACTGAAGTTCTAAGAAAAACAATCTTTTTTTTTTCTGGTTCTGGACATGCTACAGAGCTTAAACTTCACAGGTACACTTTTTAGACCCCCCAGACACTAAATCCAAAGAAATCTCATTTTTTTTCTCAATAATGTTTTCAATAATTGTCTCTCTATCAAAAACGACAAATTTTATAAACTTTTTTTTTGCCTTATTCATAGTTCCTGGGGCATGACCCAGAACCCTATGCCCTTTTTAGGGGCATTTATTGGGTTTTAGGGCTTCAAAATGGTGTTTTTTGATTCCCGAAGTTCGGGTCCCATTGATTTCAATGGGGTTCTGAAATCCGAACCGAACTTTCGGGAAATTCAGGTGTTCTGGTCGAACCAAACTTTTCAAAAGTTTGATCATCCCTAGTCATCACATCTCGATAGGAAATAACTAGATAACCAATCTATAATCAATAAATTATTAAACATTCTATATGCTTGTTACCTATTATCATTTCTGTCATTTCTTAAGCTGTCCCGCTATGTAAAGAAAGTCCAGTACAAGGATCCGAATGGCAGGGTCATGATTTTTAATGATAAAGGAGAACTGCCCAGCCCACTGGAAATTGTAAATTGGATTACAAGAACTGAAGGTAAAAATATGACCTATTGGGAGCACGTGGGCCACTTTGATGGGTCCCTTTCAGACGGTCAGCAACTTACACTACAATCAGAGCGAATATCATGGAAAGGAGACAAGGTGAGTTACACTGGGGAAGCTGATTCACAATTTGTACAAGAAACATATTAGTTTTGATCCTAAAGCCCATCTCCTGACAAAACCTAACCCCCTCCCCCCATCCTGTTCTTGAATGGCCAACATCTTCCCTGACTAATTCCATGGTGATTCGATGAAGGTGTCAGCAATAGCTGTGTGAATATAAATGTCGGGATATGCTCCCATCACTCATTATAACTGAAGAATAGATGAACTACAAGACGTCTTCTACATTACAGAACAGCTGAATGTGACTGACTGCTACTAGCTACCCCCCTCCTCATCACACAGGCCGGGACATAGACATTAGGGATGGGCGAACGGTTTGGCCCTATTGGCTGTTCACTCGTTCGACGAACACCCAAATTATTTTGTTCGGCCCACCAGATGACCAAATGACCACAATGCATTGTGCTTCCGCACAGTGCATTGGAAGCCCTGATCGGCTAAAGCAATGAAAGCTTTGGCCAATCAGGGCACAGAGCACTGTCAGAGCCATAATTGGAGAAAGTAATAATGATTATATCCAATCATGGCTCATTGTTCTTAGTCCCACCCCACACTAAAAATAATTCTTTCAACAGTGGCTATTTGTAGAATATCAGTTTAGTGTGAATCTAGTGATAGCTCAGTCAGTGTGAGTGTAGTGACTAGGGATGGCCTTGCGTTTCGCCCAGCGGTCGGTTCGCGGCAAACTTTGCTTGTTCGCAGCCCACCGATTTTGCGAGCACATGGCGTTGTTTGCGGCGGCCATATTAGTTTACATTGGGGAGAACTTTGACCCATGACACATCCGTCAGGTTGAACGGGACTGCCAATTGAAACATTTCAGCACATGGACATACCCCCTACCTTATAAATAGACCTGAGCTGGCGGCCATTTCACATTCTACTTTTCATCAGTGTAGGGAGAGGTTGGCTGTGTGCACCAGGGACAGATTGCAAGTGAAACAAATAGCTCTGTTAAGATCCATAAAAGTCCTTTTAAGGGCTGGTATTTGGTATAGGTCTACAGTCTCTTGTCAGTGTAGGGAGAGGTTTGCTGTGTGCACCAGGGACAGATCGTCAGTGACACAAATCGCTCTGTTAAGGTCCACAAAAGTCCTTTTAAGGGCTGGTATTTGGTATAGGTGTACAGTCTCTTGTCAGTGTAGGGAGAGGTCTGCTGTGTGCACCAGGGACAGATTGTCAGTGACACAAATCACTCTGTTAAGGTCCACAAAAGTCATTTTAAGGACTGGTATTTGGTATAGGTGTGCAGTGCACTATATAGGGGTGTAATCCACATACACTATATTTTCTAATATAGAAAGCATATTATAGTGGATTTGTATTGTGCACTGTGCAGCATTGTGATTGGTGTGTTGAACGTTTCTGCAACAATACTACAAACATTGACAATAGCACTGTTAATGTATTATAACTGGTGTGATAGACCAGTGACCCCCCAATACCACATATTGAAGTGGGGTGTTATCTGAATATACTTGTATAAGTGTATTTGTGTCCTGCAACAATATTGCCTATTTTGCTGCATTTACTCTGCTACACACAGTGCCAAACTCACTGGCCAATTTTTTGTACAACTGGTGTGATAGACCAGTGCCCCCCCCCCCAATACCACATATTGAAGTAGGGTGTTATTTAACCGTATACTTCTCTAAAAGTGTATTTTAGTCCTACAAAAATGTGGCCTCTTTTGCTGCGTTAACAATGCTACACACAGTGACAACAGTTACTGGCCAATTATTTGTAGAACTGGTGTGATAGACTAGTGGCCCCCCAATACCAAAGACTGAAGCGGGGTGTTATATATACCTTATTTCAGATATACTGCACTTTTCTAGAGACTTTTGTTACAGGGTAATTTAAAAAGTGGTGGGGAAGGTGACGTGGATGATGACGTGTCTATGGACGTCACGTGGGTGGCCACAAGAGAGGAAGAGGAGGGGAGTTCAGAGGGAGAGGCGGACCAGCAGATAGGGAGGAGAGGCATGTGGAACTTGCATTGCAGAAGAGGTACAAAGCAGACTGCAAATGTATCAGGAGCGAGCCATCAACCATGTACAGTCACATCTGGCGCTCCCAGGATGCCGTCACATGGCTCCGCAGTGTGGGCTTTTTTTAATGTGTCCGCTGCTGACAACAGTGTTGCCATCTGCAGTCTTTGCAGTCAAAGCATAAGTCGCGGTAAGCCCAACACTCACCTAGGGACGACTGCCTTAAGAAGGCACCTGAACTCCCATCACCAAGCCCAGTGGGAGCAACACCATCAGAACCCACAAAGCCACACTCCAGGCTCTCACCGTCCAGCCTCTTCTCCTTCTCCTCTCTCCTCCCAATTGTCCTCCACTCCACCTTCCATGCTGCCGTCGTCACGTTGTTCTGGAAAAAGGCAGGCTTTCGTGGCCCAAATGTTGGAGCATAAAAAAATGATGACGCTGGATAACCCTCTTGCCCAACGTTTGACTGCTGCTTGTCGGAACTGATAGTCCGCCAACTACTGCCATATCAACTGGTGGACTCTGAGACCTTTTTCGGAAATTTGTGGCCATTGGAACACCACAATGGAAGGTCCCAGGCAGGAAATATTTCTTGCAGAAGGGCATTCCAGAGCTGTATGGCCATGTTCAGCGGCAAGTGAATATATCTCTGGCACACAGTGTCGGTGCAAAAGATACATCTGACCACAGACACATGGTCTAGCAAACACGGGCAGGGAAGGTATATCCCTTTTAAGGCCCAATGGGTGAACCTTCTGACAGCCGTCAAGCATGTAACCCATGGCACCCGTGTAGATTAGGTTGTACCGCCATGGATTGCATGCAGGCCTGCCTCTTCTTCTTCTCCTCCTCCTCCTCCATCCTCCCTCTCCTCTTCAGCTGACTCCTCCTTTTCTGCTGCTACCGTCTCTTCCGCTGCTCCGCCCAAGATCCCCAGAACCTATTCCACATGCCAGGTGAGTAGTGCTGAGCGAACACGGACTGTAATATTCGCGTTCGTACCGAATAATTGGATTTTTGTTACCCAAACACGGACCCGAAAACTTTACTGTATGTTCGGGTTTAAAATTCCTGTTCGGTCATTTTATTTCCTGTTTTGTATGTAATGGCGCGCTTTTAATGGCGGGCTTTCAACAGCCAATCAACAAGCGTTTAACTGGTGTGCCTTAAGCCATCCCAGCCATGCCTACTAATGTATTGGCAGCTGTGATTGGCCATATGAAGCATGTGACCATGTTTTTATAAGTTCGAGAGCCTCAGCGCGCTGCGTCATTCTGCTGTAGTTAAGGGACAGAGCACACATCATACGTGCTGGCTGCTGATTAGGGACAGACAGTGATTCTGGGAAAAATTGTGTCCGAAAAGAATGCAGGGACAGGTCGGAGTGCAGGCAGGGAAAGTTATTAGAGCATTTTAGGGCCAGGCTGGAGATTAGGCAGGGTCAGTCTACATCGATTTTGCTGTGTGGGGAGAGGTGCAGTGAACAATCTTTTTGCCCTCACTTGAGCCCACTGAGGAGGAGGAGGAGGAGGAGGGAGAAAAAAAATATATTTTTATCAGTCAGTTGTGTGCAGCGTTCATCTATTTTACTACAAGTTAAAAGGGATTTTTTTTCTCCCTTCATAGCCTGTTTGCTGCAGTGCTGACTGTGACATAAGACACTGCTGTGTTCACATGTGCTATTGAGTGATTTTCAATTTTATACACTTTTTTCTATTTCACTATTCAATATACACCCTTTTGGGTTAAAAAAAAATTAAATTGTGGCATAGTCTGTACTAATCTATTTAAAAATTACTAACTTAAAGGGGAATTTTCTTTTTTTCCCTTCATAGCCTGCTGCAGAGCTGACTGTAACATAAGACACTGCTGTGTTCACATGTGCTATTGAAAAATCACCAATTTTATATCATATTTTCTATTCTGCTATTCAATCTACACCCTTTGGGGTAAAAAGAATTAAATTGCGGCATAGTCTGTATCGGTACGTGTGAGATACACCTTTCCAATTTTTTGGGCGCATCTTACACCGCCGAGGATTGCAGGGTGTTTCAGTTTGCCTCCTGCCTGTTCCGAACTCCTCCTACTCCTCATCCTGCCTTTAGGGTACAAAAAATAGTGATCGGGGCCTAGTCTGGGTCTGTACAAGTGAGATAGATACACCTTTTGATATCATATTTTCTATTCCGCTATTCAATCTACACCCTTAGGGTAAAAAGAATTAAATTGCGGCATAGTCTGTATCGGTACGTGTGAGATACACCTTTCCAATTTTTTGGGCGCATCTTATACCGCCGAGGATTGCAGGGTGTTTCAGTTTGCCTCCTGCCTGTTCCGAACTCCTCCTACTCCTCACCCTGCCTTTAGGGTATAAAAAGTAGTAATCGGGCCCAGTCTGGGTCTGTACGTGTGAGATAGATACACCTTTTGATATCATATTTTCTATTCCGCTATTCAATCTACACCCTTGGGGTAAAAATAATTAAATTGCAGCATAGTCTGTATCGGTACGTGTGAGATACACCTTTCCAATTTTTGGGGCGCATCTTCCACCGCCGAGGAATGCAGGGTGCTTCAGTTTGCCTCCTGTTCCTGAACTCCTCCTACTCCTAATCCTCATCCTCATCTTGCCTTTAGGGTACAAAAAATCGTAATTGGGGCCTAGTCTGTGTTTGTACGTGTGAGATACACTGTTTCATAATTTTTTTTTTATTCCGCTATTCAATCTACACCCTTTGGGGTAAAAAGAATTAAATTGTGGCATAGTCTGTATCGGTACGTGTGAGATACACCTTTCCAATTTTTTGGGCGCATCTTACACCGCCGAGGATTGCAGGGTGTTTCAGTTTGCCTCCTGCCTGTTCTGAACTCCTCCTACTCCTCATCCTGCCTTTAGGGTACAAAAAATAGTGATCGGGGCCTAGTCTGGGTCTGTACGTGTGAGATAGATACACCTT
This sequence comes from Pelophylax lessonae, assembly GCF_965119305.1. Lineage (NCBI taxonomy): Eukaryota > Metazoa > Chordata > Amphibia > Anura > Ranidae > Pelophylax > Pelophylax lessonae. The sequence goes on along the minus strand of NC_138768.1, from coordinate 24,785,137 downwards.
TTGATATCATATTTTCTATTCCGCTATTCAATCTACACCCTTGGGGTAAAAAGAATTAAATTGCGGCATAGTCTGTATCAGTACGTGTGAGATACACCTTTCCAATTTTTTGGGCGCATCTTACACCGCCGAGGATTGCAGGGTGTTTCAGTTTGCCTCCTGCCTGTTCTGAACTCCTCCTACTCCTCATCCTGCCTTTAGGGTACAAAAAATAGTAATCGGGGCCTAGTCTGGGTCTGTACAAGTGAGATAGATACAACTTTTGATATCATATTTTCTATTCCGCTATTCAATCTACACCCTTGGGGTAAAAATAATTAAATTGCGGCATAGTCTGTATCGGTACGTTTGAGATACACCTTTCCAATTTTTGGGGCGCATCTTCCACCGCCGAGGATTGCAGGGTGCTTCAGTTTGCCTCCTGTTCCGAAATCCTCCTACTCCTCATCCTCATCCTCATCTTGCCTTTAGGGTACAAAAATTTGTAATTGGGGCATAGTCTGTGTTTGTACGGGTGAGATACACTGTTTCATAATTTTTTTTCTATTCCGCTATTCAATCTACACCCTTTGGGGTAAAAAGAATTAAATTGTGGCATAGTCTGTATCGGTACGTGTGAGATACACCTTCCAAATTTTTGGGGCGCATCTTCCACCGCCGAGGATTGCAGGGTGCTTCAGTTTGCCTCCTGTTCCGAAATCCTCCTACTCCTCATCCTCATCCTGCCTTTAGGGTACAAAAAATTGTAATCGGGGCCTAGTCTGTCTTTGTACGTGTGAGATACACCATTTTATAAACATTTTTCTATTCCGCTATTCAATATACACCCTTTTTGAGTGTAAAAAATTAAATTACGGCAAAGTCTGTAACGGTATGTATGAGATACACCTTTTTAAATTTGTTTGGCGCATCTCCTTCCACCGCCGAGGATTGCAGGGCGCTTCAGTTTGCCTCCTGTTCCAAACTCCTCCTAATCCTCTTCCTCATCCTCATCATCCCTTTAGGGTACAAAAAATTGTAATCGGGGCCTAGTCTGTGTTTGTACGTGTGAGATACACCGTTTTATAATTTTTTTTCTATTCCGCTATTCAATATACACCCTTTTGGAGTGTAAAAAATTTAATTACGGCATAGTCTGTATCGGTACGTGTGAGATACACCTTTTAAATTTGTTTGGCGCATCTCCTTCCACCGCCGAGGATTGCAGGGCGCTTCAGTTTTCCTCCTGTTCCGAACTCCTCCTACTCCTCATCCTCCCTTTAGGGTACAAAAAATTGTAATCGGGGCCTAGTCTGTGTTTGTACGTGTGAGATACACCGTTTTATATCCTTTTTTCTAATCCACTATTCAATATACACCCTTTTGGGGTGAAAAAAATTGAATTGCGGCATACTTTGCATATTTGACTGTGAGATACACCCGTTGTATTTGTATACTGTTTTTCTATTCCGCTATTTAATAAACACCCTTTTGGGGTAAAAAAAATTAAATAGCGGCATAGTTTGCATATTTGACTGTGAGATACACCCGTGCGATACTGTTGTTGTTTTGTTCCGCTATTCAATAAACACCTTTCTAGGGCGAGATCATAAATTACAGAAATATGAGGAGACCGTCAAATAGTGGCCGTGGCCTTGGTCGTGGTGCTGCTGGTAGAGCTCCTGTTGCAAGGAGAGGATGTGGTCGATCTGTGCCAGCTACACGCACAAGTGAAAAAACCTTCCTCAAGTGTGAGTAGGCGACAGAACCTGCAGCAGTATTTGGTAGGGCATCATGCGCCTCTAGAAGTGATGATACCAGTACAAGTACAGGCAATAGTAGATTGGTTTGCTGCTGACAGTGCCTCCAGTTCCTTCACATTGTCTCCCACCCAGTCTACTGCAGAAAGGTCAGAGTTGGCACCTGCAGCCGATGTCCAACCGTCTTTCACCTCACCCCCTTGCAAATCAGGCAAGCAGTCTGAGCCCCAAGTCATGCAGCAGTCTCTTCTTCTTTTTGATGACTCTGTCAGCAGGGTTTTCACAGGGCCATCCACCTAGCCCTGCCCCAGAAGTGGAAGAGATTGAGTGCAGCGATGCCCAACCACTTATTTCTCAAGATGAGTACATGGAAGGACCATCGCAGCACGTCTCCGATGATGACGAAACGCAGGTGCCAACTGCTGCGGCACTCAGAATTGTGGAGACCGACAAGGAGGGCAAGGGTGAAGACTGGGTGGAAGATGATGTGGAGGACAATAAGGGCCTCGACCCCACATGGAATGAAGGTCATGCAGGTGACCTGAGTAGTTAGGAGGAAGAGGCGATGGTCACACAGAGCCACCAGCACAGCAGAAGAGGGAACAGGGTGCAGAAGCAGAGCGGCCATGCCCTAGACACTACGCCTGCTACTGCCCAACGCAGCAAGGGACCGAGCGCACCAAAGCCAGCTCAAAGGAGTTCTCTAGTGTGGAAGTTCTTCAGAAAATGTGCTGATGACAGGGCACGAGTGGTTTGCACCCTGTGCAATCAGAGCCTGAAGCGAGGCATAAACCTTCTCAACCTGAGCACAACCTGCATGATCAGGCATCTAAGTGCAAAGCACGAGCTGCAGTGGAGTAGACACCTTCAAAACCAAGAAAGGTCTCTGGCTCCTCCTGCTTCCTCTTCTGCTGCAGTCTCGGCCTCTTCATCCACCTCTGTAGTGATACCGGCACCTGCCACCCCCGCAAACAGACGATCTGTCAGCAACACCACCACCTGGGTCACCAACCATCTACACAATGTCCCGTGGAAGCGTTCAGCTTTCCATCTCCCAAACACTTCAGAGGAAGTACCCCCCTACCCACCCACGATCCCTGGCCCTGAATGCCAGCATTTCAAAATTCCTGGCCTTTGAAATGCTGTCATTCCGTCTGGTGGAGATGCAGAATTTTAAAAGCCTTATGTCGGTGGCTGTCCCACAGTACGTCGTGCCCAGCCGCCACTACTTTTCCAGGCAAGCCATCCCTTCGCTGCACAACCAAGTGGGGGAAAAAATCAGGTGTGCACTGTGCAACGCCATCTGTGCCAAGGTCCACCTAACTACCGATACGTGGACCAGTAAGCACGGTCAGGGGCGTTATATCTCCCTAACGGCACACTGGGAAAATGCAGTGGCGGATGGGCCTGAGGCGGATAGCAATTTGGCGCATGTCCTTCCACCACCGAGGATTGCAGGGCACTTCAGTTTGCCTCCTGTTCCTAACTCCTCCTACTCCGCTTCCTCATCCTCTACCGCCTCCTCCCCACCGGACAGGATGGATTCTGTAATGAATACTATCGTACCTTCTTCCCCCTCCTCAGCCCACAACTATGCAACATATTTAATTCCTATGTAGCATCGGGACATATGCCCAAGGAATCTCTTGAGGCATTGATTGTAACCATACCCAAACCCGGAAAACCCCAGGAGGATCCTGCAAATTATAGACCCATATCACTGCTCAATACAGACACCAAATTATATGCAAAAATCTTGGCCACGCGGTTGTCGCGCTACATCGCTGATCTGGTGCATCCGGACCAGGTTGGCTTCATACCACAGAGGCAGGCTCCGGATGGCACTAGGCGGATTATTAACCTCATACAGTGGGCTGAGCATCACCGAACGCCTTCTCTGCTCCTATCTTTGGACACAGAGAAGGCGTTTGATAGGGTGCATTGGGGGTACCTCTCAACAGTTCTTCAAAGATTCGGTATACAGGGTCCCTTCTATGATGTAGTCATGGATCTATACTCCAGCCCCTCTGCCAGGGTTCGGACTTCAGGGCTTACATCCAAACCATTTGGAATCACCAATGGGACCAGACAGGGTTGTCCGTTGTCCCCCCTACTTTTCGCCTTAATAATGGAACCGTTAGCGACAGCAATTAGATCGCACCCCAATAACGAAGAGTTAACAGTTGGGAAACTCGTTCATAAAATCGGTCTTTACGCCGATGACATTATTATAGCACTTACAAATCCTACCCAATCACTTCCAGCACTCACTGACTTACTGACCCAATTTGGCATGGTTTCCATGTACAAACTCAATTGCTCCAAGTCTGTTATGTTAGGCATTTGCCTTGAAAACGGTTTAAAAAAACAAATTTCTGAGATCTCCCCTTTCCCTTGGGCCCCAGCTTTGTCTCTGAAATACTTAGGAATTGACCTTACAGTGCCTTCAACCACCCAGGTGAGGTTCAATCTGGAAAGAGTACTTAAGAAGCTATTGGAATTATCTCTGAGCCTCCGTACTGTCAAAGCGTCCTGGGCAGGGAGAATTGCACTTGCTAAAATGTTTCTCATGCCACATATACTTTATTTATTTAGAGCTATCCCGCTGGCTTTTAGTCAAGATCAATTGAACAGACTCCAAAAAGCACTTAACTCATTTATATGGAATGGTAAACACCCGAGAGTCCACCGATCCACTTTGTATGCTCCAACGTCCTCAGCTGGTTTGGGTGCTCCTGACATAAAAAGGTATTACAAGGCCACTATTCTAGACCAATCCAAATATTGGTGGACTCATTCAAAGCAACATAGGTGGCTTCAGATCGAGCAAGAAGTACTGGATTGCCCACCCAAGCACATGCTTGCAGCTCTATGGCTACAATTACAGCCGTCAAAATTTCTCCTATCCTCAGTTAATGCGACTATCCGAGTCTGGCAATTCATTTCACAAATGTCTCAGGGCATCTCAGCAACAACTCTTAAGCTACTACCACTGCAAGCTTTAACCTTATTGTGTCAGGACCTAGGGATCGACTCTTGGGTGACTATCGGTCTAACCTCGATTGGAGACTTATACAACCAAGGCCAGCTATCCACCTTCTCTGCACTACAAACCAGGTCTCATATACCAAATAAAGACTTCTTTAAATATCTGCGTATTCGGCACTCTTTGGAAAAAAACCTTGCCACTTCCACTACAGATTATTCAAAATCATCTACAACCGTCTAAATCCCGCAGAGGGATCTCCTTTTTTTATAAGCTGTTGGCAAATGGATCAGATCAGCAAAAGCTTCCTTCCATGGACAAATGGGAACACCATCTACATTTCACGGAAGACACCAAAGGGTGGCACCAAGCTATGAGATACCCTCTAAAATTCTCCAAATGTTTGTCAAATTGGGAATCGACTCTTAAAATTCTCCATTTTTGGTACTACACACCAGAACAATTGTCACGCATCTTCCCAACACAATCGAATCGCTGCTGGAGGGAGTGTGGACAATTCGGCTCGGCATCGCATATTTGGTGGTACTGCCACGAGATCACTGCATTCTGGAGAGCAATTGACTCACTCATCAAAAAAATTACGGGACGACAGATTTCATTGGAGCCGTAGACTGCCCTACTGGGAGTGGGGCTTCATAACTGGCACATAGACTTCCACCCTGTCATCACACACATCTTGATAGCGGCATGATTGGCGATAGCCAGAAATTGGAAATCCCGCCACACGCCCACATTGCGACAGTGTATACTTATTCTAAACCAGAACATGCATATGGAATACATGTTTGCGAAAGCTCACTACAGCCTAACAAAATTCTTCACATGGTGGAGCCATTGGCTTAGAAATCCTGATAGTAGTTTGGACATTACATAAACTTTACAGCTCTCCCTCCTGGCCCCTTGAAAGGCAGGCACATGTAATTCATTAACCAATGCTGCCTACCTTCCCACTGTAGTTGTTTCCCAATCTATTGAGAATATATCAATCTTTATAGTGAAGCTCCTGCCTATGATTTACTCATACCATACAAAGGATACCCTCGTCTGGGAGTGCTCTAACTTATCTTTTTTGGAGCTCATATGTGACTCTTCCATCACACCCACCGCTGAGACCATATTTTTCTTTTTTCCTTTTTCTGGTTTCTAGTTTAAACCAACACATTTGCCAATGTATGTTATTATTCAATTGTTGTTGTACATGATCTTTATTGGACATGCTGTGTAATTGTTTTATGTAGTCATGTTGACTTTTTGTTATACTCAGTTGTTATATGCTACTGAACTGATAAACAAAATAAAAATTACAAGTTGAAAAAAAAATAAAAACAATCTAATAAGAAAATATTGTCCCTCTCCCCCTTCCCTCTTCTGTAACAAAATATCACACCCAGCATTTTACATTTTCATGTACACTGGTGGACAACTAGTTGAAGAAATCAAAGTCCTTCATAGAATTACATTCAGTGGACTCCATTCACAAAGCGGTATCTTACAGTATCCGAGTATGTGGTATGATACTGCACAGCATTTTTTGGCATTCACTAAAAAAAGGCTTTTAAAATTCCACATGCACTACTTCATGATGTTATGCAGTATTTTAGTAGTGAAACCCAGCAGTAATTTATAGTTCTTAACAAATAATGTAAATAGCTGGTTGTAAGGTGTGGGCAGCCACCGGCATCCTTAATAACCAGAAAACAACATGGCATCCTTACTAATCGATGAGTCATCAGCAGTCAGCGGGGTTTCCTGCTGACAGCTCAATGTAAAAAAAAATGAATTGGCAGCAATGAAATATTAAGAAAACAAACGGTGTGGGCCCCCCCCCCCCCCCAATCCATACCAGCTCCTTTGGGCCTGGTATGAAATTTTAGGGGAATCCCATGCCAAAATCTAAAAAAAAATGACACAGAGTCCCCAACAAAATCTTTAGCAGATGCTTTTCTGAGCATGCAGCCTGGCAGTTTAGGAAATGGGGGAATAAGCAAATGTCCCCCTCCTGAACCATATCAGCCCCATGCCCTCAACATGGGGGGGGGGTACTTTGGGGCAGGGGGTCTTTCTCCCCCAAAGCCCCCTTTCCCCATATTGATGCAGAAAAGGGCCTCTTCCCCACAACCCTGGCTGGTGGTTGTGGGGATCTGAGGGCAGGTGGCTTATATGAATCTAGAAGCCCCCTTTAACAAGGGGACCCCAAGATCCCACCACCAGATCCATCCCCCTATGTGAATGAGTATGGGGTACATAGTAACTCTACTCATTCACCAAAAGAAAAGTGTAGTGTAAAAAAACACAGGAGGCACTTTTTGACAAGTCCTTTAGTAAAACAAAAATAAAAAAGTCTCCTAGTGTAGATCCATTGTCAATCATGATGCCCGCTGCCACAGCTGACCTGAAGGAAAAAGCCCTGCTTCTGACATAGGCTTCCAGAGTCTGAAAACTCTGAAAACTCCCGCTGCTAAATAAACGAAGGGGCGGGGCCACCTGGTGAAAACACTAGGTGGTCCGCCCCTTGTGACATCACTGACTGGGGGCATGCTAGGTTGGTGACAACGCAAGGATGAGGGCCATCTGGGGATGCCACCGGGTGGCCTTGCCTCCTAGTTTGTTTAGGCGTCTGAGCTGTCAGATGGCGAGAGCTTTGGGTCGGCTGTGGCAGCCGGCATCATGATTAACAATGGATCTACACTGGGGGACATTTTTTTTACATTTTTATTTTTTTTACAAAGGCCTTGTCAAAAACTGCCTACTGTGTTTTTTAACACTTCACTTTTTTATGGTAAATGAGTAGGGATACTTTGTACCACATACTCATTTACATGAGGCAGCTGGGATCTGGGGGCCCCTTATTAAAGTGGGTTTCCAGATTCCAATAAGCCACCAGCCAGCAGACCCCCCCACACCAATGGCCAGAGTTGTGTGGAGGAGTCCCTTGTCCTCATCAACATGGGGACACGGTGCTTTGGGGGGGGCAGAGCTCCCCCTGCCCCAAAGCACTCCCCTATGTTGAGGGCACGTGGCCTGGCATGGTTCAGGAGTGAGGGCAATCCCTCACCCACCCTTTCCTGACCTGCCAGGCTGAATTCTTGGATGAGGGTCTGGTATGGATTTTGGTGGGGACCCCACACCATTGTTTTTCTTAATTTCTCATTGCTGGCAATTCTTTTGTTTATGTTGAATATTTTGCTTTAAATTATTTCAATTTGTAACAAACAAGGGAGAAGGAACAGGTAAAATCATAACAACACCAAAGGGAAACAAAATCATAGATTGCAACAATATAGCCAGTAGTACAAGGGTGCAAAAGTGCAGCCCAACTTTAAACCTTCAAGGTAAAACATGCACAACATTAACAAACCCGTGAATACAAATGGTACAATATCCCATAGATTGGAGCCTCTGGCAACTGCTCTCTAACAGGCCCACGGCCGACCCGGCCAAACACCCCAAATGGGTGCAAACTGTGTCCAGGCGGGGGGGGGGGGGGTGGGCCCTCTGAGATCTAAGTGGCAGTGGACCTCCATGTGTATGGGAGGGCAAGTTTTAAAGTCAGCAGTTGATAACTGTGGCACTGAAAGAAGAGAAAGAAAAGGAGGGGGATACTCTTTTGGTGGTAAGGCCATACAGTCTAGCAGAGCTTGAGGCCTTTAGCGGCACTAGGGTGTAACAACCAGTGGACCCATCTTTTGCTAAAGATAGGCATTCTATGGTTTTTAATGGCTAATAATTTCTCAAATTGGCATTGGGTGTTAACCCGTGAAGTGAGTTCCTGTACATTTGGTGACGTAGGTCCAATGGTTGGTGATGGTAAGTCTAGCCGCGAACAAGATATGCAGTACTACAGTCTGATACCGAGGAGGAATAGAATCAATTCCCAAGTTCAATAGTGCTATAGCAGGCAGGACTGAGAAGTTTGAGCCCAAAATTTCTCCAATCAAGGCCCCCACTGCTATCCAGAACGGTTGAATAACAACACAATCCCATAGGATATGGTACAAAGTACCTTTATTATTGCAACGTCTCCAGCACAGTTCGCTGTGATCCATGTGTAATGCAATGATCCATTGGTAAGCTCCTAATGGGATATCTAGAGCATTCCTATTTAGACTCTGATGGCGGATGGTAAGCATAGACTGCCAAGCATCCATAGTAGCTTTGATGATAGGATGTTGAATTTGGTGTGTCGAGGAGGACAGGAATGAGGCGGCTAATAGCGCCCCCAGATCCTGATGGGCTAGCAAGGATCTTTCCATGGAAATCCAAAGTTTGTCAGCTGGTGCCTGTATCCAATACTGTATCTGGTCAAGGAGTGAGGCTTTATGGTAGAAGAGGAGCTTGGGGAGCCCTACACCTCTGTGGGACCTCCGATTTACCAGCGTTTTAAGGGCTATTCTCGGTCTTTTATGGGACCATATCAAGGTCCCAAGGAGGGCATTCATTTTCGTGAAAAAGCTGGATGGTAGGGGAATTGGGAGGTTGCGAAAGAAGTATAATATTTTAGGAAGGAGCTGCATCCTAAATGCAGCCTCTTTGCCTAGCCAGGACAGTTGTGCTTTGTCTATCTGTTTCACATCATTTTCGATATTGTGAAGTAGGGGTGAGAAATTGGCCCGATATAGTTTGGAGGTGGATGGTGTCAGCTGGATGCCTAGGTAAAAGATGGCATTTTGTTCCCAATGAAAGGGAAATTGTACTTTCAAGCGGGACAGAGTATCATGGGCTATGTGAAGTGGGAGTGCTTGACATTTGATCATGTTAAGCTTATAATAAGATACCCGGCCAAAGGTATCCACTACGTGTTGGACTTGGGCTAGGGAGGCTTTTGGATCAGACAAGGACAAAATGATGTCGTCCGCAAAGAGCCCTTATTTGTGGTCTCAGTCGCCTATTGTTATCCCTCTAATACGCGGGTCTGTTCTGATTGCTGCGGCTAGAGGCTCGATGGCCAAAGTAAAAATTTTGGGGGACTGTGGGCAGCCCTGCCTAGTGCCGTTGGATAGATCAAAGGACTTAGATAGAGAGCCAGAGGTAAACACTTTTGCTGAAGGGTTTTTGTATAAAGACATTATGGCAGAGTGGAGACAACCTACAATACCAAACTTGCTCAAAACCCTATCCAGGACAATGGACTCTATCAAAAGCTTTTTCCGCGTCCAAACTGAGGAGCACGGAAGGCAGTTGACAAGTCCCGGCCTGGTGTATGATATTAATCATCCTCCTTGTGCCGTCCGGCGCCTGTCTGCCTTTAACAAAACTGTCCTGTTCTGGGCCAATAATGGTTGGGGTGAAATCTAAGAGTCTTTTCGCTAGTACCTTTGCGTATATCTTTACATCCGAATTTAGCAAAGATATAGGCCGGTAGTGTTGAGGGAGGGTGGGATCTTTACTCGGCTTCGGGAGAGTGATGATAACAGCTTCCAGGAGATTGCCCTATTAAAAAAAGTTGTCAAGTAAGCTGTGAGAATTTCAGAAAATGCTTTATAATATTCAGGGGATAGGCCCTCTGAACCAGGCGACTTGTAGATTGGGAGACTTTTAATTACCTTGGCAACTTTTTGAGGTTCTAGAGGGCTATTAAGGGTCTTCAGGGTTGGGGCATCTATCGAGGGGAGTTTTAAATTGTCCAGCAAATCATTAATTGCCTCTAGGGTGGGCTGGTGCACACTAGGGTCATCCTTCAGGTTGTATAATGAAGAGTAATAATCGCAAAAATTTTGTGCTATGTCATGTGGACTAATGGCCAAGGTGCCCCTAGCATGGTGAGTCAGTTGGGAGATACGGGTCTTATTGCGCTGATGCTGCAGTTGTCTGGCCAATCATTTCCCTGCCTTGTTCCTCTGTGAGTAGGAAGATGCTTTTAATTCCAGGATATATTTGTCATGGTTACCTAATAGGGCTAGTCTGAGATCTGACCTAATCTTAGTGAGTTCAGTGAGTACCGAGTCCTGCAGGGTGGTTTTATGCAATTTCTCCAACCAAGCAATTTCCGCCAGAAGAGAAGAGACACACCAGGTTTTTCTATTCTTATCTCTGGCATTCATCTATATCAGCAATCCCCTAGCGAATGCCTTGTGAGCACACCATAGGCTAAAGATATCATCCGATCCTTCTGCATTGAAGAAAAGAAATTCCTTAAGACAGGCCTTCAATTCCTCAGTGCAGGCCGGATCAGCTAGTAGAAATGTATTGTTCCTCCATAAGGAGGTATTAAATCTGGGGTGACCATCCGCAATCTCAAGGAAGACCGGCGCATGGTCAGACCAGGAGATATGGGCAATTTCTGCACCAGTAACTTTTAGTAAGAGCTTAAGGTCAGTCAGGAAAAAGTCAACTCTGGAATAAGAAGATTGCGGATTAGAAAAGAAAGTAGAGTCCCTTCCAGTGGGATTCAAACAATGCCAGGGGTCGTGAAGGTCCTCCTGAGAAACAAAGGGGGCCAGTCCTATCTTCTTCTTGCGAGGTCCAGCAATGGAATCCATAGATGCATTCATGGTGATGTTAAAGTCCCCACATAGGATAACGTAACCCTTCTGAATTGATCTCACCCTCTTAAGTACTTTCTGGACAAACCTTTGTTGATGTGTATTAGGAGCATATAAAGTGACTAGGGTGTAGGTAACATTATTCACTGTTGCCACAACAATAAGGTACCGACCATTGTCATCCGCTATGAGGTCCAGGAGGTGAAAGGATAGAGTGTCCCTGAACGTCATCAGGACACCCCTTTGCTTTTTAGTATAGTTAGCCTAGAAAATATGCGGAAAAGACTTGTGAGAGCATTTTGGTGGGTTTAGTGCAGTGAAATGCGTCTCCAGCAGCATAGAATGTCTGCTTGCTTGGTTGTAGCGTCTTTCCAAAGAGATCTCCTTTTGTGCGGGCTATTTAGCCCTTGTGCATTAAGTGAAAGTAATTTCAGTACCCTGGTAACAGATGGGAGTGAGCTCGTTTAGAGAGTGCCATATGGACAGAGAAGATGGTAGAAGAGTGCATGGCGCATGATAGTTGTGCAGGTTAAACAGTAAGAACGACAAAACAACAAAAAGAGAAGATCGCAAAACATACGGGCAACTGCCCAGGTAACATAGGGCCTCAACAGGCCCGGTGTACAGGTGTAGAAAGCAGGGGTAGGTGGTGGGCCTAGAGAACCCATTACAGAAGTACCGGGGCAAAGGAACCACAGGTGGGAAGGTATGAGGGTCAGCGACCCGATGCGCTCGCATGCGAGGGTTGGTCTGCTATATCGTCATCTTCCTCTGGGGGAAGTAGTCCCCATTTCCTCATTAGGAGAAGGCCATCATCCAGGTCAGAAATCCAGAAGGTCCTGTTGTTCCTTTCAATTTCAAGATTAGTGGGAACATTCCACCGGTACTTGATTTTGTTATTGCACAGAATTTTTGTGATGGTATTGAGGTTTTTCTAGCAGTGACAGTGGCTTGGGAAAGATCTGTGTACAGTGAGATGCCTGCGTAGGGCTCAAGCAGGGAGTGGCATTGCCTTGCAAAATGCATTAGCCGGTCTTTTACATGAAAAAAATGTATTTTCGCTATGACTTCTCTAGGAACCCTCTCGGGTAAGAAGGACGGTTTAGGGAGTCTAGGGGCTCTGTCAATTATCAGATCTTGACCTTGATTGTCATGGAGGAGTTCAGCAATCACCTTTTGTAAATATGAGCGGAGTTTCACCGCAGGAATTGACTCCACAATGCCGCTAAACGTTATATTATTGTGACGGCAGCGGTCCTCCAAATCTGCCATTTTAATTTTAATTTTGCGCATTTCTTCCAACAGAGCATCATGTGCATCCACTAACTCATTATGAGCTTGAGCGTAATCACTCATGTTAAATTCCACATGATCAATCCTGTTGCCTAGAGCCTCAATTTCTGGTTTGTTTTAATGAAGCATGACGTGTCATGTTGCAGAGCCCCCCACAGGGTAATAAGCATGTCCTTCATAGTGGAATTAATTATGGGTTGGCCAGCAGAGGGAAAAGCGTCCAGTTGTTCCCTAAAGTGATTAATGTCAGGTGGGGTGGGTAGAGTAGAGGGAGAGACACTTACTTGGGTATTTCCTATGTCCAGTTTTCTTCTCTGTTTTACTGGGCTTTGAAATACTGAGGGCCAGGGTAGTCATCATCCTCCTGTGTGGGTGGGCCTGTCTCCTGAGACACAGCAGCAGCCACTGCTGTGTGTCAGCGCTGTGGAGCCGGCACCATTTTGGATCCTCTGAGGCCCCGCTGTGCTGAAGAAGTCCGTGAGTTTGCGGGGTCTTTCCTGTGATTTGCGTTTCCCCATGTGGAGAGTAGTGCTATAGGGTGGTAATCGCGGCTTCAATGGGTTAGATCGCTGCCTCCCTTGTTGCTGTGAGCCGCCGTTACAATCCCGCTCTGACGGAGCTCTGAACTAGGCGTCCATTAACTCCGGCCGCCGGCCACGCCCCCGGCAATTCTTTTTTTACATTCAACTGTCAGCGGGAAACAACGCTGACAGCTGACAACTTATCGTTTGTCAAGGAAGCGGGAGCCACATGCTCCTTAAAAACAATGTTGTTTACTGGTTGTTAAGGATGCCTTCGCCTGCCAGTTCCTTAAATATCGCATGCCGGGACCACAACTTCTTTACCTCATGCGCTTATTTATTTATTTTCCTTTTGCAAATTGGCTTTCACTCCTGTTTTATGTGATTAGTTACCGTTTTTGCTTTATGTGATAAATACTGCATAGGGCAATAGTGAATTGACATTTTCAGGATCGCATTCCGTATTTGGGAAAACACCTAAATATCACATGTGATCTGCTTTTGTGAATGGAGCCCAATATGTCTGAACCTGTTAGTGACAGCCAGAAAATATAGTATTCAGACTCCGCTACTCTAATTAAAGACAGGCTTGAGGTGTGGCTTAATGGTATCCCGCCCAATTAAAAAGACCAATCAATGTCTGGTACAGTCTATTCTACTAAAGAAGATTTTGATCATGTGACTGAAGCCATGATCAAAAAAAGCTTAAGAGGATTTTTGATGAAGAATTGTAACGATGCAGAAAGACAAAAGAGCCACAAACACATATTTAAAGGCCTTGACATTAAACTGAAAACGAAAGAAATTTGATGTAAAGTTCACAGCAAGAACATAGGATGTCCATAGAAGACCTGCAGAGAAGTCTTAAGAGGAACTTAACAAATGTACTTAAAGCGGAGTTCCAGCCTAACCGCACACTCACCTGTCCCACGGTCCAGCGATGCGCCGTCTTCTCCCTCTCTGCTATGCGGCGCCGGCATCACTGATGTGGGCACCCGGCTGTGACAGTTTGTGGCTTCACAGCCGGGTACGCACTGCACATGCGCGAGTTGCGCTATGCGTCGTGATTGGCCGGCAATCTTCTGGGACCTCTGACATGTCCCAGAAGATTGCAGGGAGGGAGGGAGAGAGGAGAACTTCCGCTTAGGGTGCCGCGGCGCTCCGAGCGGAAGTGGGAGCGGGGGTACCTGTCAAAACTAAGTACCCCCCCCCAAAAATGACATGCCAAATGTGGCATGTCAGGGGGTTAGGACTATTTAAAGAGGAAGTTCCACTTTTGGGTGGAACTCCGCTTTAAAGATTTCAAATTGCCACAATGGCTACAGGGCACTATTCTGTGAGTAGTATATTGAGGTCAGTATAATAGTATATGAAATGCTATTTTTTCTGGAAAAAATAAAGCACATCATCACCAACCCCCCCACTGTGAAGCATGGTGGAGGTAGTATCTGGGTTTGGGGCTTCTTTCCGGTCTCTGAGGTTGGACAGCCTTGTGTCACAAGGAGATTTATTTTAAAATTGCTTGATGAACTTTTACTGGACAATATCATAGTTGAGATCATCAAACAATTTCTAAGAACATGTAATATAATTCCCCATTGCCAGTCCTTAGATGTGGTGGCTGCATTTGTTTTCTTATTTTCAGGCTAAGTACAATTTTTGAAAGTACAGAAAATACTTCTTTACTCAGCCATAATTTTATTGCCCTTGTAACTTCCTGATGACTGAACATATATAGTATATCAAACAATGTATTTGGTTTTCCCAGAAATCTTCTGCGAGCTACAGAAAGAACCCTATGTAATGGAGATGAGGAGAGAAGGAGGGGTTGGCAGTCCAAATCAGGAGAGCAGCCCGGGGGTAAAACACAGCTCTATAGTGCATTGAATGAGTTTTATCACTCCAAGACAGGAACTGTGTAACCAGTAGGGATGAGCTTTGAGTTGAACATTGGCTGTTTGCTTGTTTGTTGAACAAATGGGCTTCTTTGCAGGAACATCGAGTTCCTGCATCATCATGGACTCTGACCTCAGTAAATAATTTGCTGGCCAGCGGATTGAACCCACAGCCATCTCCATTGAAAGCCTGGTATTCTACCACCTATGCCACCATTAAGCCTGCTTAGGTGGGTAAACACTCTCCCTAACTTTTATCTCATCCACTGTGTGTAGGGTAAGATAGGAGTTAGTTAGGCAGGGAAAGTGTTACTAGCCTAGGTGTGCTTGATGGTGGCGTAGCTGGTAGAACACCAGCCTCGCAATTATGAGGTTGTGGGTTTGAATCCCTTGGCAGTAGGTGATTTATAAGTGGAATTCTAAAGTTTATAATACATTGCTGGCAGGGATAGATATTTTTTGCATTTTACAATTTGTTGAGATCAGATAGTGCAGTGTATACCACAAAGTTTTATATAGGCACTTCAGTTTATGTCAGTATTACTGAAAAAAAAATGGCGTGGGGTCCCCCCCAGTCCATACCAGGCCCCTCAGGTCTGGTATGGATTTTAAGAGGAACCCAGCACCAAAATTTATAACAAAATGGCGTGGGTTCCCGCTAAAATCCATACCAGACCCTTATCCGAGCACAAAGCCTGGCTGGGGGTGGGGGCAAGTGAGTGACCCCCCCTGAACCAAACCAGGCCACATGCCCTCAACATGGGGGGGTGGCTGCTTTGGGGCACCTTGCCCCCACGTTGATGGGGAAATAGGTATTTTCCCAACAACTGTGGGCTGTGGTTGTGGGGGGAGGCTTATCAGAATCTGGAAGTCCCCTTTAACAAGGGGGCCCCCAGATCTGCCCCCCCATGTGAATGGATATCAGGTACATTGTACCCCTACCCATTCACCAAAAAAGTGTACAAAAAAATAAAGACAAAAGCCAGTTTTGGAAAAGTCCTTTATTAAAAAATAAAAAAAATAGTGTCCCCCGATGATCAGAAAAAAAAAAGAAGCTCCTGCTTCCCCGGACGCTTCCCGCGGTATGAGCTGTTTTGAGTTTGATAGCTCTTTTATAGGGATCTAACATCACGAGGTGCCCCACAATGCACTACTCAGGTGCAGTCAGACTTATAACTGATGCTAATATCATCAGCTCAACCACCTATCTTCCACACATTGTTGAATATGCTGATATACTCACCTGTTATCTTCTGGGGGTTTTGTGTTTACACTTCTGATAATGTGTATTGTACTTCAAATGTCAGAGATGGACAGTCTGTCAATGGTAGTCAGTTCCTATTGTCTGTGTATTAAGATGTGATGTGTATTCTGTTAAGCCTTTCTGTCCCATTGATAATTGTTAATGAAATCACATATTGTTTCTGTCCAGATGGCTTGATAATTAATTCAGGTTAATTCTATTTATGTATACAATTTCATCTGCATATGATAATGTAATCAGGCAACCCCTGACCTGATGGGGTAATCTGCTCAGGAGGGAGATGTCCATGCTGTATATAAACTGTGTGAGTTGTTCAATAAAGTAGAAGGTTCCAAAACTTGTACAAGCTAAGTTGTCTGCTAGCTTTGTATGGGGGGTGGCTAGGATATTTGATATCTATGTTTAAGACTGAAGAAAGCCGTATACTGACAGAAGCCCACAAACACAGTGTGGGTCACGATTTCATTATAATGCACATATCCCTTTAAGAAAAAAGTGTACTATATGTGTTCCCCTCAATAAAAGGACACTTTATGAGTACCTGGGTGAGTATGGCACAAGGACAGGCTCGGGAAGCTGGGCTTTTTTTCCCATGCCAGTGGCTGCTGATACACGATGTATGCACTGTATTGTCATCATTTCAGGGGGGCAACAAGAATGGTAAGTTGTGACAATGCATGCATCAGTGACTGGAGAATTCACTGCATTAGGAGGAAGAGGAGGACTTCTCTGCATCTCAAGGCCCTCTGTATCCAGATACTGTCTCTGTATCCATCAAGCAGGAGCAGCATCTGGGGGTGGTTGCCTGAGAGTTTGTCCAGTTCGCAATTGAGCTGGTGGGCTGCTATCTGAGTGTGCATTTGGTTCAGTGGGGGGAAGTCTTTGAGACCGACAAAAGAGTATGTCTGTTCACGGACACTGTTGACCAACTGACATTTATAAAAAGGTCAGCAAACTTAAGAAATGTATTTCAGCACACCTACCAGCTAGTCTATAAAAAAAAATTGTCAAGGAATGGGGTCCATGGGGGGGGGGGGGATAAGGGATTAGGTGGGCGTCAGACAAAAGCATAGTAACTTCTTTGTGGTAAGATGATATGTTCGTAGACATTATATGTCGGGTGGGGGGGGGTAGCTGGGCAGTGGAGGTCTCATCAATTTCACCAATCTAGTTTTTAAAATAATTTGCAATCTCTTGGGCAGTGAGTGAGTTAGTGGACAGAGGATGTGGCAGACGATGATGAGAGTGATGGATCTGATCTGTTTGGCAGCATGAGGCAGGGTCTGGAGGGCAGATTTATGTTAGGTGAAGTCAGCTTAATGCTATATTCACTCAATAGCATGATTATTGCATCCCTTTAATCTAACTGCCCTGCTCCACAGCAAGTTGAGGTCTCTGCCCCAACCCCTCCAGCATCACCTTCCACTGCGGGATACCATCATCACATGGAGGGAAGTCAGGAAATGACTGAATCTCTCCCCGCTCGTCTCCAACCACACTTACCTATTAATGGTAACCCGATGTTCCCGCAAGCTGCACAACATGAAGCCTTCAGACTGTGTTTTTTTCAAAGGGCTAACCAAGGTTGAATCCCTTTTGAATCCCTGTTTTTGTTGATATGTCCTCAGGGGTCCTTTAACAATTGTATACATTGACTGAGGAATATCACCTGCCAACACATAACGCTTTCTACGCTTAGCAGTTAGCAGACTATGTATCAAGAATATGTGCTATTAAGTGCCAGAGATTCTAGACTTCCTTTCTGGATACTTTAGTTAATGGTCAGCGTTACTCAATATCGGATATCTATTGTTCACTAAAGGTACGATTGTCAACATCCCTCCACCACATGATGGTAACCTCCTGGAGTAAAGACATCCCTACTGCAGACTTTGTGGATCACATTCTTGAGGGATATAATGAAGTTGGGGTGTTCATCAAGACAGAGTCCTGAGAGATGATGCAGTTCAAAATTATGTGCAGGGCTTTTTTTTTTTTTCTCAAGAGCACCGATTGTAATTATGCTTAAAGTGCAACAATAAAAATGGAAACTTTCTTTAAATATACCGCCTGGGGGTCCCCTTAATGTACCTGTAAAGTGGTGCGTCTTTAGCATGCATTAAACATGTTACAGAAAAAATGACATTTCAAAAGAAAAAAAAAAACAAAAAAACAAGTAAAATCCCATTTAAAATGACTCATGGTTTCAATTGTCGGCATAAAAAATAAAAAACCTTCAGTAATAATGTGGATTTGAAGGGGAACCCTACGCCAAAATGTAAAAAAAAAAAATGGCGTGGGCTCCCCTCAGAATCCTTAACCAGACCCTTATCTAGACACGCAGCCTGGCAGGTCAGGAATAGGGGGGGGGGGGGAGCAAGCGTTCCCCCTCCTGAACCATAAAAGACCTCATGACCTCAACATGGGCCTCATCCCCACAACCGTGGCCAGTGGTTGTGGGGGTCTTTGGGTGGGGGCTTATTGGAATCTGGAACCCCTCTTTAACAAAGGGACCCCCAGATCCCAGCCCCCCCCCCCATGTGAATGAGTATTGGTACATAGTACTCCTACTCATTCAGAAAAAGTGTCAAAAAGTAATAAACACAAGAGACACGTTTTTGACAATTCCTTTATCAAAAAAATAAAATAAAAACACAATGTCCCTCAATGTAAATACACGTCCCAGCGACCTGAAATATAAAAAAATAAAAAAAATAAAAATCCCCCCTGTCCCAAAGCACCCATCCCCTGTGTTGAGAACATGTGGCCTGGTATAGTTTAGGGGATGCTTGCTTACCACCACCCCCCCCCCCCTCCATTTACTGACCTTCCAGGCAGCATGCCAGCATAAGGGTCTGGCAGGGATTTTGGGGGGACCCATGCAGGTTTTTTTGCTTTTAATTTTGGCGTGGGATTCCCCTCCAGATCCATACCACAGTGAAGGGCCTGGAATAGACTTGGGGGGGGGGGAATACCACACTATTTTTTTTTTTTACCAACACTTTTTTTTATTGTTCAACTGTCAGTGGGGAAACCCATTGACAGTTAATGACTCATCAGTTGTTAAGGATGCCGCAGCCGGCTTCCTGGCCACACTCCTTAACAACCAACTTACACTGCACCCTGATTGGGCAAAGCTTTGCCCAATCAGGGCACAGAATGCACTATGCAGCATTGCAAGGTATTCGGCGGGGCTAACGCTCTGCAAATTTAGGTGTTTGTCCGAACCGTTTTTCAATCCCTACCTACAGTAGCTTTGCTCTTGAATAGTTCATATTTTTCCATATTATCTTAGGTCCCAAGGGGTCGATGCTCCGAGGAATGTCTTCCAGGGTTCAGAAAATCCATAAGAGAAGGATATCACCCATGTTGTTATAATTGTGCTCCATGTTCAGAAGGAGAAATATCAAACCAATCCGGTAAGCTTTATATTTATTTAAATAGAAACTCGGATATTGAATTAAAAAATGCAAAATTTTAAAGTCCTTTAAAGTGATTCTGTAACCACTTTACACTTTGCAGGCTGAACATCTCCCTACATTGTATGGAATTAATGATTACTGATGGTTCCTTTCTGCCTTTTTTTGGTAAAGATCACTGCACTTTTCTTCTATCTCTGACCCTTCTGGGAGTGTTGGAGGCTTTCTCAAGCAAGCAACATTAAACGGCTTCCTCCAACTGTCTGCCTGAGAAAGCCTCCAACACTTTGCACTTACCTAAAAGTGGTCTGAAAAATGATTTCACTGAAGAGACCAAAAATGGTAAAATAAGGGAATGTCATTGTTACATACATGTTAGGGTTACAGATAGACTGTGTCATGGCCACCACTGAGGCTGAAGGTGCTTTTATTTTTAGTAGGTCATCATCACTATTTGTTCATCATGACTAAAGCTTTCTTAAGATATTCACCATATATATTGTTCCAAACAATGTGTTTGTTTTGTATGGCATTTAATTCATATTTAATATTACATCATAACTCCAAAAAATGTTAAGGTAAATTAACCGCTTGACCTCCAGAAGGTTTATCCCCTTCATGACCAGGCCATTCTTTTTCAATACAGCACTGTTACTTTTCTACAAATAGAACTTTCTTTTGTGGTTTTGAGCACCACTGCATTTTTTATTTTTTGCGCTTTAAAAAAAAGAAGACCAACAATTTTGGAAAAAGAAAATCTGCTCTCTGCTAAAAAACATACCCAATAAAAAAACATGAAAAATCTAATTTCTTCATAAATTTAGGCCAAACATGTTTTTGGTAAAAAAAAAAAATCCCAATGAGCATTTATTGATTGGTTTATGCGTTGGTTATAGCATCTACAAACTATGGGATATATTTTTGGAATTTTTTTATGCTAGTAATGGTGGTGATCAGAAATCTATAGCGGGACTGCGATATTGCGGTGAACTATGGGACACTAACTGACACTTTTGACACTTTGCGGGAACCAGTGACACCACAACCATGATCGGTGCTAAAAAATATGCACACTGTACTAATGACACTGGCTGGGAAGGGGTTAAACATCTAGGACGATCAACGGGTTAACTGTGTGCCTAGCCAGGGTTTATGTGAACACAGTGTGCAGCTTTCTCTAGGGGAAGAGACGGATTGTAGTCCATGCTTTGCAGGAACACAGAATCCATCTCTTCCCCGCCGTGAGAACTGAGGTATGCCTTGTTTACATAGGCATGACTCAGTTCTCTGTGTTTTACTAATGATTAACGGGTTCCAGAGAACATTGAGTCCCCGGGACCCGCAGATCAGCTTCTACTAGCACCCCCTGCAGGCATAAATGCAGAATCACGTGTATATATATATATATATATATATATATATATATATATATGTGTGATTTGGCACACAACTGCCACCCTGTAGCAGTAAAAGTGCCATATGCCATAGGGCGGTCAGCAAGTGGTTAACCACTTGCCGATCGCCCGCCACAGTTGTATGGCGGAAGTCTGGCATGTACAGGCAAAACCCCGTACATGTATGGCGCTCGTTCCCGGGGCCCTGGGGTGTGCTCCCGCTATACTAGCGTCTGCAATAGTTTAGAGTCCCCAAAAATCCAGCGTTAGCAGGATCGGTCACGACACCGCTTTTTATAATTTCCATTAGCGCGGTTATTATTTCCATTTCACATGGTCACGACACCTGCCAGCACCTGTGTTTAGCCCCTCCATTCAGCCCACCCCACCCCACCCAGGCAAGTGCAGTAATCAATAGATTACTGTCACTTACAAAAAACACAACACACAAAACCACTGCATTAGTAGAGTCAGGCCTGATCTATGCTAGCACTAGCAGTTTTTTTTGTAGCGACCAAATAGATCTAGACAACCAGGTATTTTTTTTACCTGTGAGTCACACTAGTGTATCTCTAAATTTAGTTGCTAAAATGACCAAGCATTCCTACACTAGTGAAGAGGCCTACAGGATACTGACAATGTCAGATGAGAGCGATGGGGAAGCCTCACTGGCAGAATCAGGGTCAGTATACGAGCTTGTAGACAGCAGTGGCTCCCTGACCGATAGCTCTGACAACGGATGGGTTCCTGCTAGGATCAGGCGTACCTGACCCCATTCTGGAGTTGCTGAAGTGCAGGAATTGCAGGGTGCTCGTATGGAGCAGAGTGTCAGTACTAGTGCCGCTCACACTTCTGGTGAATTGGCAAGCACCAGCGGCCTAGTACACCCTGGACCTAGACATACCAGCACAGTGGCGAGTTCCATAAGTGCAGTTGAAGCTGGTGCAGTGGCTAGCACAAGTAGTGGCCCACAGCCACAGCAAATTCAAAGACAGGCCCGTAGAGCCCATAGTGCCCTCCTGATGTGCTGGCATATCCAAATTGGCAGCCCACTGATTCTACAGCGCACATACTTCCCCCATTCACTGCCCAACCTGGAATCCATGTGGAAACAGCCAATTTTACTCCCCTTAATTTTTTTGAGTTGTTTTTCACGGAAGATATTTTCAGATCTATTGTGGACCAAAACAATTTATATGCTGGTCAATTCATCGCCGCCAACCCAAATTCGTCCCTTGCCAGACAATTCGGCTGGAAACTTATAACGGTTTCCGAGTTTAAAACCTTTCTGGGCCTTTCTCTTAACATGGGCATAACCAAAAGGAGTGAACTGCAGTTATATTGGTCCACTAACCCAATTCACTATATGCACGTGTTCTATGCTTCCATGTCCAGGGCGAGATACGAGCTAATTCTGCGGTTAATGCACTTCAACGACAATGAACTCTGTCGTCCTCGGGGAAACCCTGGATATGACGGGCTCCACAAAATTCGGCCCCTTGTAAACCACTTCAATCAGCGGTTTTCAGCCTTGTTTACCCCCCAACACGTTGTCTGTGTTGATGAGTCCCTGATTAAGTTTACTGGCCGCCTTGCTATGAAGCAGTATCTCCCCAGCAAGCGTGCCAGATACGGGGTTAAGATGTATAAGCTGTGTGACAGGGCCACAGGCTATACAGTTTGTTTCCGTATTTATGAGGGAAAAGATGTGGAGCCCCACAACTGCCCAGACTACATAGGGAGCAGTGGCAAGATAGTTTGGGACTTGGTGTCACCCTTATTCGGAAAGGGGTACCAATTTGTATTCAAGCGTGCCACTATTTAGTCACCTGCTCGAATTACAAATTGGCGCATGTGGCACCGTGCGACCTAATTGCCGGGGCTTCCCCAGTGGCTTGTAGAGTCCCGTCTTTGTCGGGGGGGAGAGAGCCTGCTAGTGAAGTGGAGGGATACACAGAATGTTTTTGTTCTGTCCTCCCTTCATGCAGACATGACGGTCCAAATTCATACGGCAACTGGCGTTATGGAGAAACCCCTCTGTGTCCACGACTATAACCTTAATATGGGAGGGATGGACCTAAACTACCAGCTTTTGGTGCCGTAGTTAGTTGCCCGTAAAGCCAGACACTGGTGCAAAAAAGTGTCTATTTTGGCTATGCTGAATGCCTTTGTGCTATACAAAGCGTCAGGATGAACTGGATTCTTCCTAGAATTCCAGGAAGAGATCATTGGAGCCTACCTGTATGCAGGAGGTGCTCCTGCCCAACTTCACCTACCAGATGCAGTGAGCCGGTTGCATGAGAGGCACTTTCCACAAGTCCTCCCGCGTACCCCTACCAAAAAAACCCCCCAAAAAAGATGTTGTGTCTGTAGCAGGTGCAGATTTAGGCATGACACCTGTTATTATTGTCCCACCTGTCCTAATCAACCTGGTCTCTGCATCGGGGAATGTTTCCATCGCTACCACACACTAGTAGAGTATTAGTGTAGGGTACAGCACGGCACAGTCTAGGGCACACTAACACAGGGTCTCGAAAGATGTTCGATGGCTATCGTCATTTTGAGAGGCCCTAACCTGAAATGTTGCAGTTGAGTTGAAGAAAAAGAAAGTGTAAAAGAAAAAAAGTTACAAAAAAAATTAAAAAAAAAAAGTTCCAAAAAAATGACAAAAAAATATAAAATAAAAAAGCCAAAAATAGTTGTCGTTTGAGTTTTTTTCTGCTCTTCTACTTCTGCTCTTCCTACTTTACTTCTACTGCACTTTGTTACTGTTTTTCATTGTTAATCATTTTTTACTTTTCAGGTACCAATGTAATCTTTTCTTTCTATTTTTTTGTTAACCAGTTTGCCTTGCAGGTACACTCATCAGCTGCCACACTGATTTATATATTCTGACACAAACAGCGTTTGCGCTCAGCATATATGGAAATCTCTGATGGCAGTGCTGTAGGAAGTGATTTCACCGCCTCAGTTAAAAAAAAATAGGTATATATGAAATTTGTCATGTATACCCATCATTAGAAAGTGGGTTTGGATGTTTGGGCTGTTAATGGTGGGTATACTACACAATTTTCTTGCAGAGATTTCTGTTAGGTTCTCTTTTTTTCATTCAGCCCACAGGCTACATGAAAAAAAAAAAACTACAATATATGCCAGTGTCATATGTAAACCGCAATTGCAGCATGCATGTGAGGTATCACCACATTTGGGGGGGTTTTGTGCTATCTTGAAATTTCAGAGCCTCGGAAACTGTGAGAGATAGTGAGGAAGTAATATAAGCAATTTATGCCATTAGAAAACCTGAAGTGGTGATTGGATTTCGGGGTCCCGTAAACAGCTAGGCTCCCAAAAAGTCTCACACATGTGGTATCCCTGTACTCAGGAGAAGCAGCAATATGTATTTCGGGGTGTAATTACACATATGCCCATGGCATGCGTAAGCAATATATAATTTCAATGACAACTGTGTGTAAAAAAATTATTATTATTTTTTTTTTTTTTTTTCAAACACCTGTGACAAAAAAATTAAATAGGGGGGATTGTACTGCCCTGCCATTTTAGCACTTCATGAAATGAAATAGGCAGTCAGAAAGTAAAGCTGCATAAATTCCAGTATTTACACCATAGTTTGTAGACGCTACAATAAAAATACGTTTATTGGGATTTTTTTTTGTCAAAAACATGTAACTAAATACATTTTGGCCTAAATATATGACAACAATTGAGTATATTGAATATTTTTTAAACGACAAAGTTGAAAATGTAATTTTTTCTCCAAATTTTCGCTCTTTTTTTTAATCAATATCGCAAAAAATAAATAGCACAGAGGTGATCAAATAGCACCAAAAGAAAGCTCTGTGGCAAAACAATGACATAAATTTTGTTTGGGTACAGCATTGCATGACCGCACAATTGTCAGTTAAAGTCACGCATCGCAAGTTGAAAAAAGGGGCCTGGTCATTGAGCAGCCAAATCCTCCGGTTTTGAAGTGGTTAAGGAAATTACTGAAAAAATATTCAATATCATCAAATAGATGCATTTTTGGTGTACCGTGCCTAATGTTATTTTCACTTATTTTTACTCTACAGACAGTAAAATCTGCAAGAAGTGTCCTGAAAATGAATGGCCTAACAAAGCTAAAAATATTTGTATGGACAAGGCTAATGAGTATTTATCATACGAGGAGGATATTCTAGTTTTATTTTTTTCTGTATCTTCAGTCATATTTGCTACAACATCTCTCCTTATACTTGGCCTATTTTTTTGGTTTCGGAGCACTCCCATAGTCAGAGCCAATAACCGGAACCTCAGCTTCATTCTGCTCTTCTCCCTCATACTGAGTTTCCTGTCTGTATTCCTCTTCCTTGGCCGTCCTGTGGATATTACCTGCATGCTGCAACAAGTCTCCTTTGGAGTTCCCTTCACCATCTCAGCATCTTCTATCCTAGCCAAAACCATCATGGTCTTCATTGCTTTTAAAGCCACCAGACCTGGAAGCTCTTGTAGAAAATGGGTGGGAGTCAAACTTCCCAATACAGTCATGTTATTCTGCTCATCCATTCAGGTTATGAATTGCATTCTCTGGTTGTCCATCTCTCCACCATTTCAGGAGTATGACATGGACTCCTATCCTGGGAAGATCATCATTCAGTGTAATGAAGGGTCAGTTATCGGGTTCTACTCTATGTTGGGTTATATGGGGTTTCTGGCAACTGTGAGTTTTGTTCTGGCTTTCATGGTGAGGACATTACCGGACAGTTTTAATGAGGCCAAGTACATCACCTTCAGCATGCTGGTGTTCTGCAGTGTCTGGATTGCCATGATCCCGGCCTATCTCAGCACCAGAGGGAAATACATGGTGGCTGTGGAGATATTCGCCATATTGACCTCCAGTGCTGGAATATTATTGTGTATGTTTTCTCCAAAACTCTACATCTTGCTTTTAAAACCTGAACTGAATACAAGAGGAAGAATGCTGGGGAAAAGAATGCTGTAAATGTAATACATTGATTCAATGTATACTGCTGTAGACCAGATTAAACACATTCAGTAATATTGTTAAATCTTTGTTATCATCATTATTTTTTTTGTGTATATTTACTGCCTTCTGTCTGCTTATTGTACATAATTGGATGGAAGGTGGATGTTACAGGATGGGATGCTATTTTGGAGCTTAATTTTTTTCTTGCTCTTACATGACCCCTAACATCCACAAGCAAAGTAGTGTGACTGAACTGTCCAATAGACGATGCCGGGCACAAAAAAATGCTGTGACCAATCAAAACATCACACCATGTAACCAACACCTGCACTTAGCAGCTTGCTCCCATTTTGCTCTCACACACCGATTGGAGTGTGATAAGAGAGGAAGCTTTAAGATCAACCCGCAGGCCTTGTCATGTGGCCTTTGCAGCAGGAACTGAACTCCATTCCACCACCTGTGGATCTCATCCTCCTCTCCCGCTCCTCACTGTCATTTGTAAATACAGAAGCCTTCTATGTTTACAAGGAACAACTTGGCTCTCAGGGGCTCCTGGAACTTACAGATCTCTGCACGCTCTTATGGGGGGGCACGGCAGGGACAGATCTCCAGAATCTGAGAGATGGAACAATCTCTCTGCAAGGTGATGCAGAACCACCTACACACAAAGGTACTAGATTCGGACCAGGGAGGAGAGAGAGATGTGAGGAAGCTTTGGGGGGTTGCACATAATGCACTCCTAAACTCTGCATTCTGTACGTAGTGCATCCCAGACACAACTGGCCCTTTGAGGGCAATCATACTTCTGATGCAAACCAACAATGAAATTGAGTTTGACACCCCTGCTCTACAGTATATGTAGGCAGTTGTTTTCTTTTTAAACTTTTTCTGTTCCAGAATGACTGTGCCCCTGAGCACAAATCCAGCTCCATAAAGACATGGATTAACCACTTACAAGCTAAAATTATTATTTTTTTTTTGCTAGAACACTACTTGAAACCCCCAGGCATTATATATTTTTTTTAATCAGAGACCCTAGAGAATAAAATGGAGATTGTTTCAATATTTTTTATCACACCATATTTGCGCAGCGGTCTTCCAAACGCAATTTTTTTTTTTGGGAAAAAATCTATTTTTTTAATTCAAAATAAGAAAACAGTAAAGTTAGCCCAATTTTTTTCTATAATGTGAAAGATAATGTTATGCCGAGTAAATAGATACCCAACATGTCATGCTTAAAAACTGCGCACGCTGGTGGAATGGCGACAAACTTTGGTACTTAAAAATCCCAGTAGGCGACACTTTAAAAATGTCTACAGGTTACCAGATTAGAGTTACAGAGGAGGTCTAGGGCTCAAATTATTTCTCTGACTAACGATCGCGGCGATACCTCACATATGTGGTTTGAACACCGTTTACATATGTGGGTGGGACTTGCATATGTGTTTGCTTCTGCGTGCGAGCTAACGGGGACAGGGCGCTTTCATTTTTTTATTTTTTCCTATTTATTTTTTTTTTTTTTTTTTTTACAGTTTAAAAAAAAAAAAGATAATTTTTATTCCTAATACAAGGAATGTAAACATCTCTTGTAATAGAAATAAGTATGACAGGACCTCTTTATTGTGGGATCTGGGGTCAAAAAGACCTCAGATCTCACAACTACACTAAAAAAGAAAAAAAAAATTGCTGAAAAAGAATTGGCCCTTTAAACCGGTTGCTAGGAGACGACGTTTGACGTAGCTCCGGTCCTCCAAGACCGTAGAGTCGAGTGGTGGCTATCTTGCCCTCACTCGACTTCCTGTCTGTGAGGAGAGAGGACCGGATAATTTTCCCCGCTGCCGGCGGGTCCGGTAAGCGGGGGAAAACGACCGGGATGCGGTGGGAGGGGGAGGGCACCGTAATGGTGATCCCGCAGTGAATCTGCCACTGGGACCACCCTTATCTGAAAGAGGACTGCCTGGCGTTTTGAAAAATACCGGGGTTATGGCAGCTATCTGCTGCCATAACCCCGGTATTTAGCGTCAAAGTACCGACGTAAATTGACGGTGGGCAGTCAGTAAGTGGTTAATTTGTTTGGTGTGGAGGAACTCAAATGTCATGAACACAGTCCTGACCTCAGCCTGATTGTGAGTCAAGTCTTCTCATCCAACATCAGTACCTGACCTCACTAAGGTTCTTTTGGTTGAATGGGCACAAATCCCCACAGATACATTCCAAATCTTGTGAACAGACTTCCCAGAAAAGTGGAGGCAGTTATAGGCACAAAGGTGGGGGCAACTCCATATTAATGACCATCATTTTGAGAAGGGATGCTCAAACAGCCCATATAGGTGTGATGTTTAGGTGACTACAAATATTTGGTCATATAGCATATCTGATCTCCTCACCTTCCTGTGAAGAATGGACCCAGAATTGATGTGCTCTGATCCCTTCTGGGTTCAGTGTTGTCATTCCCGTGGCCCCCAATGCCAAGGAAGAAGCAATTTGAGCATGATTGGGCTTTGTTTCAAAGCATTCATATATATTATATAGTCTTACTTCACACATCGGAAACCCTCCCAGTCTATTATTTATAGTTATTATTTTTATTTTTTATTGAACAGTACAATTTAAATTTAATTATAATGTACAGTTTTCTAAATATTTGAAATGCTGGAAACAATTTAGCAAATTTTCATATTTACCTGTAAATTTTAAATATAATAAATACTGAATATCTAGCAAAAGAAACTCCTAAACTTTGCAGTATAACAGTATTTCTTCAGAGAATTTTCAAAGTGTGAAACAAGATGGATTTTTCTTCTATACATGCAGCTATTATGTCCCTCTACTCCAATCCTACTGCCCGAGTCCTCAATTCTGGACTGCTTTCGGATTCATTCCCGTTGTCCAATGGCACCCGCCAAGGCTGCCCACTATCACCGATTGTATTTTCCATGATAATTGAACCTCTAGCAGAACATATACGAGCTAACTCTGGTGTTCAGGGCATTAGGATTGGGGGAATGGAACATAAATTGGGACTTTTTGCAGATGACATATTGTTGACTCTCTCACATCCTGTGGAGTAACTCCCTACAGTAATAGATCTTCTGCAAAAATTTGGCCGAATATCCTTACATAAAGTTAATACATCTAAATGCTACGCACTCCCTATTGCTATACCACCTCGAGATTTAGAGACCCTGAAATCTATTTTTCCCTGCAACTGGGAAGTACTCTCGATTACATACCTGGGTGTCCAATTGACGGTTCCGACTATTAATACATATCGATGCAACTTCCCCTCCACTCTTGGAAATGATAGAAAAAGACTTTAACAATATTCGTCAGACTCAACTTTCTTGGGTGGGACGGATGGCTACCTATCAAATGCAGGTCCTCCCGAAATTACTCTATTTATTTAGGACGTTGACCATCCTGGTCCCCCAAAGTTTTTTTTAATACCCTAGAAACTAAATTAAGAAAATTAATATGGAACAGGAAACCTTTCCGAATCTCACTATCTACCCTATACAAACCTAAACTCCTAGGCGGCATGGTAATCCCCGAAGCAAAGGCATATTATCAAGCTTTGCTACTGACTAGTGTTGAGCGAACACGGACTGTATTATTCGTGTTCGTACCGAATAATTGGATTTTTTGTACCCGAACACGGACACGGACACTTTACTGTATGTTCGGGTAAAAATCCGTGTTCGGTCGTTTTATTTCCGGGTTTTGCATGCTTTGGCGCTCTTTTCATGGCGGGCTTTCAACAGCCAATCAACAATCGTTTAACTGGTGTGCCTTAAGCCATCCCAGCCATGCCTGCAAATGTCTCAGTAGCTGTGATTGGCCGTCTGAAGCATGTGACCAAGTCTTTATAAGTTCGAGGCAGCCGCAGCGGCGTCATTATGCTGCTTAGATTCAGGGACAGAGCACACATCAACGTGCTGGCTGCTGATTAGGGAAAGATAGGCAGGAAAAAACCATTTGTGTCCGGATAGAATTGAGGGACAGGTCGGAGTGTTTAGGCAGGGCGAGTTGTAGGCATTTTAGGGATAGAGTCTGCTGAATTATATAGGGTCAGTGTCTTCTACAAACTACAATCGATATTGCTGTGTGGGGGGTGGGGTCTGCACTCAATCCTGATCTACGATCTCTTCTCAATCCTGTTAGGGACAGAGTCTGCTGAATTTTAGGGAAACTGTGTTCTACAAACTACAATCGATATTGCTGTGTGGTGTGGGATTGGAGATAGGCAGGTGTCAGTGATCCACATCCATTTTTCTGTGTGTGAGCTGCAGTGAACACAATCTTTTTGGGCTGCAGTGAACACAATCTTTTTGGGCTGCAGTGAACACAATCTTTTTGGGCTGCAGTGAACACAATCTTTTTGGGCTGCAGTGAACACAATCTTTTTGGGCTGCAGTGAACACAATCTTTTTGGGGTGCAGTGAACAAAATCTTTTTGGGGTGCAGTGAACACAATCCTTTTTGGTGTGCAGTGAACACAATCTTTGTGGGGTGCAGTGAACAAAATCCTTTGTGGGGTGCAGTGAACACAATCTTTTTGGGGTGCAGTGAACAAAATCCTTTTTGGGGTGCAGTGAACAACATCCTTTTTGGGGTGCAGTGAACACAATCTTTTTGGGGTGCAGTGAACAAAATCCTTTGTGGGGTGCAGTGAACACAATCTTTTTGGGGTGCAGTGAACACAATCTTTTTGGGGTGGAGTGAACAACATCCTTTTTGGGGTGCAGTGAACAAAATCCTTTTTGGGGTGCAGTGAACAAAATCATTTTTGGGGTGCAGTGAACACAATCTTTTTGGGGTGCAGTGAACACAATCTTTGTGGGGTGCAGTGAACACAATCTTTTTGGGGTGGAGTGAACAACATCCTTTTTGGGGTGCAGTGAACAACATCCTTTTTGGGGTGCAGTGAACACAATCTTTTTGGGGTGCAGTGAACACAATCTTTGTGGGGTACAGTGAACAGAATCTTTGTGGGGTGCAGTGAACACAATCTTTGGGGGGTACAGTGAACACAATCTTTGTGAGGTGCAGTGAACACAATCTTTGTGGGGTGCAGTGAACACAATCATTGTGGGGTGCAGTGAACTCAATCTTTGTGGGGTACAGTGAACACAATCTCATACTGAAGGTTTGAGGGTGCTGCCTGTTCCATACTCCCCCTACTCCTCATCTAGCCTTTTAGGGGTACAAACAATAGTAATTGGGGCCTAGTGTGGTTGTGTACGTGTGATATACATACACTTTTTTGGGATCATATTTTCTATTCCGCTATTTAATCAAAAACCTTTGGGGATCAGTTAAATTGGGGGATAGTCTGTGTTGGTACGTGTGAGAGAGATCCACCTTTCCAAGTTGTTGGGGTTCATCTCATACTTCTGAAGGTTTGAGGGTGCTGCCTGTTCCATACTCCCCCTACTCCTAGCCTTTTAGGGGTACAAACAATAGTAATTGGGGCCTAGTGTGGTTGTGTACGTGTGATATACATACACTTTTTTGGGATCATATTTTCTATTCCGCTATTTAATCAAAAACCTTTGGGGATCAGTTAAATTGGGGGATAGTCTGTGTTGGTACGTGTGAGAGAGATCCACCTTTCCAAGTTGTTGGGGTTCATCTCATACTTCTGAAGGTTTGAGGGTGCTGCCTGTTCCATACTCCCCCTACTCCTAGCCTTTTAGGGGTACAAACAATAGTAATTGGGGCCTAGTGTGGTTGTGTACGTGTGATATACATACACTTTTTTGGGATCATATTTTCTATTCCGCTATTTAATCAAAAACCTTTGGGGATCAGTTAAATTGGGGGATAGTCTGTGTTGGTACGTGTGAGAGAGATCCACCTTTCCAAGTTGTTGGGGTTCATCTCATACTTCTGAAGGTTTGAGGGTGCTGCCTGTTCCATACTCCCCCTACTCCTAGCCTTTTAGGGGTACAAACAATAGTAATTGGGGCCTAGTGTGGTTGTGTACGTGTGATATACATACACTTTTTTGGGATCATATTTTCTATTCCGCTATTTAATCAAAAACCTTTGGGGATCAGTTAAATTGGGGGATAGTCTGTGTTGGTACGTGTGAGAGAGATCCACCTTTCCAAGTTGTTGAGGTTCATCTCATACTTCTGAAGGTTTGAGGGTGCTGCCTGTTCCATACTCCCCCTACTCCTAGCCTTTTAGGGGTACAAACAATAGTAATTGGGGCCTAGTGTGGTTGTGTACGTGTGATATACATACACTTTTTTGGGATCATATTTTCTATTCCGCTATTTAATCAAAAACCTTTGGGGATCAGTTAAATTGGGGGATAGTCTGTGTTGGTACGTGTGAGAGAGATCCACCTTTCCAAGTTGTTGGGGTTCATCTCATACTTCTGAAGGTTTGAGGGTGCTGCCTGTTCCATACTCCCCCTACTCCTAGCCTTTTAGGGGTACAAACAATAGTAATTGGGGCCTAGTGTGGTTGTGTACGTGTGATATACATACACTTTTTTGGGATCATATTTTCTATTCCGCTATTTAATCAAAAACCTTTGGGGATCAGTTAAATTGGGGGATAGTCTGTGTTGGTACGTGTGAGAGAGATCCACCTTTCCAAGTTGTTGGGGTTCATCTCATACTTCTGAAGGTTTGAGGGTGCTGCCTGTTCCATACTCCCCCTACTCCTAGCCTTTTAGGGGTACAAACAATAGTAATTGGGGCCTAGTGTGGTTGTGTACGTGTGATATACATACACTTTTTCGGGATCATATTTTCTATTCCGCTATTTAATCAAAAACCTTTGGGGATCAGTTAAATTGGGGGATAGTCTGTGTTGGTACGTGTGAGAGAGATCCACCTTTCCAAGTTGTTGGGGTTCATCTCATACTTCTGAAGGTTTGAGGGTGCTGCCTGTTCCATACTCCCCCTACTCCTAGCCTTTTAGGGGTACAAACAATAGTAATTGGGGCCTAGTGTGGTTGTGTACGTGTGATATACATACACTTTTTTGGGATCATATTTTCTATTCCGCTATTTAATCAAAAACCTTTGGGGATCAGTTAAATTGGGGGATAGTCTGTGTTGGTACGTGTGAGAGAGATCCACCTTTCCAAGTTGTTGAGGTTCATCTCATACTTCTGAAGGTTTGAGGGTGCTGCCTGTTCCATACTCCCCCTACTCCTAGCCTTTTAGGGGTACAAACAATAGTAATTGGGGCCTAGTGTGGTTGTGTACGTGTGATATACATACACTTTTTTGGGATCATATTTTCTATTCCGCTATTTAATCAAAAACCTTTGGGGATCAGTTAAATTGGGGGATAGTCTGTGTTGGTACGTGTGAGAGAGATCCACCTTTCCAAGTTGTTGGGGTTCATCTCATACTTCTGAAGGTTTGAGGGTGCTGCCTGTTCCATACTCCCCCTACTCCTAGCCTTTTAGGGGTACAAACAATAGTAATTGGGGCCTAGTGTGGTTGTGTACGTGTAATATACATACACTTTTTTGGGATCATATTTTCTATTCCGCTATTTAATCAAAAACCTTTGGGGATCAGTTAAATTGGGGGATAGTCTGTGTTGGTACGTGTGAGAGAGATCCACCTTTCCAAGTTGTTGGGGTTCATCTCATACTTCTGAAGGTTTGAGGGTGCTGCCTGTTCCATACCCCCCCTACTCCTCATCTAGCCTTTTAGGGGTACAAACAATAGTAATTGGGGCCTAGTGTGGTTGTGTACGTGCGAGATACATACACTTTTTTTGATCATATTTCCTATTCCGCTATTCAATAAAAACCTTTGAGGATCAATTGAATTGCGGGATAGTCTGTGTCGGTACGTGTGAGAGAGATCCACCTTTCCAAGTTGTTGGGGTTCATCTCATACTTCTGAAGGTTTGAGGGTGCTGCCTGTTCCATACCCCCCCTACTCCTCATCTAGCCTTTTAGGGGTACAAACAATAGTAATTGGGGCCTAGTGTGGTTGTGTACGTGCGAGATACATACACTTTTTTTGATCATATTTCCTATTCCGCTATTCAATAAAAACCTTTGAGGATCAATTGAATTGCGGGATAGTCTGTGTCGGTACGTGTGAGAGAGATCCACCTTTCCAAGTTGTTGGGGTTCATCTCATACTTCTGAAGGTTTGAGGGTGCTGCCTGTTCCATACCCCCCCTACTCCTCATCTAGCCTTTTAGGGGTACAAACAATAGTAATTGGGGCCTAGTGTGGTTGTGTACGTGCGAGATACATACACTTTTTTTGATCATATTTCCTATTCCGCTATTCAATAAAAACCTTTGAGGATCAATTGAATTGCGGGATAGTCTGTGTCGGTACGTGTGAGAGAGATCCACCTTTCCAAGTTGTTGGGGTTCATCTCATACTTCTGAAGGTTTGAGGGTGCTGCCTGTTCCATACCCCCCTACTCCTCATCTAGCCTTTTAGGGGTACAAACAATAGTAATTGGGGCCTAGTGTGGTTGTGTACGTGCGAGATACATACACTTTTTTTGATCATATTTCCTATTCCGCTATTCAATAAAAACCTTTGAGGATCAATTGAATTGCGGGATAGTCTGTGTCGGTACGTGTGAGAGAGATCCACCTTTCCAAGTTGTTGGGGTTCATCTCATACTTCTGAAGGTTTGAGGGTGCTGCCTGTTCCATACCCCCCCTACTCCTCATCTAGCCTTTTAGGGGTACAAACAATAGTAATTGGGGCCTAGTGTGGTTGTGTACGTGCGAGATACATACACTTTTTTTGATCATATTTCCTATTCCGCTATTCAATAAAAACCTTTGAGGATCAATTGAATTGCGGGATAGTCTGTGTCGGTACGTGTGAGAGAGATCCACCTTTCCAAGTTGTTGGGGTTCATCTCATACTTCTGAAGGTTTGAGGGTGCTGCCTGTTCCATACCCCCCCTACTCCTCATCTAGCCTTTTAGGGGTACAAACAATAGTAATTGGGGCCTAGTGTGGTTGTGTACGTGCGAGATACATACACTTTTTTTGATCATATTTCCTATTCCGCTATTCAATAAAAACCTTTGAGGATCAATTGAATTGCGGGATAGTCTGTGTCGGTACGTGTGAGAGAGATCCACCTTTCCAAGTTGTTGGGGTTCATCTCATACTTCTGAAGGTTTGAGGGTGCTGCCTGTTCCATACCCCCCCTACTCCTCATCTAGCCTTTTAGGGGTACAAACAATAGTAATTGGGGCCTAGTGTGGTTGTGTACGTGCGAGATACATACACTTTTTTTGATCATATTTCCTATTCCGCTATTCAATAAAAACCTTTGAGGATCAATTGAATTGCGGGATAGTCTGTGTCGGTACGTGTGAGAGAGATCCACCTTTCCAAGTTGTTGGGGTTCATCTCATACTTCTGAAGGTTTGAGGGTGCTGCCTGTTCCATACCCCCCCTACTCCTCATCTAGCCTTTTAGGGGTACAAACAATAGTAATTGGGGCCTAGTGTGGTTGTGTACGTGCGAGATACATACACTTTTTTTGATCATATTTCCTATTCCGCTATTCAATAAAAACCTTTGAGGATCAATTGAATTGCGGGATAGTCTGTGTCGGTACGTGTGAGAGAGATCCACCTTTCCAAGTTGTTGGGGTTCATCTCATACTTCTGAAGGTTTGAGGGTGCTGCCTGTTCCATACCCCCCCTACTCCTCATCTAGCCTTTTAGGGGTACAAACAATAGTAATTGGGGCCTAGTGTGGTTGTGTACGTGCGAGATACATACACTTTTTTTGATCATATTTCCTATTCCGCTATTCAATAAAAACCTTTGAGGATCAATTGAATTGCGGGATAGTCTGTGTCGGTACGTGTGAGAGAGATCCACCTTTCCAAGTTGTTGGGGTTCATCTCATACTTCTGAAGGTTTGAGGGTGCTGCCTGTTCCATACCCCCCCTACTCCTCATCTAGCCTTTTAGGGGTACAAACAATAGTAATTGGGGCCTAGTGTGGTTGTGTACGTGCGAGATACATACACTTTTTTTGATCATATTTCCTATTCCGCTATTCAATAAAAACCTTTGAGGATCAATTGAATTGCGGGATAGTCTGTGTCGGTACGTGTGAGAGAGATCCACCTTTCCAAGTTGTTGGGGTTCATCTCATACTTCTGAAGGTTTGAGGGTGCTGCCTGTTCCATACCCCCCCTACTCCTCATCTAGCCTTTTAGGGGTACAAACAATAGTAATTGGGGCCTAGTGTGGTTGTGTACGTGCGAGATACATACACTTTTTTTGATCATATTTCCTACTCCGCTATTCAATAAAAACCTTTGAGGATCAATTGAATTGCGGGATAGTCTGTGTCGGTACGTGTGAGATAGATCCACCTTTCCAAGTTGTTGGGGTTCATCTCATACTTCTGAAGGTTTGAGGGTGCTGCCTGTTCCATACCCCCCCTACTCCTCATCTAGCCTTTTAGGGGTACAAACAATAGTAATTGGGGCCTAGTGTGGTTGTGTACGTGCGAGATACATACACTTTTTTTGATCATATTTCCTATTCCGCTATTCAATAAAAACCTTTGAGGATCAATTGAATTGCGGGATAGTCTGTGTCGGTACGTGTGAGAGAGATCCACCTTTCCAAGTTGTTGGGGTTCATCTCATACTTCTGAAGGTTTGAGGGTGCTGCCTGTTCCATACCCCCCCTACTCCTCATCTAGCCTTTTAGGGGTACAAACAATAGTAATTGGGGCCTAGTGTGGTTGTGTACGTGCGAGATACATACACTTTTTTTGATCATATTTCCTATTCCGCTATTCAATAAAAACCTTTGAGGATCAATTGAATTGCGGGATAGTCTGTGTCGGTACGTGTGAGAGAGATCCACCTTTCCAAGTTGTTGGGGTTCATCTCATACTTCTGAAGGTTTGAGGGTGCTGCCTGTTCCATACCCCCCCTACTCCTCATCTAGCCTTTTAGGGGTACAAACAATAGTAATTGGGGCCTAGTGTGGTTGTGTACGTGCGAGATACATACACTTTTTTTGATCATATTTCCTATTCCGCTATTCAATAAAAACCTTTGAGGATCAATTGAATTGCGGGATAGTCTGTGTCGGTACGTGTGAGAGAGATCCACCTTTCCAAGTTGTTGGGGTTCATCTCATACTTCTGAAGGTTTGAGGGTGCTGCCTGTTCCATACCCCCCCTACTCCTCATCTAGCCTTTTAGGGGTACAAACAATAGTAATTGGGGCCTAGTGTGGTTGTGTACGTGCGAGATACATACACTTTTTTTGATCATATTTCCTATTCCGCTATTCAATAAAAACCTTTGAGGATCAATTGAATTGCGGGATAGTCTGTGTCGGTACGTGTGAGAGAGATCCACCTTTCCAAGTTGTTGGGGTTCATCTCATACTTCTGAAGGTTTGAGGGTGCTGCCTGTTCCATACTCCCCCTACTCCTCATCTAGCCTTTTAGGGGTACAAACAATAGTAATTGGGGCCTAGTGTGGTTGTGTACGTGTGATATACATACACTTTTTTTGGATCATATTTTCTATTCCGCTATTCAATAAAAACCTTTCTAGGGCAAGATCTTAAATTACAGAAATATGAGGAGACCGTCAAATAAGGGCCGTGGCCTGGGTCGTGGTGCTGCTGGTAGAGCTCCTGTTGCAAGGAGAGGACATGGTCGATCTGTGCCAGCTACACGCACAAGTGAAACACCTTCCTCAAATGTGAGTAGGCGACAGAACCTGCATCAGTATTTGGTAGGGCATCAAACGCCCCTAGAAGTGATGAGGCCAGAACAAGTTGAGGCGATAGTAGATTGGTTTGCTGCTGACAGTGCCTCCAGTTCCTTCACATTGTCTCCCACCCAGTCTACTGCAGAAAGGTCAGAGTTGGCACCTGCAGCCAATGTCCAACCGTCTTTCACCTCACCCCCTTGCAAATCAGGCCAGCAGTCTGAGCCCCAAGCCATACAGCAGTCTCTTATTCTTTTTGAGGACTCTGTCAGCAGGGTTTCCCAGGGCCATCCACCTAGCCCTGCCCCAGAAGTGGAAGAGATTGAGTGCAGCGATGCCCAACCACTTATTTCTCAAGATGAGTACATGCAAGGATCATCGCAGCACGTCTCCGATGATGACGAAACGCAGGTGCCAACTGCTGCGGCGTTCAGCATTGTGGAGACCGACAAGGAGGGCAGGGGTGAAGACTGGGTGGAAGATGATGTGGAGGACGATGAGGTCCTCGACCCCACATGGAATGAACGTCATGCAGGTGAACTGAGTAGTTTGGAGGAAGAGGCGGTGGTCGCACAGAGCCACCAGCACAGCAGAAGAGGGAGCAGGGTGCAGAAGCGGAGCGGCCGTGCCCTAGACACTACGCCCGCTACTGCCCAACGCAGCAAGGGAACGAGCGCACCAAAGTCAGCTCAAAGGAGTTCTCTAGCGTGGAAGTTCTTTAGAAAATGTGCTGATGACAGGACACGAGTGGTTTGCACCCTGTGCAATCAGAGCTTGAAGCGAGGCATGAACCTTCTCAACCTGAGCACAACCTGCATGATCAGGCATCTAAGTGCAAAGCACGAGCTGCAGTGGAGTACACACCTTCAAAACCAAGAAACGTCTCTGGCTCATCCTGCTTCCTCTTCTGCTGCAGTCTCGGCCGCTCCAGCCACATCTGTAGTGATACCGGCACCTGCCACCCCGCAAACAGACGATCTGTCAGCAACACCACCACCTGGGTCACCAACAACCATCTCCACAATGTCCCGTGGAAGCGTTCAGCTTTCCATCTCCCAAACACTTGAGAGGAAGAGGAAGTACCCCCCTACCCACCCGCGATCCCTGGCCCTGAATGCCAGCATTTCAAAATTATTGGCCTTTGAAATGCTGTCATTCCGTCTGGTGGAGACGCACAGTTTTAAAAACCTTATGTCGGTGGCTGTCCCACAGTACG
This sequence comes from Pelophylax lessonae, assembly GCF_965119305.1. Lineage (NCBI taxonomy): Eukaryota > Metazoa > Chordata > Amphibia > Anura > Ranidae > Pelophylax > Pelophylax lessonae. The sequence goes on along the minus strand of NC_138768.1, from coordinate 24,746,209 downwards.
TCGTGCCCAGCCGCCACTACTTTTCCAGGCAAGCCATCCCTTCCCTGCACAACCAAGTGGGGGAAAAAATCAGGTGTGCACTGCGCAACGCCATCTGTGCCAAGGTCCACCTAACTACGGATACGTGGACCAGTAAGCACGGTCAGGGGCGTTATATCTCCCTAACGGCACACTGGGTAAATGCAGTGGCGGATGGGCCTGAGGCGGATAGCAATTTGGCGCATGTCCTTCCACCACCGAGGATTGCAGGGCGCTTCAGTTTGCCTCCTGTTCCTAACTCCTCCTACTCCGCTTCCTCATCCTCTACCGCCTCCTCATCCGGACAGCGTAACACCTTCACCACCAACTTCAGCACGGCCAGGGGTAAACGACAGCAGGCAGTTTTACAACTTGCCTGTTTGGGGGACAAACCACACACCGCGCAGGAGTTGTGGAGGAGCATGGAACAGCAGACAAATGAGTGGTTGCTGCCAGCGAGCCTCAAGCCCGGCCTGGTGGTGTGCGATAACGGGCGAAATCTCATAGCAGCTCTGGGCCTAGCTGGTTTGACGCACATCCCTTGCCTGGCGCATGTGCTGAATTTGGTGGTGCAGAGGTTCCTTAAAAACTACCCCGATATGTCAGAGCTGCTGCAGAAAGTGCGGGCCGTTTGTGCGCACTTTCGGCGTTCTCACCCTGCTGCTGCTCGCCTGGCAGCGCTGCAGCGTAACTTCGGCCTTCCCGCTCACCGCCTCATATGTGACGTGCCCACAAGGTGGAACTCCACCTTGCACATGCTGGAAAGACTGTGCGAGCAGCAGCAGGCCATAGTGGAGTTTCAGCTGCAGCACGCACGCGTGAGTCGCTCTGCGGAACAGCACCACTTCACCACCAATAACTGGGCCTCCATGCGAGACCTGTGTGCCTTGTTGCGCTGTTTTGAGTACTCCACCAACATGGCCAGTGGCAATGACGCCGTTCTCAGCTTAACTATCCCACTTCTATGCCTCCTTGAAAAAACAATTCGGGCGATGATGGAAGAGGATGTGGCACAGGATGAGGAGGAGGAGGAGGATGAAGAGGTAACATTTCCAAGGCTTTCAGGGCAGTCATTCGCAAGGGGCTCCGAGGGTGGGTTCCTGCACACGCAAACGCCAGGGACGCAATTGTCCAGCAGGGGCACAGTTCTGGAGGATGAGGAGGATGAGGAGGAGGAGGAGCTGGAGGAGGAGATGGAACCATGTTCACAGCAGGGTGGCACCCAGGCCAGCTCATGGCCATCACTGGTGCGTGGCTGGGGGGATACAGAGGACACGGACCATACACCTCCCACAGAGGACAGCCTTTCGTTGCCTCTGGGCAGCCTGGCACACATGAGCGATTACATGCTGCAGTGTCTCCACAACTACCGCCGAGTTGCCCACATTCTAACTTGTGCTGATTACTGGGTGGCCACGCTGCTGGATCCCCGTTACAAGGACAACGTACCGTCCTTAATTCACTCACTGGAGCGCGATCGCAAGATGCGCGAGTACAAGCGCACGCTGGTAGACGCCATGCTGCTGGCATTCCCATCTGACAGCGGGGCCACAGTGGAAGCACAAGGCAGAGGAGGAGGAGGAGGAGGTCGCCAACGCAACCAGGGCACCGCCAGCACCTCAGAAGGCAGGGTTAGCATGGCCGAAATGTGGAAAAGCTTTGTCAGCACGCCACAACAAACAGCAGCACCAGCAGCTCAGATGGAACGTCTTAGCAGGAGGCAGCATTTTACCAACATGGTGGAGCAGTATGTGTGCACACGCCTACATGTAGTGAATGACGGGTCTGCCCCCTTCAACTTCTGGGTCTCCAAATTGGGCACATGGCCTGAGCTTGCCCTTTACGCCTTGGAGGTGCTGGCGTGCCCTGCAGCCAGTGTATTATCTGAACGGGTATTTAGCACGGCTGGGGGCGTTATAACAGACAAGCGCAGCCGCCTGTCCAGAGACAATGTGGACAAGCTCACGTTCATTAAAATGAACCAGGCATGGATCCCACGGGACTTTTCCGTACCTTATGCAGAATAGCAATGGATACCGACCTTACCCACCCATTGTTCCATTTTTGCTCTTTCTCACTCTTTTGGGGTGTACCCTCATTTAAAATTTGTGAAAAGAAGCAGTGTTGGCTACCTCGTCCTCCTCCTCAGGGCCAGATTAATGTAGGGGCTATTGGAGCTGCAGCTCCAGGCCCCTACCTTTTATATAGGCCCCGGGTTGGCCATATTCACTGTTACCGCTCTTCTGTCACTTGTAAACACAGAAGTCTGGCTTCTATGCTCGCTTCCCCAGGCAGCACCCTCAGAACCTCCCCACACAGCGTGAAGGCCGGACAAGGAGGGACAGTTGGCGTTGCATGGATGTGTTTATGGGCTTCAGAGACAGCATCCCATGTTGAATTAGGCATGCATGGCTGCACCCTTCCTCCTCTGGGTGCATGGCAAGGCACGGCCCTAAGGCCCTTCAAAATCCTCAGCACCAAGCCCATGATGCTGTTAATCCGGCCCTGGTCCTCCTCCACCGCCGCTTCCACCTACACCGCCCATAGGTGTGCGCAGCCTATTGCATTAAGGTGTGCACCCCAAAGTTGAAATACACATGCATGTGTTTGCCAGCAGGGAGAGTAATGTATCGGGGCCATGTACCTGTAGGCAAGGAGAAATAGAGCAGAGCAGGTCCCAGGGAGATCTTTCCCATCTCCTCACTGGCAATGCTATGTGCCCTAGGTGATTAGGGTGTGCCCAGGCACACCCAGCACACCCTGTGCGCACGCCTATGTCACCGCCACATCCACCACCACCTCAACCTCCCTCCTACTCCATATGGGCCTCGTCCTTCAGAGATGAAGAAGAACATTGTTTTATTTTTCTGTTTTTTTTTGTTGTTTTAAGTTATTTCCCTATCCACATTTGTTTGCAGAGCACTTGCCATGCTCTTAATTACGTTTTGCTGCCATTTGCAGCACTCTAGCCCTTTCCTTTGGTGTTTTAGAGCCATTTTAGTGCCTTAAAGTTCGGGTCCCCATTGACTTCAATGGGGTTCGGTGTCCGGGAAAAGTTCGGTAAAAGTCCGGGACACGGACCCGGACTTTTTTTTAAAGTTCGGCCGAACCCGTCGAACACGGACATCTAGGTGTCCGCTCAACCCTACTACTGACCCAACTAAGATATTGGTTCTCAAACCCAGAAGACGCCCTATGGTCCCAAATTGAAAGAAACCTTGCCCCCAATCATGATCTTTCTGCCATGATGATAGCATCCCCCTTCTTATTCAAAATAACAATGCCTTCATACCCTACTATGGAAGCCACAATTAACGATTGGAACCAGCTGACTAGGTTGGACTTCTTGGAACCTATCATTACATTGGAAATCCCCCTGCAAGCTTACCCCTATCTTATTCCTGGCTTAAACTTATCCCAATGGAGGACTCAGGGATTTAACTTTTTTTGCCAGCAATGGTACAACCTACTCCCCTTGATGTTTTCAGGCACCACCAAATATCCACATACATTAATAGGAACAAAATTGCCCCAAACTACCAAACCAATTGGCACGTACCTACTTAATAAAACTAACAGAAAAAAGAAAGGGATATCAGTTTTTTATCCATATTGCAAATATCACCTGTTTTTATCAAAAACCTTGATGATGCTTTAATGGGAAGAGGACATGAAGCTCTCATACACTGTCCCTCAATGGCAGGCAGCTATAAAAGCCAACATGAACTCCTGTTCATGTATTGAGCATTGGGACAATGCCCAAAAAATTCTCAATAGATATTACATGACCCCCTCACGATAACATAGGATGAACTTCCACCTCTTTCCCCTTTGTTGGAGAGAGTGTGGGAGTCTCGGTAATCTCTACCATGTTCTGTGGGGATGCCCTAAAATACAGCCCTTCTGGACTGAAGTGGCATCACTAATCTTGGAAGCAGTAGCAGCTCTGATCCGTATGACGCCTGCATTGGTGCTCCTCTCATTAGTCATAGACTACTGCCCACCATGTTTTAAAACGCTAGTCGCCCATATACTGTTTTCAGCTAGAATATCGATAGCCAAATATTGGCGCTCTGTAACAATACCAACCCGTAAGGAAATTGTCAATCGAGTCAACTCTCAGGGTGAAATGGAAAGAATTTTAGCCTACAAAGACAGAAAAGTTCCGCAATTCCACCTACACTGGCAAACCTGGTTGAACTCCCAGTTTAACTCCATACATTGGTAACTGACAAATTGGATTAATGTTATAGAATGATAGACTTGACCTCCAGTGGTACATTGGCACACCTCTCTCATTATCCTACCTGTCCGTATATTTCCTCCTCTTCCCTTCCTTCCTTCCCACTTTAGCAATATTCTCCCCCCCTCCTCCTTCCTTAAATTTTAGAGGGATGGTGGAAGGACTAATGAAGGGCTGAAAACCTGCTAACTTTCGTAAGTTAGGTTTGATCTACCTACGAATTTGATTACTTTGTTAGTTTGTATTTTATGCCTGTTACTACTTTGGCACAGAGGGCTTCTCTGGACTATGAACCGGTGGTAATTAGGAGGCTTTAGACGGACTTTTACTGAACTATCTGCTATTGTAACATTCTTGTCACAGTTAGGCCCCATTTGGGGTGATAAGGTGCACGTCTTTACATGAAAGTCAAGTAGCATAATTGTTTTTTTTCTTCTTGCTCTCTGACGAATCTCTCCTACGATACCGCATTGTTGTTCTGTTAGTGAGGATTACTAGTCCCTCTATTTTCAATGTGCAGTTGGCTCTTTGCCTTTATGGTTTATTTTCTATGGATTACTGTATACTGTAACCATTACCTTGTATGCTTGTGAAAACTCAATAGAAACCTATTAAAAAAAAAAAAAAATCTGACATCCTTTGAATCCGAGTGGTCTAAACATAGAGTTGGACCTAAATTATTTTGTCTCTGACCAATAGATTCCCTCTGAATGGCGACAGATTGGGATAATTACTTTGTTTCAGTTGAGTTATACCTTTTTTCTTTTAACAAAAAAAAAAAAAAGGGGTTGCTGGTTTTGTTTGGTGAAGAGCGATTTATTGAGTGGATCCCTTTTCAGGTTATCCATTTAAGGTTTGGTTAAAAGCTCTTCATCTACCAGCTTCCCCCTATTTGGTTGTTTTAATGCAATATAGTCCTTGCTCTCTATATATATATATTTATATATATATATATATATATATATATATATATATATATATATATATATATATATATATATACTGTATATATCTTTAAATTTACTTTGTGTGAAAATAGATTTATGGAGGGGCTTTCTGATGAGGGGAACCATTGGTGGACTATAGATATCACTTTCCCATATTTAAAAGGGTTTTTTTCTAGTGATCCCTTATGTCGTTTTTTGACTAACACTAGTGTTTTCCCTTTTCCCATTATTTACAGTATAAAGAGCGATTCACAAAGTGATTTGCTTTTCATCTTATCTCTGACCAATAGATTCCCTCTGAATGGGATAAGTACTTTTTTTCAGTTGTGATATATCCTTTTTCTTTTAACCAAAGAAGGGGTCGTTGGTAGGGTTGAGCGAACCCGTACTGTATTGTTCGGTATCGTACCGGACTTTTGGGTGTTCGGTACCCGGACACGGACCCGAACATTTCACTGTATGTTCGGGATACAGTCCGTTGTTCGGTAATTTATTGCATGTTTTGGCGTGGTTTCAACAGGTGCAAGGCAGCCAATCAGCAAGCGTTTAACTAGTGTGCCCTTAGAAGCCATCACAGGCATGCCTACTAATGGCATGGCTGTGATTGGCCAGTGCAGCATGTGACCCAGCCTCTATATAAGCTGGAGTCACATACCGCGTCACTCTGCTTTAACTATACTAGGGAGAGGTTCCTGACTGCTGTTGAGGGAGAGATAGGAGATTATTGTAGGGGCAGGCTGGAGATTGCTTTGAGGGAAAGAATAGGAAGAATCGTCTTCAATCAGACAGCGATCTACATTGATTGTATTGTGTGGGGGTGCAGTGCACAATCTTTATGCCCTGACCTGAGCCCAGTGAGGAGGAGGGAGAAAAAAAAACTTTTATCAGTCTGCTAGGTGGGCGGCGTGCAGCGTGTATCAGCCATGTAATGCAAGCTCAGTGCATATGTGTCTGCTTAATCTGGATTTTAAAAAAAATAATTTTGCCTTCATATTTTACTGTGACTTACAGCGTTTAGACACTGCAGTTTTAATCTGCTATTTAACAAGCACCAATTAAGGGGACAATTATTTTTCAGTTTTTCATTCATACTTTACTGTGACACTGACATACAGCGTTTAGACACTGCTGTTCTAATCTGCTCTTCAAAAATCACCAATTAAAGGGAAAAATAAAAAAAATTAATTAATACGTTACAGTGAGATACACCCATTGGATACTGCTGTTGTATTCCGCTTTGCAATAAAAAACCCATTTAGGGGAAAAAAATAATAATTGCGGCCTAGTCTACATATGTTACAGTAAGATACACCCATTGCATACTGTTGTTGTATTCCGCTTTACAATAAAAACCCATTTAGGTGGAAAAATTTTTATTGCGGCCTAGTCTGCATATGTTACAGTGAGATACACCCATTGCATACTGTTGTATTCCGCTTATCAATAAAAACCCATTTAGGGGAAAAAAATAAATTGCGGCCTAGTCTGCATATGTTACAGTGAGATACACCCATTGCATACTATTGTTGTATTCCGCTTATCAATAAAAACCCATTTAGGGGAAAAAATAAATTGCGGCCTAGTCTGCATATGTTACAGTGAGATACACCCATTGCATACTGTTGTTGTATTCCGCTTTGCAATAAAAACCCGTTTTGGTGAAAAAAATGCAATTGCGGCCTAGTCTGCATATGTTACAGTGAGATACACCCATTGCATACTGTTGTTGTATTCTGCTTTGCAATAAAAACCCATTTAGGGGAAAAACATTTAATTGCAGCCTAGTCTGCATTTGTTACAGTGAGATACACCCATTGGATACTGCTGTTGTATTCCACTTTGCAATAAAAATGCATTTAGGGGAAGATCCAAAATTCGATAAATATGAGAAGAAGGTCAAATAAGGGACGTGGCCCTGGTCGTGGTGCTGCTGGTGGAGCTCCTGTTGCAAGGAGAGGACTTGGTCGATCTGTGCCAGCTACATGCACAAGTGAAACACCTTTCTCAGCTGCGAGTAGGCGACAGAACCTGCAGCAGTATTTGGCAGGGCCTAACGCGCCTCTAAAAATGTTGAGGCCAGAACAAGTACAGGCGATAGTAGATTGGGTTGCTGACAGTGCCTCCAGTTCCTTCACATTGTCTCCCACCCAGTCTTCTGCTGAAAGGTCAGAGTTGGCACCTGCAGCCGATGTCCATCAATCTTTCACCTCACCCCCTTGCAAATCAGCCAAGCAATCTGAGCCCCAACTCATGCAGCAGTCTCTTCTTCTTTTTGATGACTCTGCTAGCATGGTTTCCCAGGGCCATCCACCTAGCCCTGCCCCAGAAGTGGAAGAGATTGAGTGCACCAATGCCCAACCACTGATGTCTCAAGCTGAGTACATGGGAGGACCATCGCAGCACGTCTCGGATGATGACGGAACACAGGTGCCAACTGCTGCAGAATTCCAAATTGTGGAGACCGACAAGGAGGGCAGGGGTGAAGACTGGGTGGAAGATGATGTGGAGGATAGAGTTGAGCGGACACCTGGATGTCCGTGTTCGGCGGGTTCAACCGAACTTGAAAAAAAAGTCCCGGACTTTTTCCGAACTTTACCCGGACACCGAACCCCAGTGCTGCAAATGGCAGCAAAACGTAGTTAAGAGCATGGCAAGTGCTCTGCAAACAAATGTGGATAGGGAAATAACTTAAAACAACAAAATGGAGTAGGAGGGAGGTTCAGGTGGTGGTGGATGTGGCGGCTGTGTAGGTGGAAGCGGCGGTGGAGGAGGACGAGGTAGCCAACACTGCTTTTTTTCAGTCATTTTAAATGAGGGTACACCCCAAAAGAGTGAGAAAGATCAAAAATAGAACAATGGCTGGGTAAGGTCGGTATCCATCTCTATTCTGCACAAGGTACGGAAAAGTCCTGTGAGATCCATGCCTGGTTCCTTTTAATGAACGTGAGCTTGTCCACATTGTCTCTGGACAGGCGGCTGCGCTTGTCTGTGATAATGCCCCCAGCCATGCTGCCTCCTGCTAAGACGTTCCATATGAGCTGCTGGTGCTGCTGTTTGTTGTGCCGTGCTGACAAAGCTTTTCCACATTTCGGCCATGCTAACCCTGCCTTCTGAGGTGCTGGCGGTGCCTTGGTTGCGTTGGCGACCTCTTCCTCCTCCTCCTCCTCTGCCTTGGCCTTGTGCTTCCACTGTGGCCCCGCTGTCAGGTGGGAATGCCAGCAGCATCGCGTCTACCAGCGTGCGCTTGTACTCGCGCATCTTGCGATCGCGCTCCAGTGAGTGAATTAAGGACGGTACGTTGTCCTTGTAACGGGGATCCAGCAGCGTGGCCACCCAGTAATCAGCACAAGTTAGAATGTGGGCAACTCGGCAGTCATTGTGGAGACACTGCAGCATGTAATCGCTCATGTGTGCCAGGCTGCCCAGAGGCAACAAAAGGCTGTCCTCTGTGGGAGGTGTATCGTCTGTGTCCTCTGTATCCCCCCAGCCACGCACCAGTGATGGCCATGAGCTGGCCTGGGTGCCACCCTGCTGTGAACATGGTTCCATCTCCTCCTCCATCTCTTCCTCCTCATCCTTCTCATCCTCCAGAACTGTGCCCCTGCTGGACAATTGTGTCCCTGGCGTTTGTGGGTGCAGAAACCCACCCTCGGAGCCACTTGCGAATGACTGCCCTGAAAGCCTTGGAAATGTTACCTGTTCATCCTCCTCCTGTGCCACATCCTCTTCCATTATCGCCCGAATCATTTTTTGAAGGAGGCATAGAAGTGGGATAGTTAAGCTGACAACGGCGTCATCGGCACTGGCCATGTTGGTGGAGTACTCAAAACAGCGCAACAAGGCACACAGGTCTCCCATGGAGGCCCAGTTATTGGTGGTGAAGTGGTGCTGTTCCGCAGAGCGACTCACGCGTGTGTGCTGCAGCTGAAACTCCACTATGGCCTGCTGCTGCTCGCACAGTCTTTCCAGCATGTGCAAGGTGGAGTTCCACCTTGTGGGCATGTCACATATGAGGCGGTGAGCGGGAAGGCCGAAGTTACGCTGCAGCGCTGACAGGCGAGCAGCAGCAGGGTGAGAATGCCGAAAGTGCGCACAGACGGCCCGCACTTTCTGCAGCAGCTCTGACATATCGGGGTAATTTTTAAGGAACCTCTGCACCACCGAATTCAGCACATGCGCCAGGCAAGGAATGTGCGTCAAACCGGCTAGGCCCACAGCTGCTATGAGATTTCGCCCGTTATCGCACATCACCAGGCCGGGCTTGAGGCTCGCTGGCAGCAACCACTCATTTGTCTGCTGTTCCATGTTCATCCACAACTCCTGCGCGGTATGTGTGTTTTTTCCCCCAAACAGGCAAGTTTTAAAACTGCCTGCTGTCGTTTACCCCTGGCTGTGCTGAAGTTGGTGGTGAAGGTGTTACGCTGACCGGATGAGGAGGCGGTAGAGGATGAGGAAGCGGAGTAGGAGGAGTTAGGAACAGGAGGCAAACTGAAGCGCCCTGCAATCCTCGGTGGTGGAAGGACATGCGCCAAATTGCTATCTGCCTCAGGCCCATCCGCCACTGCATTTACCCAGTGTGCCGTTAGGGAGATATAATGCCCCTGACCGTGCTTACTGGTCCACGTATCGGTAGTTAGGTGGACCTTGGCACAGATGGCGTTGCGCAGTGCACACCTGATTTTTTCCCCCACTTGGTTGTGCAGGGAAGGGATGGCTTGCCTGGAAAAGTAGTGGCGGCTTGGCACGACGTACTGTGGGACAGTCACCGACATAAGGCTTTTAAAACTGTGGCTCTCAACCAGACGGAATGACAGCATTTCAAAGGCCAAGAATTTTGAAATGCTGGCATTCAGGGCCAGGGATCGCGGGTGGGTAGGGGGGTACTTCCTCTTCCTCTGAAGTGTTTGGGAGATGGAAAGCTGAACGCTTCCACGGGACATTGTGGAGATGGTTGGTGACCCAGGTGGTGGTGTTGCTGTCAGATCGTCTGTTTGCGGGGTGGCAGGTGCCGGTATCACTACAGAGGTGGATGGAGAGGCCGATACTGCAGCAGAAGAGGAAGCAGGAGGAGCCAGAGACCTTTCTTGGTTTTGAAGGTGTCTACTCCACTGCAGCTCGTGCGTTACACTTAGATGCCTGATCATGCAGGTTGTGCTCAGGTTGAGAAGGTTTATGCCTCGCTTCAGGCTCTGATTGCACAGGGTGCAAACCACTCGTGTCCTGTCATCAGCACATTTTCTGAAGAACTTCCACGCTAGAGAACTCCTTTGAGCTGGCTTTGGTGCGCTCGGTCCCTTGCTGCATGGGGAGTAGCAGGCGTAGTGTCTAGGGCACGGCCGCTCCGTTTCTGCACCCTGCTCCCTCTTCTGCTGTGCTGGTGGCTCTGTGCGACCACCGCCTCTTCCGCCAAACTACTCAGGTCACCTGCATGATCTTCATTCCATGTGGGGTCGAGGACCTCATCGTCCTCCACATCATCTTCCACCCAGTCTTCACCCCTGCCCTCCTTGTCGGTCTCCACAATTCTGAGTGCCGCAGCAGTTGGCACCTGCGTTTCGTCATCATCGGAGACGTGCTGCGATGGTCCTTCCATGTACTCATCTTGAGAAATAAGTGGTTGGGCATCGCTGCACTCAAAATCTCTTCCACTTCTGGGGCAGGGCTAGGTGGATGGCCCTGGCAAACCCTGCTGACAGAGTCATCAAAAAGAAGAAGAGACTGCTGCATGGCTTGGGTCTCAGACTGCTTGCCTGATTTGCAAGGGGGTGAGGTGAAAGACGGTTGGACATTGGCTGCAGGTTCCAACTCTGACCTTTCTGCAGTAGACTGGGTGGGAGACAATGTGAAGGAACTGGAGGCACTGTCAGAAACCCAATCTACTATCGCCTGTACTTCTTCTGGCCTCATCACTTCTAGAGGCGCATGATGCCTTACCAAATACTGCTGCAGGTTCTGTCGCCTACTCACACTTGAGGAAGGTGTTTCACTTGTGCGTGTAGCTGGCACAGATCGACCACGTCCTCTCCTTGCAACAGGAGCTCTACCAGCAGCACCACGACCTGGGCCACGGCCCCTATTAGACGGTCTCCTCATATTTCTGTAATTTATGATCTTGCCCTAGAAAGGTGTTTATTGAATAGCGGAACAAAACAACAACAGTATCGCACGGGTGTATCTCACAGTCAAATATGCAAAGTATGACGCAAATTTATTTTTTTGTACCCCAAAAGGGTGTATATTGAATAGCGGACTAGAAAAAAAGGATATAAAACGGTGTATCTCACAAGTACAAACGCAGACTAGGCCCTGATTACAATTTTTTGTACCCTAAAGGCAGGATGAGGATGAGGAAGAGGAGTAGGAGGAGTTCGGAACAGGAGGCAAACTGAAACGCCCTGCAATCCTCGGCGGTGGAAGGAGATGCGCCAAACAAATTTAAAAAGGTGTATCTCACATGTACCGATACAGACTATGCCGTAATTTAATTTTTTACACTCAAACAGGGTGTATATTGAATAGCGGAATAGAAAAAATTTTATAAAACGGTGTATCTCACATGTACAAACACAGACTAGGCCCCGATTACAATTTTTTGTACCCTAAAGGCAGGATGAGGATGAGGAGTAGGAGGAGGTCGGAACAGGAGGCAAACTGAAGCACCCTGCAATCCTCGGCGGTGGAAGATGCGCCCCAAAAGATTGGAAGGTGTATCTCACACGTACCGATACAGACTATGCCGCAATTTAATTATTTTTACCCCAAGGGTGTAGATTGAATAGCGGAATAGAAAATATGATATCAAAAGGTGTATCTATCTCACACGTACAGACCCAGACTAGGCCCTGATTACTATTTTTTGTACCCTAAAGGCAGGATGAGGAGTAGGAGGAGTTCGGAACAGGCAGGAGGCAAACTGAAGCACCCTACAATCCTCGGCGGTGTAAGATGAGCATCAAAAATTGGAAAGGTGTATCTCACACGTACCAATACAGACTATGCCGCAATTTAATTCTTTTTACCCCAAGGGTGTAGATTGAATAGCGGAATAGAAAATATGATATCAAAAGGTGTATCTATCTCACACGTACAGACCCAGACTAGGCCCTGATTACTATTTTTTGTACCCTAAAGGCAGGATGAGGAGTAGGAGGAGTTCGGAACAGGCAGGAGGCAAACTGAAGCACCCTGCAATCCTCGGCGGTGTAAGATGAGCATCAAAAATTGGAAAGGTGTATCTCACACGTACCGATACAGACTATCCCGCAATTTAATTCTTTTTACCCCAAAGGGTGTAGATTGAATAGCGGAATAGAAAATATGATATAAAATTGGTGATTTTTCAATAGCACATGTGAACACAGCAGTGTCTTATGTCAGTCAGCTCTGCTGCAGGCTATGAAGGGGAAAAAAAAAGAAAATTCCCCTTTAAGTTTGTAATTTTTAAATAGATTAGTACAGACTATGCCACAATTTAATGTTTTTAACCCAAAAGGGTGTATATTGAATAGTGGAATAGAAAAAAGTGTATAAAATTGAAAATCATCACTCAATAATAGCACATGTGAACACAGCAGTGTTTATCACAGTCAGCAGCACTGAAGCAAAAACGCTGCACACAACTGACTGATAAAAATAGATTTTTTTCTCCCTCCTCCTCAGCGGGCAAAAAGATTGTGTTCACTGCACCACCCCACACACAGCAAAATCGATGTAGAATACTGACCCTGCCTATTCTCCAGCCTCGCCCTACAATGATCGATAAGATCGTTCACTGGTTGCACAACCAACCCCCCACACAGCAAAATCGATGTAGAACACTGACACTGCCTATTCTCCAGCCTCACCCTAAAATGCCCTAATAACTCGCCCTGCCTGCAGCACTCCGACCTGTCCCTGCATTCTTTTTGGACACAATACAATTTTTCACTGTCTGTCCCTAATCAGCAGCCAGCACGTATGATGTGTGCTCTCTCCCTAAACTACAGCAGAATGGCGCAGCTCTCAAACTTATAAAGTCATGGTCACATGCTTCAGATGGCCAATCACAGCTACTAATACATTAGTAGGCATGGCTGGGATGGCTTAAGGCACACCAGTTAAACGCTTGTTGATTGGCTGTTGAAAGCCCGCCATTAAAAGCGCGCCATTACATACAAACCCGGAAATAAAATGACCAAACACGGATTTTAAACCCGAACATACAGTAAAGTTTTCGGGTCCGTGTTCGGGTAACAAAAATCCAATTATCCGGTACGAACACGAATAATACAGTCCGTGTTCGCTCAACACTAGTTATAGACATTCAACTTTATTGAAGGTAATGCACTTACTACAATTCCATGAGTTTTCGCTTTGCACATTCAGATAAAACACAATTGCGGAACATAGAGCACTGTTTGGCACCAGCGCTCCTCCAACCCGGAAGTAGTTACAGTCTCACGCTCCCGACGCACGTTTCGTCAGTCCGTGCTGACGTACTCAGGGGATCATGTGACCGTATCTTTCCTCTTTGTTTATATCGAGGTTGTAATTGCTCGGCATCCAATTAAACTCCACCTTTCCTCAAGCCGCCCATTTCCTCTATTTGGTCAGACAAGACTTCCCACTACGGAGACTCAATGGGGACAATAAGGTGTACTATAGGGAAAACGCAGCAACACGGCCGCACTCAGTTTCCACTAATAGAGCTCAACGCTCTTTCATTGTACATTTGCCCAATTTTAAGGCTAGTTAATAAATAAATAAATAAATGACGGGAGTTTAAAACAGGATGCCTTGCTTTAAAACAGAACAAATAAATCCAAAGTTGGTGTATTATATTAAAATCACTATACCTAAAAAAATGTATTCTTTAATAAAATTCAGTAATAATCAGTAATACTTGTTAAACAAAGGACGGACTGACGAAACGTGCGTCAGTAGCGTGAGACCGTAACTACTTCCGGGTTGGAGGAACGATGGCGCCAAGCAGTGCTCTATGTCCCACAATTGTGTTTTATCTGAATGTGCAAAGCAAAAACTCATGGAATTGTAGTAAGTGCATTACCTTCATTGAAGTTGAATGTCTATAACGTACTGCACCATGAGAGCTTTTTTTGCTTTTATACATGTCCGTATTGAGATCCTGTTTTTTGTCTGAGAGCTTACCCCGTGATTAAGGGAATCTGGAGCTGAGGATTGTTTAATTATTGGATCAATATGCCTATGTGACCCCCTATAATTAAGGGGTCATATACTTCTGGTAAGAAGTACCTTGCTTGAACACTGGGTGAAAGTGTGGAGGTGGAGGCTCTTAACACGGCTATCAAGTCTATGCTTCTATCTTATTTATTGCCGCTGTTTATGGACTTTTTTTGATATTAAGCAATTCTAGAGACTTTTTTACATCCACCATACTATTTATATTTGCACTAGCACTTTATCTTATAGCACATGTTGAGCGCAATATAATCATCACCAATCACCCACCCACACCACCAATCATCACCAAGCACCCGCCCATACCACCAATCATCCCCAATCATCACCAATCACCCACCCATACCACCAATCATTACCAATCACCCACTCATACCACCAATCATCACCAATCAACCACCCACACCACCAATCATTACCAATCACCCACCCATACCACCAATCATCACCAATCAACCACCCATACCACCAATCATTACCAATCACCCACCCATACCACCAATCATCATCAATCACCCACCCACACCACCAATCATTACCAATCACCTTCCCATACCACCAATCATCACCAATGACCCACCCATACCACCAATCATCACCAATGATCATCAATCACCTGCCCATACCACCAATCATCACCAATCACCTTCCAATACCACCAATCATTACCATTCACCCACCCATACCACCAATCATCATCAATCACCCACCCATATCACCAATCATCACCAATCACTCGCCCATACCACCAATCATCACCAATCACCCACCCATATCACCAATCTTCACCAATCACCCGCCCATACCACCAATAATTACCAATCACCCGCCCATACCACCAATAATTACCAATCACCCACCCATACCACCAATCATCACCAATCACCCGCCCATACCACCAATCATCACCAATCACCTACCTATACCACAAATCATCACCAATCATTACCAATCACCCGCCCATACCACTAATCCTCACCAATCACCTGCCCATACCACCAATCATCACCAATCACCTTCCCATACCACCAATCATCTCTAATCACCAACCCATATCACCAATCACCTGCCTATACCACCAATAATTACTAATCATCCACCCATTTCACCAATCATCACCAATCACCCACCCATACCACCAAGCATCACCAAACACCCGCCCATACCACCAATCATCACCAATCACCCGCCTATACCACAAATCATCACCAACCATCCACCCATTTCCCCAATCATCACCAATCACCCCCCCATATCACCAATCATTACCAATCACCCGCCCATTCCACCAATCATCACCAATCACCTGCCCATACCACCAATCATCACCAATCACCCACTCATACCACCATTACCTGCAATGTCATCAATCATACTATGACTAGTCTACAAGGAACAGTGTCAATAGATTTATTTGTATTTTTTTTTTTTTACAATATTTTTTTTTTTTTAATGCTTTTTTAGGGGCCAGTGGGTGGTGTCAGTAGAGCAATGGACAGTGTCTGAGTTTTTTTATTTTTAATATTTTTTACAAGTTTATTTTTTGATAAAACTCTTTACTGAAAAATTTCACAGAATACAGAAACTGTAACATTGTAGACATCGCCAAAAAGGAGCAAACAATAATCCCTGTAAACAATACATGGCCATGTAGAACACATTTGGAAATTATTAAGGCACCCTCTATGCATATAGTGGGATGAAGAATTAAATAAGAAACAAGTAATCATAAATAAACAAAAAGGTTAACCTAGCATTATATGAAAGCCGAGGCAATGAAAGCATAAACTGAATGAGATGGTAACCTTAGTCTTGGCTCCGACACCCCCAACGGGGAACTAGCTGTGCCGGAGGCCAAAGAGAGGCCGCCAGACAGTATGGGAGATCATACCAAAAATAGGAAAATGGCCCGGAAACCATCGCAAGTTACATTAATAGAGGTGATCTAACACTTGAGGTTAAACACAGAGTGTCCAGGGAAAAAACAAGGAGGGAGGAGGGGAAGAAAGAAAAAAAATGAAAATAAATAAATAAATAAGGGGGGGGTAGCCTCCAACCAAGTCCTGGGGTCCCTGTCATGTGGGGTTGGTTCATAATGCACACAGCAATTCGAGTGCGTGGGGATGGATTATGGTTGTTTATGAGGTCAACGCACAGTATGTAGGCGACTTTGTAAAGTCCAACCATGGGGCCCAGATGCTATAAAATTTATCAAAGAAGTCCTTAGCTTGGGATATGAGGTCTTCCATGTCAGCCACCCGTTGAACTCTTTTAAACCATTTTGCAATAGAAGGAGGGGTGGTGGAAAGCCAGTGACAAGGGATACACATTTTAACAGCATTAATGAGGTGTAAAGTGAGTGATTTCTTATATTGGGATTGGGGCATGGAGGTGTGGTGTAGCAGGTATTGAGCTGGGGAAAAATCCAGAGTGAAGGTGGTGATGTGAGAGATGTGGGAATGCATTTCCTGCCAGAATGATTGGATGAGAGGGCATTCCCACCAAATGTGCAAAAGGGTACCTCGGTGGTGGGAGCATCTCCAACAGTTCGGTGAGATCTCCGTAGAGATCTTGTTCAATTTGTCAGGGATTCTGTACTATTTGGTATAAATTTTAACACCGTTCTCCTTGGCAAAAATGTTCATGGAACCTTTTGTATATGTGATAATAAATGCGAGACCAATCTTTCTCGGAGAGGTCCAGGGCCAAGTCCCTCCCCCAACGGAGACACAGTGCGGAGGATTGCGAAGTAATCAATGCAAAGAGCATAGAGTAAATAGAAGAAATCAAATGTTACTGTGTACCTGATGTGTTGCACAGTGTCTCAAAGGGAGTGAGGGCCCTGGACCACTCCGATAGTCCCTGGGCGCTAGACAGAAAATGTCTTTTTTTTTTTTTTTTTTGAATAAACTTTATTGAAACAAAGATACGGTACATGAAAATTAAGTACAACATTAACCAACACATTTTACATTTTTATGGGAGACAGAGGCCGAGCAATAGCAGAAGCTCGCAGCTGACTCCAAAAGTGAGGGTATTGTGCATGAAACAAGATTCTATCATCAAATACACTAGAAACCTAGTTGGATGGATCTCGCGCATTTATCATAACTGACTAAACTAACATAGAGGGGGGGGGGGGGGAGATGGAGGAACGAAGAGCAGTGAATAAGGGCAGACTCTGAAAGAGAAGGGGGGGGGGGCTAACTCCAGAACCATTGCACCCGAGTCTTACCCAGGGAGATGGTATGAGAACGTATCTTCTTGCAGAGAGGTAGTGACATCCTGGGGTAGTGAATCCATAAAGTCCTGCCAAGTGAGATAGTAACGGTTAGCGGATGATGGAAGATGAAAGTCCGTATTAAGTCGATCCTTGGTCATAAGGGTTAGCAACTCCTTATGGACCTGCGAGACTGAAGGAACTACTGTCGTTATCCAGTTTGCCAGTATTACCCTGCGGGCTATCAGCAAACACGTTAGAGTCCATACCCGAGGGTATGGTGGCGGGCGGCTGGACCAAATCTGGAGCTGTTTGTCCCAATGTCCAAAGATTAGCAGAAGGGGATCCTTAGGCAAATGAAGAAGGGTGATCCTTTTAATGAGTAAAAGTACTTGGTCCCAGAACGTGGATATGAACGAGCACGACCAGAACCTATGGAGTAGGTTCGGCCTGACGACCTTGCAGTAAGGACAGAGGCTGGTAGAAGGATCGTCTTTGTTACAAGTGAATGGTATATAAGCCCTATGTAAAATTTTCAGCTGCGTTTCTCTCCATGTTTCACTAGGGGTTATGCGCATAGTTCTGTTGTATCCCTGAAAGAGTTTGGCAACTATGTCCTCAATAGGAAAGTCTTTTGCCCAGTTGGCCGCCGAGGAACTGGCATGGTGGAAAGAGGAGAGCTTTTGGAAAGGTTTGTATATATCTGAGATGCAATACTTCCCCGCCGCCAGTAAAGGGTCCAATAGAGGATCAAGAAAGCCTTTGTGTGGGCCTCTGTTAGTTGAGTGAAGAAAACTGAGGCATTGTATAACCGAGAAGGTATGCGAGGCCGGTAGCTGGTAGGATTCCCGGATATCCCTCACAGACCTTGGTTTTCCTGAAACGGGGTCACAGAGATCCGAAAAGTATTTGAGGCCTTTGCGCTGCCAAATGTCAAAATTACGTGAATGTAGTCCCGGGAGGAAGGCAGGGTTTCCCCTAATGGGGAGGTATTTGGATATGGAAAGTGGAAGCTTCAAACGCTTTCTAGTCTCTCTCCAGGCAATCACCGTGTCTCTCAGAAGAACATTGTGTTGAAGCCTGGGTGGCATACTTTTCCATTTGGCGTGTAGTAACGCCGCCAGCGAGTAGGGAGCAGACATTTGCGTTTCCAGGTCGTAGTTTGAATAGCAGGAAGACTGAGAGAGCCAATCTAAGGATATCCTAAGAAGGCATGATAGGTTGTACATTCTAACGTCAGGCAGGCTAGCACCCCCCTCGCCCCTGGGAAGACAGATTTTACTGAAAGAGATGCGTGGTCACTTGCCCCGCCAGACAAACCTGGAGATGGCCTTATTAATAAGTTTGGTGTCTGTGTGTTTGATTAACAGAGGGATCGTTTGCAATGGATACAAAAGTCGGGCGAAGCTGACCATTTTGACTAAATGACATCTACCCAGGAGCGAGAGAGGCAGATCCATCCAACTATCCAATTCCTGTTTGAGCTTCTGAAACAGCGGAGGGTAGTTTAAGGAGTATATTGAAGACGGGATTTTGCCTATCTTAATACCCAAGTATGTAATGTGTGAGGTGGCCAGGGTGAAGGGGGCAGAGGAGGCCCAAGTTGGTTTGTATCTGGTACCTAAGGGGAGTATTTCGCTCTTCGCATAATTAATCCGTAGGCCAGAGCAGAGTTTGAACCTATCAAATGTGGAGATAATGGTGTGCATGTCTGAGGAGGGGTTTTGAGTGAAGATTAGAACATCATCCGCGAAAAGAGATACACGAAGTTCATGGTCACCTATCAGGATACCGTGAAGTGGCGCGGCCTCCAACAGGTATCTGGAAAGAGGTTCTAGAGCCAAATTAAAGAGTAGTGGGGACAGGGGGCATCCCTGCCTCGTCCCCTTGAAGAGTCTAAACTCGTCGGTGAGAGAACCGGCCACCCAAAGCCTGGCCGCGGGGGAGGTGTACATCGCCTTGACAACGTGCGTGAAAGGTCCCGAGAAGCCAAAAGAGGACAGAACCTCAGACAGCCATGCGAAATTCACGTTGTCAAAGGCCTTCTCCGCGTCCAAGGTGATGATCGCCAGATCTTTCTCCGAGTACACCCTAGCATGGTCCAGGGCCAGAAGGACCTTACGTATGTTAGATGCAGCTGATCTGCCCTTGGTAAAACCCGATTGCGCCGGGTGAATCAATGAGGGCATAATCAGGGCAAGCCTGGACGCAAGTATTTTCGATAGGATTTTGACATCCAAATTTAAAAGTGAAATCGGCCTATATGAGCCAGGTTCTAAGGGATCTTTACCTTTTTTCGCCAAGAGCTTTATAATGGCCTGATTACCTGTGGGGGGATAGGAGCCTCCGGACCAAACGGCTGAGTAGACCTCCAGCAGGGTAGGTCCCAACGTCTCTAGAGCACTCTTATAGAATTCTCCCGTAAAGCCGTCTGGGCCGGGGGCTTTGTTAGGGGCAAGATGTTTTATAGTGTCTTGTACCTCTGAGAGTGTCACCGGGGCGTTTAAGGCCTCCAACTGGGTCGGGGATATCTTGGGTAGTACTACGCTGTTAAGAAAAAAGTCTGCCTGAGTGGCATCATAAGGGTCAGGAGAATAGAGAGATTTATAAAAGTCGCGCATGATGGACTGCACTCCCGCGGGAGTGGACTCCACCCTGCCCGAGGCGCGCCGGAGAGAAGCTATATGTGTGGGTTTGTAAGGGGCCCTGCAGAGCCGCGCTAGTAGTTTGCCCGCCTTGTTCCCAAACTTATGCATAGTGGCCGTGAAGTGTGCTCTCTTAGTAGATTCCAATTTATCAGCCCAGGAATCAAAGGCTTGTTTCGCAAGGACCCACGCCTGTCTGTGAAGGGGGGAGTCAGAAGACAGCAATGTAGTTTGGGCCAAACGAAGGCGCTCACTCGCCCGGATAAAACTCGCCGAGGCATTCTTCCTATAGGCAGAAGCGTAGGAGATGATTCGTCCTCGAAGGAAGGCTTTGCCAGCCTCCCAAAACAGAATCGGCTGAGAGATGTGGGATACATTGTCTGCCGAGTATTCCTCCCAGGCCCGGGCCAGGAAGGCCCGGAAGTCTGAGTTGTTGTGTAAATAGCTTGGAAATCTCCACAAGTGGGAGTCTGCGTTTTTATCCGGGGGATCTAGCGTAATGGAAATAGGGGCGTGGTCAGAGATGACAATGTCATGGATTTCAGGGTCTTCGATCCTATGCGCGGCAGAAGTAGAGGAGAAAAAATAATCTATTCTAGTGAATACATTATGGGGATGGGAGTAGAATGTGTACTCTCTGTCAGTGGGGTGATGGAGTCGCCACACATCCGTCAGATGGAGGGAGTCCACGATACTTGCTAACGGGTTCAGGGTTGGGACATTGGTTCGATGGGACTTAGACTTCACCAAGGATCTATCTATGGTAGGGTCCATGATCAAGTTAAAATCGCCGCCAATCAGGTGGGGGACGTGGGGAAATTTAAGCAGATGGTTTGATAGGGCCCTAAAAAATGGTTGATCGGGTACATTGGGGGCATAAACGTTGGTCAGCAGAATTTCCCTGTTGTTCAGTTTCAAGTGCGCCGAGACATAGCGACCGCTATCATCCGTAACTAGGGACAGAAGTTCGCATGATAAATTTTTATGAATTAAAATCAGAACGCCCGCTTTTCTGCCCACCGCCGCCGAACCGTATACCGTGCCCACCCACAGTTTTTTCATACGGGGGAAATCTGCTAGGGGCAGGTGGGATTCCTGAATCAGTGCAATATCAGCCTTAAGTCGTTTGAGGTGTCTAAGGACCTTCATCCGTTTAAAGGGGGAACGTAAACCCCTGACATTCCATGAAATGACTTTCATGGAGGGTCCAGGTGATCTAGGTGTGGTGCAAGAGGTATAAGCAAGACATACTGAGGGGCAGGAAACATAAGTAGTGTCAAGTACGTGGGCGCTATCAGTGGCAGGAACGTGTATGTTACTAGGAGCCTGATTGAGCCGGCTCCAACCTTGGAGTTAGTTAGAAACGTGGGGGGGGGGATAAGCCAGGATGGAGAGTGGAAAGACCAATGCAACTAACCATGCAATGAAAGTAGGGGAAAACATCGTGAACTTCACTTTTTTCCGGATGCTGCAACTGTGGTAGACGGCAAGGTCCTTGGTACAGACCCAAAACAGGTCTATAAACACCTCGGCCCGCCTCGCCCCGAGGGCGCCAGGAAGCGAGAGGTTATCGAGGGTCTAGGACAGATTTATCCAAGTCCTCCACAGTGCCAGCATTGTCAGCGCCGGAATACACATGAAACATAATGCGAACCGAACTGTAAAACATTAAACATAACCAGCGGTCACAAAACTATTGAAAGAAGAAAAAATTTCCTAATAGTGCAATAGTGCTCTAGTTACTTGTCTGAGGCCTTGCCTCATAGGTAGACCAAAGTGCTAACTCAAAAAGTACGTAGAGAGGAATACTTCACTGTTCAACGCAGCACCTCGGTAAGAGGAGAGTGGAGTGATCCATGGCTGTGGTAGTTCAGCGATGATGGTGAGAGCGACCGCTGGCCGCTTCGGAATACTTCTGTCTTTTGGGTGACTCCTTGCGAGGACTTCTCGGGATCAGGGAGCGCTGGACCGGGGGAAGCCTGGCGTCCATGTTACTAGAACCATCTTTGTTGAGAGAGCTGATGAAAGAATCCGCTTCCGATGGGTCTTGAAAAGCCAGTTGTTCGCCTGAAGGCGATCGCAGTCGAAGGATGGCTGGGTATGCCAGCGTAAATTTGATCTGGGCTTGATGCAGCTTGGCGCACACCGTCTGGAAAGCTTTCCTCTTTCTGGCCACTTCGACCGAGTAGTCCGCAAAGATCAGTATTTTAGTACCATCGATCTGGAAAGACTTGGCCTGTCTGAACTTTTGAAGAATCGCTGACTTATCGGCGTAGTTCAGATATTTGGCGATAATCGGTCGCGGTGTCGATCGCTCAGAGGAATGAATCCCCATGCGGTGGGCTCGTTCAACAACGCAGGTACCTTGTAGGCCCAGTGCCTCTGGAATTCTCTTAGAGCACAGGTCAGAAATGGCAGATGGTGGCACTGATTCCGGTATCCCTATGAACCTGAGGTTACTCCTGCGCGCTCGATTTTCCAAGTCCTCCAATTTTTGTAATATAAAACGGTTAGTCTTGTCCTGAGTCTCCTCAAAGCTGTGAGAGCTGTATAACTCCTCTTCCATACTGGCTACCCGGGATTCCACTTCCTGTAGCCTGTGGGAATGCTCTGTAAGCTTGTGCTTGATCTCCTGCATGCCTTCTGCTACTGCGGACTGCACTGCTGCGGATATGGTGGGGGATAGGAGAGCCACCACCGTTTGGGCTATGCGGTCCGACTGGGGGTCCCCCAGAGAAGGCACTGGGGAAGCCTGAGGGACAAGGGTGTCCATCTGAGCGGCATCCGCCGCTCCGGCGGTACAGGCCGAAGCCGGGGCCTCGATTTGCGGCGGACCCGGCGGAGCGCGCGGGCCGCCTTTCTCCAGGAATTTGTCCATTATATGGATTTATAGGAGCCGATATAGTGCCCGGAGGTCGGGGAAGTAGCGGACTACCCGTCCGAGGCGATGCGGGGGTTTTATATGCTGGTTTTGTGGTCCGACCGCGGGAGCCGAGGAGGGATGCGTTCACAGCATTCGGCGCCGGAACCGGAAGTTCTCTCCAGAAAATGTCTTATTTGAAGGAAGTTCAAAAATGGGATGTCTGCGTTTTTTGTAGCAGTTCCCTTTAGGACATAATATGGGATCCAGAGAAAAGGTGAACAGCTCTATACGGCATCCCAGCGGATGAACCACCAGGGGAGAGGTATGACAGGCCAGGCGGAAAGTCAGAGTTAGAGTGTAACGGGGTCAGTGGGCTGAGCTTCGTGGAGAACTCCACAAGTTTATTTTTTAATTAATTTTTGTTTTTAATGATTTTTTTTCACAATGATTTGGGGGGGGGGCAGTGGACAGAATCAGTAGAGCAGTGGATGGTGTCAGTAGCTTTTCAGTTTTATTATTTTGTACAATTTTATTTTTTTTTTTACAATATTTTTTTTTACACAATGATTTGTAAAGGGGTGGGGGGCAGGGGGTGCAGTGGACAGTTGGATTGTGTCAGTAGGGCAGTGGACAGTGTCAGTAATTCCTTGTTTTTATTACTTTATTCTCTATCATTTGTTTACAATTTAATTTTTTATTATTTTTTCACATTTATTTTCTGCAAAAAAATGTTTTCACAGTGCACAGGGGACGGGGGGGGGGGGGGGTGGTTAGTGGCTGGTATCAGTAAAACAGTGTACAGTGTCAGTAGAGCAGTGGACTGTTTGAGTAGTTTTTATTTATTTTTTTTACAAATACCTTGTTTTTTTTTTTTTACAATTACATTTTTTATAGTATTTTTTCAATTTATTATTGTAGATTTATAAAATTAATTTTTTTTACAATGGTTTTTCTTGGGGGGGGTTGAACGGTATCATTCGTTTTTATTTTTTTTATTTTTATTATTTTCTGACATTTATTTTTTTAATATGTATTACAATTATTTTTTTTTATCAGCCCTGTTGATGAAATATCGGGGTGTAAACAGACCCTTGACATCTCCCCTTTGAGATAGAGTGAGGAAAAAGATCCCCCACCCCTTTCTCTGCAGCCTCAGCTGCACTGAAGATGAACAGAGACAGAGGCTCCTCCCCATTCATACACTGAAGCAGAGAAAACACAGGTATGATTGGACAGTCAGTGATGACTCAGGAAAGGCAGGGGCGGGGCTCAGAGAATTGTAGTCCCCCAGTGCACAGTATTACATGATTTGTACTGGAGGGAGTATGAAACCCCAACACACTGATTAGATTGTAAGCTCCTATGAGCGAGGCCTTCTTATCCCTCTTCAATTTTATTATATTGTAACTGTACTGTCCCCCTTTATATTGTACAGCGCTGGGCACACTGAGTGCTGTATAGGGATGGCCTCTTTGCTTGTTCGCAGCCCGCCGATTTTGCAAACATTTGGCGTTGTTCGCGACGGCCATATTAGTTTACATTGGGGAGAACTTTGACCCATGACACAGCCATCAGGAGGAACGGGAAAGCCAATTGAAACATTTCAGCACATGGACATGCCCCCTACCTTATAAATAGACCTGACCTGGCGGCCATTTCACATTTTGCTTTTTGTCAGTGTAGGGACAGGTATGCTGTGTGCACCAGGGACAGATTGCCAGTGACACAAATCGCTCTGTTAAGGTCCACAAAAGTCCTTTTAAGGACTGGTATTTGTTATAGGTGTGCAGTGCACTATATAGGGGTGTAATACACTTATAATATACTTTCTGATATAGAAAGCATATTATAGTGGATTTGTATTGTGCACTGTGAAGCATTGTGACTGGTGTATTAAGCATTTCTGCAGCAATACTACAAACAGTGACAAAAGCACTTTTAAAAAAGTATTATAACTGGTGTGATCGACCAGTGCCCCCCCCCCCCCCCCCAATACCACATATTGAAGTGGGGTGTTATTTCACAGTATACTTTTATAACAGTGTATTTTAGTCCTGCAAAAATGTTGCCTCCTTTGCTGCGTTAACTGTGCTACACACAGTGACAACAGTTACTGGCTATTTTTACTGGCTAGTTTAGTGCAAATAGGGGCCTTCATGCTCAAGTGTTTTAAGGGGGACCTCCGTATAAAAAGCATAAAGGGCAAGGACTGGTACTGGGTGGCAACGTACTTAGGCGGAAATGTTACCACCATCACAGAGGGCGATCAGAATGCAGCACTTCCAGGCCTTGCTGTGAGAAATGCTGCATGCTGCTTTTGTGTGTACTGGCAGAGGAATTTCCAGTCACAGAGAAACAGTTGCGGGTAGCAATCCAACAGCACCCTCAAGAAGAGGGCGGTTTGAAGATGTGTTGGTCACATCAGATATGAGGTCCTTCTTTCAACAGATCCATCAACAGCTGTACTCCGGATCCAGCATCAGGGAACGCCTAGACCGTCAGGTGTCCGACTAAATCGGGTAGATGGCCGATGTGGACGCTCTGAGGAGTGATGAACCCCTGAACTACTGGGTGGGCAGGCTTGACCTCTGGCAAGAGCTTGCACAATTTGCAATGCAACTGTTAGCTTGCCCCCCATCCAGTGTCCTGTCCAAAAGGACATTCAGCGCAGCAGGGGGGATCGTGACCGATAAGCGCACTCACCTAGCTCATGACAGTGTTGATTACCTCACATTTATGGATCTCTGAGGAATTCAACACATGTGACCAGTAGACCACATTTCATTTAAATTCTTCATGACAGGCCACAAATATCCACCAGACCATCATCCACCCACACCAATTCATGGTCCTTGTCTTCGGTAAATACAGTGGCATAAAAGGCATTTCATGTCCATTGAATGCCTCATTTTTGGGGCCTTTCATGGCTGACAATTATTTTTTCTGTCAATGCCTAATGTACCTCCAGCCACGGAATAAAACGTTCTTAGCTTTCAGGTAAACCCATGTGGGCTAAATGTTGGGGCCTTTTATGGCCGACACTTACTTTGGTATCCTGTGAAAGCCTAATGTACCTCCAGCCACAGAATACTACGTTCTTAGCTGTCAGGTAATCCCATGTGGGCTAATTTTTGGGGCCTTTTATGGCTGACACTTACTTCTGTATCCTGTGAATGCCTAATGTACCTTCAGCCACAGAATACAATGTTCTTAGCTGTCAGGTAAACTCATGTGGGCTAATTTTTGGAGACTTTTATGGCCGACACTTACTTCTGTATCCTGTGAATGCCTAATGTACCTTCAGCCACAGAATACAACATTCTTAGCTGTCAGGTAAACGCATGTGGGCTAATTTTTGGGGCCTGGAATGGCTGACACTTACTTCTTTATCCTGTGAATGCCTAATTTTTCAGACTGGAATTGAAAATCAATGGGTCTGCTAAAGTTCCGCTGAATTGTGGAATGGATACTGACCCATTTTACAGATGTGTGAATGGACCCTATATGTATTTGACATGTATTTACCGGCTGCTGTCAGTTCTTGCTGATTTAGGAAAAGATGTTTTTGCTGTAAAAAAATAAAAAATAAATTTAAGGCAACTTTTCCAATTGCAATGCTTCTGTTATGACATTGTCCATGTGCTGGGACTATTTGTACACAGCTAGTACGTCTTTTGTGGCTGCAAAGAATTTTAACCACTTAAGCCCCGGAAGATTTTACCCCCTTCCGACTAGGGGTTTTTTTGCGATTTTTTACTGCGTGACTTTAACGGACAATTGCGCGGTCGTGCGACGCTGTACCTAAACGAATTTCACGTCCTTTTTTTCCCACAAACAGAGCTTTCTTTTGGTGGTATTTGATCACCTGTACGATTTTTTGATCATGCGCTATAAACAGAAAAAAGAGCATAATTTTTGCAAAAATAACAATATTTTTCACTTTTTTTTATATGAAATTCCCCCAAAAAAAATGTAAAAATCAAAATTTTTTAACATTTTCAGCCAAATTGTTTTATGCTACATATGTTTGGTAAAAAAAATTGCAAAAAGCGTATTTTGATTGGTTTTCGCAAAAGTTATCGCGTTTACTAACAAAGGGAAAGATTTTTGTCATTTTTGGTGTTTTTTTTTTAACGAGTAATGGCGGCGATCTGCGATTTTTTTTGCGGTACTGCGACATTGCGGCGGACAGATCGGACCCTTGACTGACATTTTTGACACTTTTGGGGTTACCAGTGACATTACTGCAGTAATCAGTGCTATACATATGCACTGTTACTGTAAAAATGACACTGGCAGTGAAGGGGTTAACTGAATTGGACAGGGAGGGGTTCAGTGTGTCCTAGGGGCGTGATTTTAACTGTAGTGGGACATGGCTATTGGTGTAAAAACAGAGATCAACGGTTCTACATAGTAGAACCGTCTGATCTCCATTTTTACACAGGGGAGAATGACAGGCGGCTTGTTTACATTAGCCGCTCTGCCTTTCTCCCGCTGTACCGACGATCGGCGAGTCACACGCCCGCACTCCTCCCTGAACGAGCCTCAGCGGGCGCGCGCTCGCCCGCTATTGGCTCAAATCCCAGTGACAGGCCAGTGACGTAGATCTATGTCACTCTGCCTGGCCGGGGCTGACTGCCGCAGTAAATATACTGTGCGCAGTCGGCAACCGGTTAAAGTTCGCCTCCCATTAAAGTCAATGGGGCTCGCTGCAAACTTGCGGTTCGCGGACATTTGAGAAAATTTGCGGCTGACGTTCGCCAATCTGCCCCGGCCAATGTTCATCCATCACTAGTGCTGTATACATCCTAAATAATATTATTATTAATAATAATAGTAATAATAATAGTAATAATAATAATAATAATAATAATAATAATAATAATAATATCTAGAAATCAACATAAGGGTTTATTTATTAACAAAAAATGCCATAAATCCAACATTTTGTAGCGCCTATGTGTGCTGTATTATATGATGGGCTTTGGGTCCCAATTTAAATTTAAATAAAAATAGATAAAATAAATAATAATTTAAATTAAAAAATAACAAATTAAATTTAAAAAGGACCCCAAACAATTATTGTAAGATTTAGAAATGAGCATTAGAGCGTCATTTATTCACAGAAAGATAAAAGAAAACTCCTAAAAGTTTGTTGTTCCTTTATGTGTAATCATAAATTATTTTCCCGGTTTGAACAGAACTCCCAACATCCATTTATAATCTAGAAATAAACATTAGAGTCTCATTTATTCACAGAAAAGTAATATTCTGTTTCTATGTGCACAGGAGTAAATTATTTGCACCAGGCCCCTGTTTTGAACAGAACCCCCAACATATGTAAACAATACAGAGCTCCGCCCTGTCAGCGGGGGTGGGATGGATTTTGTTTCCCTGCAAAGAACATCCCTTAGTGAAAGCCCCTCCCCCACAGTACACATAAACACTGGCTAGGCACATACTTAACCCTTTGATCACCCCTGATGTTATCCTCTTCCCAGCCAGTGTGATTATTACAGTGTATTGGTGTCACTGGTTCCTAAAAAGTGTCAGCTGGTGTCCGACTATCCACCGCAATGTCAAAGTCCCGTTTCAAGTCGCTGATGGCTGCCATTACTAGTATAAAAAAAAATCCAGTATATCCCATAGTTTGTAGACGTGATCATTTTTGTGTAAAGCAATCAATATACGCTTATTGGGAGTTTTGTAGCAGAATAAAAATTGGGATAAATTGAAGAAGACATTTTTACCTTTTTGATTGGATGTTTTATAGCAGAAAGTAAGAAATATATATATATATTTTTTTTTAATTGTTGTTTTTTTTTTTTTATTTATTTAGCAAAAAAAACCTGCAGAGGTGATCAAATACCACCATAAGAAATCTCTATTTGTGGAGAAAAAGTGACATAAATGTTACTTGGGTACAGCTTTGCACGACCACGCAATTGTCAGTTAAAGTAACGCAGTGCCGAATCGCAAACAATTGCCAGGTCTTGAAGGGGGGTAAATCTTCTGTACCAAATCTCCTCCGTGACTAATGACCCAGAAGAGACGAGCATTTCATCACCACAGGAGGCGTAGCTTTCATTCCCCGGATTCTATAGCGGGGAAAGCGGCTACTCAAGCATGGTTTGTGCTTTATTAGATTCAGTGGGGGGTGGGGGAGACATTAGGGGTCTAATAGTCCCCCGATGTCTCCATAAAGAGAACCTGTCACCTGTTCATACTATCACACTGGGACTTGTTACCCCCATCCCCCTCTTGTGACAGAAATAAAGGTAAAGAAGATTGTAAAAAAAATTAGTAAAAAGAAATCCCGAGTGACTCATCCATGGAATGTATGGCACGGCTCATGCATGTATATCTGTGCTATACGCTGCCAATATATCATCACTCAGACATTTCTTCCTATGACATCATAGTGTACAGGATTTATTCTGACATCTCATTTATCTTAGTACATGCACAACTTACTACACAGAAAGACACTCACATTGTTTTATGTATTCATTCATTCATTCATTCATTCATTTATTTATTTATTAATTTATTTATTTATTGATGAATTCATTTTAAGTAAAATATTGATCTGTATTATGTACTGCATCTTTGGGCAAAATGTGCAAAATCATCAATAATTAGAATTTCAACATTAATCGAAAACTAGAGCTGCAATGTACACATTAAACAGCACTGTACAATTTATCAATTATTTGCATAGTGATAGTTAATACAAAAATAATAATAATAATAATAATAATAATAATAATAATAATAATAATAATGTTGCTGTTAAATTTTTTTTTTAATTTAATTTATATTAACTTAATTATGCTTTAGTTCATTTAATGTAATGTATTTATTATTTATTTAATTTTATTATTTACATTTTTTATTTATATTGTATTACTATTCACCTAAACTAGATGGGTGAATGAATAGTTAAAGTGAAGGAGAGATAGTAAGACTTGTATGATGACAGTTTGTATTGGAAAGCAGATGGTGATCGGTAAATTCAGCGTCTGTTTCCTGGGGGAATCCGGCAGAAACTTTCATCCAATAGAACAAACTCCGGCTCTTCCCTGAAGAAGATGTCTAATAATATTTTACTAAAGAATCGCTTTCCACTATCAGCAATGCCGAGACATAAAAGTTTTAGGTTTAGTAGTTTCTTTTGCTGGATATTCAGTATATATTATATTTAAAATATAGATGCAAGATTACAAAATAATAGAATTGTTATTAGAATGTAAAATAATAATAAAAATGCATATGATAATTAAAGATTAAATTCACTGTTCAATAAAATAATAATAATAATAATAATAATAATAATAATAATAATAATAATAATAATAATAATAATAAGTAATTATTATTATTATTATTATTATTATTATTATTATTATTAGTAGTAGTAGTAGTAGTAGTAGTAGTAGTATCATCATCACTATTGTTAATATTATTATTATTATTATTATTATCATTAATGAACTTATAATGTGTGAAGAAAGGTTATATAATAGATATGGATGGCTTGTTTGTGAAATTCACAAGACCTGTAAAGCACTGCATAAACTGCTGACACTATATAAATCCTATATAATAATAATAATAATAATAATAATAATAATAATAATAATAATAATAATAATATCTTGCCTTTTAATAACCACTTTCTCTCATTTACACCATCTATGGACCAGAGTATCATTTACATTTCTATATGAACCTATTGATTCAGTAATAACATATATAATTTCTCTTAGGACAAAAATATACTTTTATTGCTTATACTGACTTTTTTTATGGAATCCATAGACAAAAAAAAGACAAACTTAAAGCCAAAATGTTATGATTTATAGCATTTATAAATAATAAAGTATATATACATATATATATATATATATATATATATATATATATATATATATATATATATATATATATATAGTAAAAAAAAAAAGTGAACATCTCTGTAAAATTCTCTTTCAAGGTGCTATTCAGATAATATATATATTGTTTTGCCTCATAAAGTTAAACTTCCCCCAAAAAAGAATAGAAAAGCATTTAGGTTCATTTGTACTTTTTTATTTGTATGCAATCCGTAGACAAAAAAGTAGCCAAACTTAAAGCCGTACAGAAGCGGTAGAAGTACCCCTTCTATATATGATGCTCGGCTCCCCACCAAACAGGGGGGCTAAATGGACAAACATTCAGATATTTGGATGATGGAACAGCCACAGGTCAGTCCAAATCTAAGTTCAGACCAAAATGTCGTCTCATCCCTATTCTTCACCTATAAGACCATCCCTGCCCCCCACCATCATGTGGTAGGTAATATTTCTAAGTCATTTGATTATGTGGTCAGCAGAAGGGTCCACTAGACCACAGGCACATGGTCCAGCAAGTCATGGCAGAGATGTTATTTATCATTCATCACCCACTGGGCAGAAAGGATGCAGGATGACATCAGTTGGCTACAAACTTTTTTATTCTGCTTCAGAAGATCCTGTAAGTCAGTTCCTACCTAGGAATAGCTGCACCACCAGGATGGGGACATGTACCAGAGAGGGAACATATGTGAACCTACCCTGCTGAAGGGCAGACAACAGGCTGATGATGATGTCATACATGACTTTTCCTGGCACAAGATGGTGTGCCGCCTCTGGACCCCCTGCAGAACTTACAGAATCTCTGCCCCAGTGTGGATTCTGTCCCCTAGGTATACCAGCTGTAACACTGCATGGCATCATTGTGCCTAAAGCCATTGTATATCTCCTGATCACTTGTGGGGGATTGCTGTTTCAGCGACAACTCAACTGATGCAATCTGCTCATTCTATGGCCAGCATATAGTATCCTGCCTAAATACTAGTGATGAGCCGAACAACCCCCCCCCCCCCACCACCCATTTGGTTTGCACCAGAACATCGTGAACAGGGAAAATATCTAGCGAACATGCGAACTCCATTAAAGTCTAGGGGACGTGAACATGAAAAATCACAAGTCCTCATTTTAAAGGCTTAGATGCAAGTTATTGGCCCAAAAAAGTGTATGGGGACCCGGGTACTGCCCTGGGGGACAATCAATGCAAAAAAAAAACACAGCATGGGGTCCCCCCAAAATCCATACCAGACTCTTATCTGAGCATACAGCCTGGCTGGACAGGATGGGGGGGGGGTTTGGATGAGCGAGCGCCCCCCCCTCCTGAACCATACCAGGCCACATGCCAAAAAGCACCTTGTCCCCATGTTGATGAGGCAGAGGTCTTTTCCCAACAAACGTGGGCTGTGGTTGTGGGGGTCTGCGGGGAGGGGGCTTATGGGAATGTGGAAGCCCTCTTTAACCAGGGATCCCCTAGATCCCAGCCCCCCCCCATGTGAATGGGTATAGGGTACATCTTATCCCTACCCATTTACCAAAAAATGTGTACAAAATGGATAAACACAAAAGACAGTTTTTGACAAGTCCTTAATTGAAAAATAAAAAAATAGTGTCCCCCAATGTAAATCCATGATCAATCACGACACCCGCCGCACCCAAATAATAGAAAAAAAAAGCAGGTTCACCTCTTCAGAGGCTCCTGCCAAATGATGGAGCAAAGCAGGGACAGCTCTTTTATGAACAAGAGGCGGGGCCTACCGCTTACGTCAGACGGTGGCACCACCCCATCTGACATCACATCATGTGACGTCAGAAGGGGCGGTGCCACCCGCTTACATAGAGCTGTCACTGCTCTGTCATTCGGCGGGAGCCTCTGAAGAGGCGAACCGGCTTTTTTTTGTTTTGGGTTTTTTTGGGTGCGGCAGGTAATTTATGCACTGCACCAGCGCACTACATTATGAGGCACTCATCAGCAGGCAAATTTCCCGCTGATGTTCGACCCGAACATCAGGCTCATCGTTACTAAACACACTTAAGGGTTGTGATGAAAATCTGATAACATTTACCACTCTGATTCATCACTGGGAAAAAAATAAAAAAATAATTTCTTAGTTCTAGCTGCAGTCTACTTGCTCTCTCCCTCAGAAAATGTGGTCTGGCCAAAAATAATTACACGCTAAGCCAATTTTTTACTTGCACATGCAATCCGCCTACTTTCTCCCTTATAAATTGTGACTTATTTAACGAAGGCCTGAAAAGTGTGCTTCAATTCTGTTCAATGTTTATATTTTCAATTTAAAACTAAAAGTGTCAAATTTTTTGTTTCCAGTTACAAGATGTCACTCAGAAATTGAAGCTTCTCAATACACACCTAATATTGGTGGTGCAAATCTCTAACCTTTTCCCATCTTCAGCCTTCAAAGCAAGACACTATTTTCTTTTTAAATCCCATGTGCCATTTTCTTGCTCTCTCCCTCAGAAATTGTGACCTATCCAATAAAAGCTTCAAAGTTGTGCCGCAAATGTTTTTTTTTTTAATTTTGAAACAAAGAGTTGTTGTTTTTTTCTTCCTTCCAGATGCAATTTGCCTGCTCAATCCTTAAGAAATTGTGTCCTGCCCAAAATTGATTAATAGCTGTGGTGCAAAAAGATTTTCCCTTTTCAGTCTCTGAATGAAGACTCTCATTTTTTACTTTCCAGATGTAATATTCCCCCTCAGCCACTGGAAGAGTGCAGCCTGTCCATACAAGTGTAATATCTTCAGAGCAAAACTATAAAATGTTTTCCTTTTCTGTCTCTGGAATCAAGACACAGAATTTTACCGCATCCGTCTCTCAATCCAGACACTCATTTTTTTTATTTCCAGATCTAATATTCGTGCTTCATCACTCCAAAATGTCAGCCGGCCATTCCAGGTTTAATATTTGTGGGCAAGACTTCATATGTTAATTATAAAAGAATAGCGCAACCATGCAAAAGAAATGACTATTAAATATGTAGACAATCCATAAATAAAAATGGGGATTTAGTCCCACCATATGGCCATATCATGCTCAAGCCCACCACTGCGTCAAAGTACACCATTATCAGTGGGTCCTACACTAGCCATAAAAAAGGGGTGAATCCAGCCTCTCCAACCCTTGGAGACAACACTCCTTGCTGGGATGGATGTGCTAATGCACTACAAAGGACTAGGGTTGAGCGGACACCTAGATGTCCGTGTTCGACGGGTTTGGCCGAACTTTAAAAAAAAGTCCGGGTCCGTGTCCCGGACTTTTACCGAACTTTTCCCGGACACCGAACCCCATTGAAGTCAATGGGGACCCGAACTTTCAGGCACTAAAATGGCTCTAAAACACCAAAGGAAAGGGCTAGAGTGCTGCAAATGGCAGCAAAACGTAATTAAGAGCATGGCAAGTGCTCTGCAAACAAATGTGGATAGGGAAATAACTTAAAACAACAACAAAAAACAGAAAAATAAAACAATGTTCTTCTTCATCTCTGAAGGACGAGGCCCATATGGAGTAGGAGGGAGGTTGAGGTGGTGGTGGATGTGGCGGTGACATAGGCATGCGCACAGGGTGTGCCGGGTGTGCCTGGGCACACCCTAATCACCTAGGGCACATAGCATTGCCAGTGAGGAGATGGGAAAAATCTCCCTCGGACCTGCTCTGCTCTATTTCTCTTTGCCAGCAGGGAGAGTAATGTATTGGGGCCATGTACCTGTAGGCAAACACATGCATGTGTATTTCAACTTTGGGGTGCACACCTTAATGCAATAGGCTGCGTACACCTATGGGCGGTGTAGGTGGAAGCGGCGGTGGAGGAGGACCAGGGCCGGATTAAGAGCATCATGGGCTTGGTGCTGAGGATTTTGAAGGGCCTTAAGGGCCGTGCCTTGGCATGCACCCAGAGGAGGAAGGGTGCAGCCATGCATGCCTAATTCAACATGGGATGCTGTCTCTGAAGCCCATAAACACATCCATGCATCGGCAACTGTCCCTCCTTGTCCGGCCTTCGCGCTGTGTGGGGAGGTTCTGAGGGTGCTGCCTGGGGAAGCGAGCATAGAAGCCAGACTTCTGTGTTTACAAGTGACAGAAGAGCGGTAACAGTGAATATGGCCAACCCGGGGCCTATATAAAAGGTAGGGGCCTGGAGCTGCAGCTCCAATAGCCCCTACGTTAATCTGGCCCTGAGGAGGAGGACGAGGTAGCCAACACTGCTTCTTTTCACAAATTTTAAATGAGGGTACACCCCAAAAGAGTGAGAAAGAGCAAAAATGGAACAATGGGTGGGTAAGGTCGGTATCCATTGCTATTCTTCATAAGGTACGGAAAAGTCCCGTGGGATCCATGCCTGGTTCATTTTAATGAACGTGAGCTTGTCCACATTGTCTCTGGACAGGCGGCTGCGCTTGTCTGTTATAACACCCCCAGCCGTGCTAAATACCCGTTCAGATAATACACTGGCTGCAGGGCACCCCAGCACCTCCAAGGCGTAAAGGGCAAGCTCAGGCCATGTGCCCAATTTGGAGACCCAGAAGTTGAAGGGGGCAGACCCGTCATTCACTACATGTAGGCGTGTGCACACATACTGCTCCACCATGTTGGTAAAATGCTGCCTCCTGCTAAGACGTTCCATCTGAGCTGCTGGTGCTGCTGTTTGTTGTGGCGTGCTGACAAAGCTTTTCCACATTTCGGCCATGCTAACCCTGCCTTCTGAGGTGCTGGCGGTGCCCTGGTTGCGTTGGCGACCTCCTCCTCCTCCTCCTCCTCTGCCTTGTGCTTCCACTGTGGCCCCGCTGTCAGATGGGAATGCCAGCAGCATGGCGTCTACCAGCGTGCGCTTGTACTCGCGCATCTTGCGATCGCGCTCCAGTGAGTGAATTAAGGACGGTACGTTGTCCTTGTAACGGGGATCCAGCAGCGTGGCCACCCAGTAATCAGCACAAGTTAGAATGTGGGCAACTCGGCGGTCGTTGTGGAGACACTGCAGCATGTAATCGCTCATTTGTGCCAGGCTGCCCAGAGGCAACGAAAGGCTGTCCTCTGTGGGAGGTGTATCGTCCGTGTCCTCTGTATCCCCCCAGCCACGCACCAGTGATGGCCATGAGCTGGCCTGGGTGCCACCCTGCTGTGAACATGGTTCCACCTCCTCCTCCAGCTCCTCCTCCTCCTCATCCTCCTCATCCTCCAGAACTGTGCCCCTGCTGGACAATTGTGTCCCTGGCGTTTGTGTGTGCAGGAACCCACCCTCGGAGCCCCTTGCGAATGACTGCCCTGAAAGCCTTGGAAATGTTACCTCTTCATCCTCCTCCTCCTCCTCCTCATCCTGTGCTACATCCTCTTCCATCATCGCCCGAATTGTTTTTTCAAGGAGGCATAGAAGTGGGATGGTTAAGCTGAGAACGGCGTCATCGCCACTGGCCATGTTGGTGGAGTACTCAAAACAGCGCAACAAGGCACACAGGTCTCGCATGGAGGCCCAGTTATTGGTGGTGAAGTGGTGCTGTTCCGCAGAGCGACTCACGCGTGCGTGCTGCAGCTGAAACTCCACTATGGCCTGCAGCTTCTCGCACAGTCTTTCCAGCATGTGCAAGGTGGAGTTCCACCTTGTGGGCACGTCACATATGAGGCGGTGAGCGGGAAGGCCGAAGTTACGCTGCAGCGCTGCCAGGCGAGCAGCAGCAGGGTGAGAACGCCGAAAGTGCGCACAAACGGCCCGCACTTTCTGCAGCAGCTCTGACATATCGGGGCAGTTTTTAAGGAACCTCTGCACCACCAAATTAAGCACATGCGCCAGGCAAGGGATGTGCGTCAAACCGGCTAGGCCCAGAGCTGCTATGAGATTTCGCCCGTTATCGCAAACCACCAGGTCGGGCTTGAGGCTCGCTGGCAGCAACCACTTATTTGTCTGCTGTTCCATGCTCCTCCACAACTCCTGCGCGGTGTGTGGTTTGTCCCCCAAACAGGCAAGTTGTAAAACTGCCTGCTGTCGTTTACCCCTGGCCGTGCTGAAGTTGGTGGTGAAGGTGTTACGCTGTCCGGATGAGGAGGCGGTAGAGGATGAGGAAGCGGAGTAGTAGGAGTTAGGAACAGGAGGCAAACTGAAGCGCCCTGCAATCCTCGGTGGTGGAAGGACATGCGCCAAATTGCTATCCGCCTCAGGCCCATCCGCCACTGCATTTACCCAGTGTGCCGTTAGGGAGATATAACGCCCCTGACAGTGCTTACTGGTCCACGTATCGGTAGTTAGGTGGACCTTGGCACAGATGGCGTTGCGCAGTGCACACCTGATTTTTTCCCCCACTTGGTTGTGCAGGGAAGGGATGGCTTGCCTGGAAAAGTAGTGGCGGCTGGGCACGACGTACTGTGGGACAGCCACCGACATAAGGTTTTTAAAACTGTGCGTCTCCACCAGACGGAATGACAGCATTTCAAAGGCCAATAATTTTGAAATGCTGGCATTCAGGGCCAGGGATCGCGGGTGGGTAGGGGGGTACTTCCTCTTCCTCTCAAGTGTTTGGGAGATGGAAAGCTGAACGCTTCCACGGGACATTGTGGAGATGGTTGTTGGTGACCCAGGTGGTGGTGTTGCTGACAGATCGTCTGTTTGCGGGGTGGCAGGTGCTGGTATCACTACAGATGTGGCTGGAGCGGCCGAGACTGCAGCAGAAGAGGAAGCAGGATGAGCCAGAGACGTTTCTTGGTTTTGAAGGTGTGTACTCCACTGCAGCTCGTGCTTTGCACTTAGATGCCTGATCATGCAGGTTGTTCTCAGGTTGAGAAGGTTTATGCCTCGCTTCAAGCTCTGATTGCACAGGGTGCAAACCACTCGTGTCCTGTCATCAGCACATTTTCTAAAGAACTTCCACGCTAGAGAACTCCTTTGAGCTGACTTTGGTGCGCTCGTTCCCTTGCTGCGTTGGGCAGTAGCGGGCGTAGTGTCTAGGGCACGGCTGCTCCGCTTCTGCACCCTGCTCCCTCTTCTGCTGTGCTGGTGGCTCTGTGTGACCAACGCCTCTTCCTCCAAACTACTCAGGTCACCTGCATGACGTTCATTCCATGTGGGGTCGAGGACCTCATCGTCCTCCACATCATCTTCCACCCAGTCTTCACCCCTGCCCTCCTTGTCGGTCTCCACAATGCTGAACGCCGCAGCAGTTGGCACCTGCGTTTCGTCATCATCGGAGACGTGCTGCGATGGTCCTTGCATGTACTCATCTTGAGAAATAAGTGGTTGGGCATCGCTGCACTCAATCTCTTCCACTTCTGGGGCAGGGCTAGGTGGATGGCCCTGGGAAACCCTGCTGACAGAGTCATCAAAAATAAGAAGAGACTGCTGTATGGCTTGGGGCTCAGACTGCTTGCCTGATTTGCAAGGGGGTGAGGTGAAAGACGGTTGGACATCGGCTGCAGGTGCCAACTGTGACCTTTCTGCAGTAGACTGGGTGGGAGACAATGTGAAGGAACTGGAGGCACTGTCAGCAGCAAACCAATCTACTATCGCCTCCACTTGTTCTGGCCTCATCACTTCTAGAGGCGTATGATGCCCTACCAAATACCGATGCAGGTTCTGTCGCCTACTCACACTTGAGGAAGGTGTTTCACTTGTGCGTGTAGCTGGCACAGATCGACCACGTCCTCTCCTTGCAACAGGAGCTCTACCAGCAGCACCACGACCCAGGCCACGGCCCTTATTTGACGGTCTCCTCATATTTCTGTAATTTAAGATCTCGCCCTAGAAAGGTTTTTATTGAATAGCGGAATAGGAAATATGATCCAAAAAAGTGTATGTATCTCACACGTACACAACCACACTAGGCCCCAATTACTATTGTTTCTACCCCTAAAAGGATGGATGAGGAGTAGGAGGAGTATGGAACAGACAGCACCCTCAAATCTTCAGAAGTATGAGATGAACCTCAAAAACTTGGAAAGGTGGATCTCACACGTACCGACACAGACTATCCCGCAATTCAATTGATCCTCAAAGGTTTTTATTGAATAGCGGAATAGGAAATATGATCAAAAAAAGTGTATGTATCTCGCACGTACACCACCACACTAGGCCCCAATTACTATTGTTTGTACCCCTAAAAGGATGGATGAGGAGTAGGAGGAGTATAGAACAGGCAGCACCCTCAAATCTTCAGAAGTATGAGATGAACCCCAAAAACTTGGAAAGGTGGATCTCACACGTACCGACACAGACTATCCCGCAATTTAATTGTTCCCCGAAAGGTTTTTATTGAATAGCGGAATAGGAAATATGATCAAAAAAAGTGTATGTATCTCGCACGTACACCACCACACTAGGCCCCAATTACTATTGTTTGTACCCCTAAAAGGATGGATGAGGAGTAGGAGGAGGAGTATGGAACAGGCAGCACCCTCAAATCTTCAGAAGTATGAGATGAACCCCAAAAACTTGGAAAGGTGGATCTCACACGTACCGACACAGACTATCCCGCAATTCAATTGATCCCCAAAGGTTTTTATTGAATAGCGGAATAGGAAATATGATCAAAAAAAGTGTATGTATCTCACACGTACACAACCACACTAGGCCCCAATTACTATTGTTTGTACCCCTAAAAGGATGGATGAGGAGTAGGAGGAGGAGTATGGAACAGGCAGCACCCTCAAATCTTCAGAAGTATGAGATGAACCCCAAAAACTTGGAAAGGTGGATCTCACACGTACCGACACAGACTATCCTGCAATTTAATTGTTCCCCGAAAGGTTTTTATTGAATAGCGGAATAGGAAATATGATCAAAAAAAGTGTATGTATCTCGCACGTACACCACCACACTAGGCCCCAATTACTATTGTATGTACCCCTAAAAGGATGGATGAGGAGTAGGAGGAGTAGGAGGAGTATGGAACAGGCAGCACCCTCAAATCTTCAGAAGTATGAGATGAACCTCAAAAACTTGGAAAGGTGGATCTCACACGTACCGACACAGACTATCACGCAATTTAATTGTTTATACCCAAAGCTTTTAATTAAATAGCGGAATAGAAAATATGATAAAAAAAAAGTGTATGTATCTCACACGTACACCACCACACTAGGCCCCAATTACTATTGTTTGTACCCCTAAAAGGATGGATGAGGAGTAGGAGGAGTATGGAACAGGCAGCACCCTCAAATCTTCAGAAGTATGAGATTGTGTTCACTGTACCCCACAAAGATTGTGTTCACTGCACCCCACAAAGATTGTGTTCACTGCACCCTAAAAGGATTTTGTTCACTGCACCCCAAAAAGGATGTTGTTCACTGCACCCCAAAAAAGGTTGTTGTTCACTGCACCCCAAAAATGATTTTGTTCACTGCACCCCAAAAAGATTGTGTTCACTGCACCCCACAAAGATTGTGTTCACTGCACCCCACAAAGGATTTTGTTCACTGCACCCCAAAAAGATTGTGTTCACTGCACCCCACAAAGATTGTGTTCACTGCACCCCACAAAGGATTTTGTTCACTGCACCCCAAAAAGATTGTGTTCACTGCACCCCAAAAATGATTTTGTTCACTGCACCCCACAAAGATTGTGTTCACTGCACCCTAAAAGGATTTTGTTCACTGCACCCCAAAAAGATTGTGTTCATTGTACCCCCCAAAGATTGTGTTCACTGCACCCCACAAAGATTCTGTTCACTGTACCCCACAAAGATTGTGTTCACTGCACCCTAAAAGGATGTTGTTCACTGCACCCCACAAAGATTGTGTTCACTGCACCCTAAAAGGATGTTGTTCACTGCACCCCACAAAGATTGTGTTCACTGCACCCTAAAAGGATGTTGTTCACTGCACCCCAAAAAGGATGTTGTTCACTGCACCCCAAAAAGATTGTGTTCACTGCACCCCACAAAGATTGTGTTCACTGCACCCCACAAAGGATTTTGTTCACTGCACCCCAAAAAGATTGTGTTCACTGCACTCCAAAAAGGATGTTCACTGCACCCCAAAAAGGATTTTGTTCACTGCACCCCAAAAAGATTGTGTTCACTGCACCCCACAAAGATTGTGTTCACTGCACCCCACAAAGGATTTTGTTCACTGCACCCCAAAAATATTGTGTTCACTGCACCCCAAAAAGGATGTTTTTCACTGCACCCTAAAAAGGATTTTGTTCACTGCACCCCAAAAAGATTGTGCTCACTGCACCCCACAAAGATTGTGTTCACTGCACCCCACAAAGGATTTTGTTCACTGCACCCCAAAAAGATTGTGTTCACTGCACTCCAAAAAGGATGTTGTTCACTGCACCCCAAAAAGGATTTTGTTCACTGCACCCCAAAAA
Organism: Pelophylax lessonae; assembly: GCF_965119305.1. Taxonomy (NCBI): domain Eukaryota; kingdom Metazoa; phylum Chordata; class Amphibia; order Anura; family Ranidae; genus Pelophylax; species Pelophylax lessonae. The sequence goes on along the minus strand of NC_138768.1, from coordinate 24,704,878 downwards.
GATTGTGTTCACTGCACCCTAAAAGGATTTTGTTCACTGCACCCCAAAAAGATTGTGTTCACTGCAGCTCACACACAGAAAAATGGATGTGGATCACTGACACCTGCCTATCTCCTATCCCACACCACACAGCAATATCGATTGTAGTTTGTAGAACACACTTTCCCTAAAATTCAGCAGCAGCCTCTCCCTAACAGGATTGAGAAGAGATCGTAGATCAGGATTGCAGACCCCACCCCACACAGCAATATCGATTGTAGTTTGTAGAAGACACTGACCCTATAATTCAGCAGACTCTATCCCTAAAATGCCTACAACTCGCCCTGCCTAAACACTCCGACCTGTCCCTCAATTCTATCCGGACACCAATTCGTTTTCCCTGCCTGTCTTTCCCTAATCAGCAGCCAGCACGTATGTGTGCTCTGTCCCTGATCTAAGCAGCAGAATGAAGCCGCTGCGGCTGCCTGGAACTTATAAAGACTTGGTCACATGCTTCAGACGGCCAATCACAGCTACTGAGACATTTGCAGGCATGGCTGGGATGGCTTAAGGCACACCAGTTAAACGATTGTTGATTGGCTGTTGAAAGCCCGCCATGAAAAGAGCGCCAAAGCATGCAAAACCCGGAAATAAAACGACCGAACACGGATTTTTTACCCGAACATACAGTAAAGTGTCCGTGTCCGTGTTCGGGTAACAAAAATCCAATTATTCGTTACGAACACAAATAATACAGTCCGTGTTCGCTCAACACTACAAAGGACTCCTCCTATATCTACTTGATGGTGGACTCTGATAGAGTACAGGTGTGTGTGGGGGGTGGGATGCTCAACCCCAGAAGTCTGGTCAGACCGAATACATAATAAACAAGCAAAAAATTGGGGGAGCAAACCCTGAACATGTATATCTAAAGCTGGTGCAGCTATGGACCAAGCAACATGTATATTAAAAAAGAATAGCGCAACCATGCAAAAGAAATGACTATTAAATATGGAGACAATCCATAAATAAAAGTATTAGCACATCCATCCCAGCAAGGAGTGTTGTCTCCAAGGGTTGGAGAGGCTGGATTCACCCCTTTTTTATGGATAGTGTAGGACCCACTTATAATGGGGTACTTTGACGCAGTGGTGGGCTTGAGCACGATATGGCCATATGGTGGGACTAAATCCCCATTTTTATTTATGGATTGTCTCCATATGTAATAGTCATTTCTTTTGCATGGTTGCGCTATTCTTTTTTAATATACATGTTGCTTGGTCCATAGCTGCACCGGCTTTAGATATACATGTTCAGGGTTTGCTCCCCCAATTTTTTGCTTGTTTATTATGTATTCGGTCTGACCAGACTTCTGAGGTTGAGCATCCCACCCTCCACACACACCTGTACTCTATCAGAGTCCACCATCAGGTAGACATAGGAGGAGTCCTTTGTAGTGCATTAGCACATCTATCCCAGCAAGGAGTGTTGTCTCCAAGGGTTGGAGAGGCTGGATTCACCCCTTTTTTATGGATAGTGTAGGACCCACTGATAATGGGGTACTTTGATGCAGTGGTGGGCTTGAGCACGATATGGCCATATGGTGGGACTAAATCCCCATTTTTATTTATGGATTGTCTCCATATTTAATAGTCATTTCTTTTGCATGGTTGCGCTATTCTTTTTTAATATACATGTTGCTTGGTCCATAGCTGCACCGGCTTTAGATATACATGTTCAGGGTTTGCTCCCCCAATTTTTTGCTTGTTTCATATGTTAATACCTTTTAATTCCTCTATTTGGTGGGATTGTGTGGGGCAACCCAGGTATAGTGATGGATGAACATCTGCCGGGAGGTTCGCGAGCGCGATCTCGCTCAAATGTTCGCGATCCACAGGTTCGCAATGGACCCCATTAATTTTAATGGCAGGCGAACAGAAGTAAGTGTCGGCTAGTACAGGCCCAAAAAAATTTGAAAAAAAGGCTTTCACCTGACAGCAAAGAACTTTTTATTCTGTGGCTGTAGGTTGCTATGTGGAGCAGGGACATAGTGTTAATGACACAAATCACTAGCTAATAGGTCCACAAAAGTCTTTTGTTAGTGTAGGGAGAGGTTACTGTGTGGAGCAGGGACAGACTGTATAGTGACACAAATCGCTAGCTAATAGGTCCACAAAAGTCTTTTGTCGGTGTAGAGAGAGGTTGCTGTGTGGAGCAGGGACAGACTGTAGCAATTAGGCATTCAACGGACATAAAAGGCCTTTTATGCCGCTGTATTTACCTAAGACAGGGACCATGAATTGTTATGGGTGGTGGCGGATATTTGTGGCTTGTCATGAGGAATTTGAATCAAACATGGTCTACTGGTCACATGTGTTGAATTCCTCATTCATTTTTATAAATGTGAGATATTCAACACTGTCGTGAGCTAGACGAGTGCGCTTATCGGTCACGATTCTCCCTGCTGCGCTGAACGTCCTTTCGGACAGGACACTGGATAAGGGGCAAGCCAACAGTTCCATTGCAAATTGTGCAAGGTCTGGCCAGAGGTCAAGCCTGCCCACTCAGTAGTCCAGGGGTTCATAACTTCTCAGAGCGTCCACATCGGCCGTTAACCCGATGTAGTCGGACACCTGTAGGTCTAGGCGCTCCCTGATGCTGGATCTGGAGGACAGCTGTAGATGGGTTGGCTGAAAGAATGATCTCATATCAGAAGTGACCAACACATCTTCAAACCACCCTCTTCTTGCAGGCGCTGTTGGATTGGTATCCACAACTGTTTCTCTGTGAGTGGAAATTCCTCTGCCAGCGCGCGCGAAAGCAGAATGCAGTATTTCTCGAAGCAAGGCCTGGAAGTGCTGCATTCTAATAGCCCTCTGTGATGGTGGTAACATGTCCACCATTTTTTGTTTGTACGTAAGTACATTGCTACCCAGTACTGGTCATTTTGTCACAGGGTCATTTAAAAAATGACAGGCAGAGGAAGAGGCAGGCCCTTCGCAAGGGGTGGTAGGGGTAGGGCAGGAGCACCAGGCTGGGAAGTTGCAGAAGGTGCGTTTGATTACATCAAAGGACGCATCATACTTGGTTGAGTGGCTCACTCAGCCTTCCTCTTCTACACCCTCCTCATCCTCTCTATCTGCACCCTCTTCACTCTCTGCTGTGTGCACCCGCAAATACACCACCACCAACACCACCACCACCATATACCCTCAGCTTGAGTCACAGGAATTATTTTCCGATTTATCACAAGACATTTGCGATGTGCAGCCATTCTTGGCATCAGATCAGGAAGAGGAGGTAGCAACAGCCGCTACTCAGCAGTCTGATGACAGTACCCAGATCAGCCCAAGGAGGTTTGTCCCTGTTGTTGCTGCCTACTCCGAGATCTCAAATGTTAGTGGTGGGGAAGGTGACGTTGATGATGACGTGTCTATGGACGTCACGTGGGTGCCCACAAGAGAGGAAGAGGAGGGAAATTCAGAGGGAGAGATGGACCAGCAGATAGGGAGGAGAAGCAGGCCGAACTTACATTGCACAGGAGGGAAAAACCAGACTGCTAATGTATCAGGAGCGAGCCATCAACCATGTACGGTCACATCTGGCACTTCCAGGACGCCGGCACATGGCACTGCAGTGTGGGCTTTTTTAACCTGTCCGCTGCTGACAATAGTGTTGCCAGCTGCAGCCTTTGCAGTCAACGCATAAGTCGAGTTAAGCCCAACACTTACTTAGGGACGACCGCCTTAAGAAGGCACCTAGACTCCCATCACCGAGCCCAGTGGGAGCAACGCCATCAGAACCCACAAAGCCACACTCCAGGCTCTCACCGTACAGCCTCTTCTCCTTCTCCTTCTCCTCTCTCCTCACAATTGTCCTCCACTCCACCTTCCATCATGGCGTCCTCAAGTTTTTCGTAAAAAAGGCAGGCTTCCATGGCCCAAATGTTCGAGCGTAAAAAAATAATGACGCCGGATAACCCAACGGTTGACCGCTGGCTTGTCGGAACTGATAGCCCGCCAACTACTGCCATATAAACTGGTGGACTCGGAGGCCTTTTGAAAATTTGTGGCCATTGGAACACTACAAAGGAAGCTCCCAGGAAGGAAATATTTCTCGCAGAAGGGCATCCCAGAGCTATATGGCCAGGTTCAGCGGCAAGTGAATGTATTTCTGGCACACAGTGTCGGTGCCAAGATACATCTGACCACAGACACATGGTCTAGCAAACACGGCCAGGGACGGTATATACTGCTCACTGGGTGAACCTTCTGATGGCCGTCAAGCATTTAACCTGTGGCACCCGTGTAGATTTGGTTTTACCCCCATAGATTGTATGCAGACCTGCCTCTTCTTCTCTTCCTCCTCCTCCATCCTCCCTCTCCTCCTCAGCTGACTCCTCCTTTTCCACTGCTACCGTCTCTTCCGCAGCGCCGCCCAAGATCCCCAGAACCTATTTGACATGCCAGGTGAGACGTTGCCATGATGTGCTGCGTCTGTTGTGCCTGGAAGCCAAGAGCCACACTGGTCCTGCACTCCTTTCAGCTTTGCGTTCACAGGCAGATCAGTGGCTAACACCGCTCAATTTGACAGTTGGTAAAGTGGTGTGCGACAACGGTGCCAATCTGCTGATCGTGCTGAAACAGGGCAAAATTACACATGTGCCATGCATGGCACACGTCCTGAACTTGGTCGTGCAGCAATTAGTTGTCAAATACCCTGGGGTCCAGGACATCTTGTGACAGGCCAGGAAAATCTCGGCCCATTTGAGAAGATCTTACACAGCCATGGCTCGCCTTGCTGACATTCAGTGGCGAGTGGCGACACAACCTGCCCGTCAGACGTCTTATTTGTGACTGCCCAACGCGATGGAACTCAACCTTGTATATATGCTTGATAGGCTGCTCCAGCAGAAATGTGCAGTTAACGACTACCTGTACGAACTCTGAGGCAGGACAGGTTCTGGGGAGCTTGGTTTTTTTTCACCACGCCAGTGACTGCTCATGTGCGACGCATGCGGACTTCTGCGGCCATTTGATGAGATCACCAAACTGGTCAGTCGCAGCCAGGGCGCCATCAGTGACATTGTACCTACCGTCTTCTTTCTGGAGCGTGCATTGCGTCGTGTCATTGATCAAGCCGTCGAGGAGTAGGAAGATGAGGAAGTCGCAATGCTGGATGAATATAGAAAGCATATTATAGTGGATTTGTATTGTGCAGCATTGTGACTGGTGAGCGGTTCTGCAGCGATACTACAACTACAAAGAGTGACAAACGCAATTTGAAAAAAAGTATTATAACTGGTGTGATACACCAGTGCCCCCCCCCCAAAATGACAGATTTAAGCGGGGTGTTATAAAATAATATACTTTTATAATAGTGTATTTGGGTACTGCAGAAATTTTGCCTCTGCATCATCAACGTCACCTTCCCCCTCACTAACATTAGAAATCTCAGAGTAGGCAGCAACAGCGGGGACCAACCTCCTTGGGCTGCTCTGGGTACTGTCCTCAGACTGCTGAGTGGCGACTGTTGCCATCTTCTCTTCCTGATCCAATGGCAAGAATCGCTGCGCATCGTAAATGTCTTGTGATGGATCGGAAAATAATTCCAGTGACTCAAGAGGAGGGTATATGGTGGTGGTGTTGTTGAGGTGTCTTTGGGGGTGCACACAGCAGAGAGTGAAGAGGGTGCAGATAGAGAGGATGAGGAGGGTGCAGACGAGGAAGGCTGAGTGAGCCACTCAACCAAGTCTGGTGCGTCCTTTGACCTAATTGAACGCACCTTCTGCAACTTCCCAATTTGACTCCAGTCTGGTGCTCCTGCCCTACCCCTACCACCCCTGCGGAAGGGCCTGGCTCTTCCTCTGCCTGTCATTTTTTAAATGACCCTGTGACAAAAGTCTCTAGAGAAGCGCAGTATATGTGGAAGAAGGTATTTAACACTCCACTTCAATCTGTGGTTTTGGGGGGCCACTGGTCTTTTACACCAATTATAAAAAAAAATTCCCAGTAACTTTTATCACTGTGTGTAGCAGAGTTAACGCAGCAAAAGAGGCAAAATTTCTGCAGTACCCAAATACACTATTATGAAAGTATATTGTTATATAACACCCCGCTTCAAATCCACTATAATATGATTTCTATATTAAAAAGTATATTATAAGTTTATTACACCCCTATATACTGCACACCAAACAATAGTACACCTATACCAGTCCTTAAAATTACTTTTGTGGACCTATTACTGAGCGATTTCTGTCACTGACAGTCTGTCCCTGCTCCACACAGCAACCTCTCCCTACACTGACAAAAGACAGAATGTAAAATAGCAGCCAGATCAGGTCTATTTATAAGGTAGGGGGTATGTCCATGAGCTGAAATGTCTCAATTGGCTGTCTTGTACCACCTGATGCATGTGTCATGGGTCAAAGTTTTTCACAATGTAAAAGAATATGGTGGCTGCGAACATCACCATATGTTCGCTTGATCCGCGAACAGCGAACGAGCAAAGTTTGCTGCAAACCGACCGCTGGGCGAACCAAAAGGCCATCTCTACCCAGGTATAGACAACTACAAAGGTAAAAAAAAAGAAATCTTTAAAACATAATTTAATTTCACAATATAGAACTGAACACTTTTCTTCCCAGTCTCTCAATTCAAGACTCTATTTTTTCCAGATATATTATGCCGGCTCAATCACCCAAAAACTGCAGCCTGTCCATACTTATATCTGTAGTGCAAACCTGTAACATTTTTCCATTTTCAGTTTCCTAATAATTACATTACTTTTCTATTTACAGATGCAATGTGCTTACTCTCTCCATCAATAATTGCAGCCTGTCCATTTATTTATTTCCAGATGTGACATGTCTGCTCAGTCATTACAATTTGCAGTCTGTGCATAGAGGTCTAATATTTGTGGTGTAAAACGGTAAGATTTTTGCCTTGCCGTTCTCTGAATAGAAAGACACAATTTTCTTCTTTCCGAATGTAACATGCCAGCTCAGTCTGTCTAAAAGGCACAGTGACTGCGGTGCATGACTGTAAAATGTTTGCTTTGTCAGTCTTTGAATCAATAAATAATTAATGTTTTGGTTTTTATTTCCAGATGTAATATTCCTACCTAATAACTCACAAATTGCAGCCTGTCCATACAGACATAAAATCTATTTTGCCAAACTGTATATTTTGGCCTTCTCGGTCTCTGAATCAAGACACTATTTTGTTTTCCAGATGTAGAATGCCCCCTTAACCACTTCTGGACCGAACCTATTTCTGACACTTGTTGTTTACAAGTTAAAGCGGAGTTCCGGCCTCAGAGATGAAATTTAGATAAAAATACTCCCGGGACAGTCAGGGCTAGTGTATCCATAATGGATAGCCTCTAAACTGTCCCGGGTCGCACTTACCTTTTAGAAGAAATACTTACCTTGAAAATTTCTTGCCCAGCACTGCCATCTCAGGTGTGGGCAGCTGAAGCCAGCGCGTCCTCTTCTGCATCCTCTTCCATGTCCTCTTCGTCCCAGAATGCGCCTGTACCAGCCCCACTTGTCACTTTCGGGGCCAGCGCGTCATCCCTGCACAGCTTCTGGGCATGCCCAGAAGCTGTTTGGCAGGGAATGACGTGCCTCCACCGGAACTGACGAGCGGGGCCGGTGCAGGCGCATTGACTCCTGGGAGCGATGACGTTCAGCTCCCAGGAGTCATCGCAAGCAGGAAGAGACGGCGCGGGCCGCGGTCGAAGAGGGAGGAAGTAGAAGGAAGGTAAGTATACTTTCTTAAAAAACAAGGTAAGTAAAGAAAAAAAAATCGGGAATCCATTTGATTTTTAGGGCATTCGCAGCAAGCGGATGGGCCAAAGTTGTTTTTGAGCCCAGAACTCTGCTTTAAAATCAGGTTTTTTTGTTAGAAAATTACTTAGAACCCCAAAACATTGTATATATATTTTTAGCAGAGCCGTATTTGCACAGCGGTCTTACAAACGCAATTTTTTTGGGGGGAAAATTCACTTTTTTTTATCAAAAAAATAAGAAAACAGTAAAGTTAGCCCATTTTTTTTGTATATTGCGAAAGATAATGTTACGTAAATAGATACCCAATATGTCATGCTTCAAAATTGCACACGCTTGTGAAATGGCGACAAACATTGGTACGTAAAAATCCTCATAGGCGACATTTTAAAAATTTCTAAAGGTTACCAGTTTAGAGTTACAGAGGAGGTCTAGGTCTTAAATTATTGCTTTCGCTCTAACAATTGCGGTGATACCTCACATGTATGGTTTGAACACTGTTTACATATGTGGGCCCGACTTTAGTATGCATTTGCTTCTGCGCGCAAGCTAACGGGGACGGAACACTTTAATTTTTTTTTTCTATTTATCTTATCTTTTATTTTTACACTGGTTTTTTTTTTTTTTTTTTTACATTTTTGATCACTATTATTCCTATTACAATGAATGTAAATATCCCTTGTAATAGAAATACACATGGCAGGACCTCTTTAATGTGAGATCCGGGGTCAAAAAGACCTCGCATCTACACTTAAAAAGAAAAAAAGAAAAAAATGTAATTTTTTTTCATAATGAAAAAAAAATGGGCTCTTTAAGTCTGTTGCTAGGCAGCGACGAATGACGTCGCTCTGGTCCTCCAAGGCCATAGAGTCGAGTGAAGGCTATCTTGCCCTCACTCAACTTCCTGCCAGAGAACCCGATGGATCGGATTGCTTGCCCCACTACCGGCGGGTCCGCTAAGCAGGAAAAAACACCTGGAAGCGGTGGGGGCACCTCTAATGCCGCCCCATAAAGGTGACCCCACAGTGAATCTGCCACTGGGACCACCCTTATGTTAAAGCGGACCGCTCGCTATTGCAGAAAACACCGGGGTTATGGCAGCTATCTGCTGCCATAACCCCGGTGTTTAAAGTCAAAATGCCGATGTAAAACGACAGCGGGCGGTCTGGAAGTGGTTAATTGCTCTGTAAATAGAACCTTTCCATACAAGTTTGTTTATTATCTATTTTGTTTTTTTTTATCCATGGTTTGTAATTTTTTTTCTTTTGGAGTTTTTTTTTTTTTTTGTTAGTATAGTTCTAAGTTTGTCCCAAGCAAGTTTGAAACCATTTACTGCTGACTGACTCACTACTTCTGCTGGACGTCTATTATAAGCATCAACTACCCTTTCAGTAAAATAATATTTCTAAAGTGAGTTTTGAACTTTCCTCCTGTTAGTTTGAGGTCATGTCCCCGTGTTTTATCATTTTTGTTTTATATTGAAAAAAAATGCCTTCCTGAACCATACTTACATAGTTACATAGTTTGTGAGGTTGAAAAAAGACATCAGTCCATCCAGTTCAACTTATGATGTGTGTGTGTGTGTTTGCTGTTAACCGTACATTGTGTACCCCTGTATATTGTGGTCTTTAAGGTGCCCATCTAATAGTTTTTTGAAACTATCGATGCTCCCTGCTGATACGACTGCATGTGGAAGAGAATTCCACATCCTTACCGCTCTTACAGTGAAGAACCCCCTGCGTATTTTAAGGTTAAACCGCCTTTCCTCTAGTTTTAGTGAGTGGCCACGTGTCTTATTGTATTCCCTTACTCTGAATAGTTTGTTCCTTATGCTAGGGTTGTTAGTACAATATTTGTACATTGATATCATATCCCCCCTCAATCGTCTCTTCTCCAGAGAGAATAAGTTCAATGTGTGTAGTCTTTCCTCATAGCTGATGCCCTCCATTCCCCTAATTATTTTTGTTGCCCTTCTCTGGACTTTCTCCAGTTCCAGCACATCCTTCCTGAGGACCGGTGCCCAGAACTGGACAGCATACTCCAGATGTGGCCGGACCAGAGTCTTGTAGAGTGGGAGAATAATCTCTTTATTTCTGGAGTGAATCCCCTTTTTTATACATCCCAGTATTCTGTTGGCTTTGCTTGCAGCGGCTTGGCATTGCATGCCACTGCCAAGCCTGTTGTCTACCAGTACCCCCAGGTCCTTTTCCATCCTAGACTCACCCAGAGGTTCCCCCCCTAGTGAGTAGCTTGCTTTCTGGTTTCTGGCACCCAGGTGCATTATTTTACATTTTTCAACATTAAACCTCATCTGCCATGTAGTTGCCCACCCCATTATTTTGTTCAGGTCCGCTTGTAAGGTTTCCACATCCTGCATAGAAGATATTGGCATGCTTAGTTTAGTATCATCCGCAAATACTGAGATTTTACTCGATATCCCCTCCTCTAGATCATTTATGAATAAATAAAACAGGATTGTCCCCAGGACAGAACCCTGGGGGACCCCGCTTTTCACACCCGCCCAATCTGAGTACTCCCCATTAATCACCACCCTTGGCAACCTCCCCTGGAGCCAGTTCTCTATCCAGGTACTCACCTTATGGTCCATACCTACCTTCCTTAGTTTGAACAGTAAGCATTTGTGGGGAACGGTGTTAAAGGCCTTTGCGAAGTCCAGATACACCACATCCACAGGCTTACCTTTATCTAGGTGGCAGCTCACTTCATCATAGAAGGTTAAAAGATTGGTTTGGCAAGAACGATTTTTCATGAATCTTGTATGTGGTCCCTTAACATCCCCTCCAAAATCTTGCAGAATACTGATGTTAGGCTGACCGGCCTATAGTTACCCGGGATATATCTCAGCCCCTTTTTAAATATTGGTACCACGTTGGCTTTTTTCCAATCAGCTGGCACCATACCCGTCTGTAAACTATCCTTAAAGATCAAAAATAATGGTCTGGCAATCACCTGGCTGAGCTCTTTAAGAACCCTCGGGTGCAAGACATCCGGTCCCGGGGATTTATTTATGTTAAGTTTCTCTAGTTTAGTTCTAAGTCTATCTTCTGTTAGCCATGGCGGTATTTCCTGAGGTGTGTTGTTTAGTTTGGCCTTACAAGCTTACAAGCTGGGTTAGTGTAGCCCCCCAATTCTTTTGTGAAGACTGAAGAGAAGAAATGATTTAACACTTCCGCCTTTTCCCTGTCCTCTGTGGCCAAAACACCCTTATTGTCTTTTATGGGGCCAATGTGTTCTGGCCTCGCTTTCTTACTGTTTATATACTTAAAGAATTTCTTGGGGTTCTTTTTACTCTCTTCCACTATATGTCTCTCGTGTTCTATTTTAGCCGCCCTGATTTCGTCTTTACATTTCTTATTACACTCTTTGTAATGCTTGAATGCTGCCAATGACCCCTCAGTCTTGTATTTTTTGAAGGCCTTTTCTTTAGTATTAATATGCATTTTTATGTTGGAGTTTAGCCACCCAGGGTTTAGTTTTGCTTTTTTAAATTTATTTCCCTTTGGAATACACTGGTCAATCCCTTTGTTAAGTATGCTTTTGAAGCACTCCCATTTTTCCTCCATGTTCTTTGTTCCAAGGGTTCTATCCCATTTGATATTTTCTAGCAGAGAGCGCAGTTTTGGGAAATTGGCTCTTTTGAAATTTAGTGTCCTTATATTGCCTTTGTGTTTACTATTACTATAATTAATACTGAAACTAATTGACCTATGTTCACTGTTTCCTAAGTTGTCCCGTATTTCTATATCCGTGAGCAGGTCTGTATTGTTGGTAATCAGTAGGTCAAGTACCGCATTGTTTCTTGTCGGTGCATTCACCATCTGACCCATGAAATTGTCCTGCAAAACATTTAGGAACTGCCGAGTCTTGGCTGACTGCGCGGTTCCTTCTGCCCAGTCTATATCTGGATAATTAAAGTCCCCCATTATAATGACATTTCTCATCCTTGCTGCCAATCCTATCTGTAAAAAGGAGGTCCGCCTCCCCCTCCTCCCTCAGGTTGGGGGGCCTATAGCATACGCCCAATATTACCTTCCCCACAGTGCTTTCCCTTTGAAGTTCTACCCATAGGGATTCTGCCTCGTTCATAGCTCCATTATTAATATCATCCCTCATATTTACCTGTATACTGTGTACTTATACAGTCATACAAACATACCTCTCCCCCTTTTTTACATTCTTCTTTTTTCTCTGCGATAAAGGGAATACCCCTGAATGGTCGCCATCCAGTCATGAGAGCTGTCAAACCAAGTATCAGTTATCCCCACAAAATCTAAGTCCTCCTCAAACGTCAACAGCTCCAGCTCTCCCTCTCAGTCGCACAGCCTGGTCAGATGCACACCACTCTCAGTCGCACAACACTCTCAGTCGCACAGCCAGGTAAGACGCACAACACTCTCAGTCACACAGCCTGGTCAGACGCACAACACTCTCAGTCGCACTCTCAGTCACACAACACTCTCAGTCGCACAACACTCTCAGTCGCACAGCCCAGTCAGACGCACAACACTCTCAGTCGCACAACACACTCAGTCGCACAGCCCGGTCAGTCGCACAACACTCTCAGTCGCACAACACTCTCAGTCACACCCCCTTGATGTATTTAACCACCTCCTTCCCAAGCATATTCTGACACTTGCGCCCCTACAAATAAAAATCAACTCTTTTTTTCTAGAAAATGACTTAGAACCCCCAAACATTACATTTTTTTTTTTAGCAGAGCCCCTCTATAATAAAATGGTGGGTGTTGCAAGTTATCTATGTCACCCTGTAGTTGCGCAATTTTTGGAAAAAAAAAAAAAAACACTTTCATGAATAATAAAAACAAAAAAAAAAACAGTAAAGTTAGACCAATTTTTTTTATGATATGAAAATGATGTTACCCTGAGTAAATAGATACCTAACATGTCACGCTTTAAAATTGTGTCTGCCGTGAAATGGCAGCAAATTACAGTGCTTAAAATTCTCCATAGTCGACGCTTTAAACACCTTTACAGGTTACCAGTTTGGAGTTGAACAGGAGGTCTGACGCTAGAATTATTGCTCTCACTCTGGCATTTTGTGACAATACCTCCCTGTGATCACCATTTACATCTGCATGTGGGAGTAATGTATGTGTTTGCATTTGCGCGTAAGCATGGTGGAATGGGGGCGCTTTAATTTTTTTTAATTTATTTTATAAAAAAAAATTTTTGTACTAACTTTATTGCTTTCACAAGGGATGAACAACATCCCTTGTGACAGCATGGGCTGTGACAGGTCTTCTTTATGGAGAGATTTGGGGTCTAGATTTGGGGCTGGAAGAGGCAGCGGTGGTGGTGGATGGGGGGGTCGGACCCCCTTCTGCTACCCGCAGAAGATATTGAGTGGTAATTAGCCACTCGGATCACTTATTTTTAAAGAGAATTGCTGGCTTAAAAGAATGGTACCAGGATGATGCCTGTGAGTGCAGGCATCATTCTGGTATAACCACTGAAACTCAAGGACATACAGGAGTATCCTTGGGTGGGAAGTGGTTAAAGGTTTCAATCATGTCTCCTCTTTCCCTTCTTTCCTCCAGACTGTAAAACTCCTGATGTTGATCTTGATATGTTTTACCCCCCAGCAGTGGCAGCTGGTGCTCAAAATTTTTTTTTGGGGGGGGGGGCGCAAAAAGAAAAATGTAATAGGTATTGCTTTGCGGCAAAAAACGCGGTAAAAAATTGCGTGACTTTGAGGTCATGGTACAGGCATGGCACAGGTGATGGTACAGGCATGGCACAGATGATGGTATAGGCATGTCACAGGTGATGGTATAGGCATGTCACAGGTGATGGTACAGGCATGTCACAGGCCATGGTACAGGCATGTCACAGGTCATGGTACAGGCATGGCACAGGCATGGCACAGATGATGGTATAGGCATGTCACAGATGATGGTATAGGTATGTCACAGGTGATGGTATAGGCATGTCACAGATGATGGTACAGGCATGTCACAGGTCATGGTACAGACATGTCACAGGTCATGGTAAGGGCATGGCACAGGTCATGGTAAGGGCATGGCACAGGTGATGGTACAGGCATGTCACAGGTGATGGTATAGGCATGTCACAGGTCATGGTAAGGGCATGTCACAGGTCATGGCACAGGTCATGACACAGGCATGGCACAGGTCATGGTACAGGTCATGTCACAGGTCATGGCACAGGTCATGTCACAGTCATGCCACAGGTCATGTCACAGGTCATGTCACAGTCATGTCACAGGTTATGTCACAGTCATGTCACAGGTCATGTCATAGTCATGTCACAGTCATGTCACAGTCATGTCACAGGCATGTCACAGGTCATGTCACAGTCCTGTCACAGGTCATGGTACAGGCATGTCACATGTCATGTCACAGTCATGTCACAGGTCATGTCAGTCATGTCACAGGTCATGTCACAGGTCATGTCACAGTCATGTCACAGGCATGTCACAGGTCATGTCACAGTCATGTCACAGGTCAGAGGTCATGTCACAGTCATGTCACAGGTCAGGTCACAGGTCATGTCACAGTCATGTCACAGGTCATGGCACAGGTCATGGTACACAGGTACAGGCATGTCACAGGTCATGTCACAGGCATGTCACAGTCATGTCACAGGTCATAGTACAGGCATGTCACAGGTCATGTCAGAGGTCATGGTACACGCATGTCACAGGTCATGTCACAGGTCATGGTACAGGCATGTCACAGGTCTTGTTACAGTCATGTCACAGGTCATGTCACAGGTCATGGTACAGGCAAGTCACAGGTCATGTCACAGTCATGTCACAGATCATGTCACAGGCATGTCACAGGTCATGTCACAGGTCATGGTACAGGCATGTCACAGGTCATATCACAGGTCATGGTACAGGCATATCACAGGTCATGTCACAGTCATGTCACAGGTCATGTCACAGGCATGTCACAGGTCATGTCAGAGGTCATGTCACAGGCATGTCACAGGTCATGTCACTGGTCATGGTACAGGCATGTCACAAGTCATGTCACAGGTCATGGTACAGGCATGTCACAGGTCATGTCACAGGTCATGGTACAGGCATGTCACAGGTCATGTCACTTACCTGCTCTTGGGCTGGCTCACTCGACCGGACCGATTGCTGTACTGTGGGCTGCTGAAGACAGAGACACGTCGTTTCTAGGTCTGGAGGGACAACTCCCCCACATGGTGCTCCCCCCACAGGTTCAGGCCATGAGGGGGGCGACGCGCCGACACTGGACAGTGGACCCCCCGACTTCTCCGGCACTGCGGGCAGCTCCTCTTTTGCCGATCCCTGGAGGTGAAGAAGTGACAGGATGTGATCCTCCTGCAGCAGAGCGCAGACTTCCAGTTATTCTGTGCCAGCAGCTGCAGCGGGGCGGGCGGCCTCACGGTGTGAATGATTGGTCGGCTCGATTGGATCGTGCAGAGATAATCTGCGATCAGACTCAGAGATCTGATCGCAGATTATCTCTGCACGATCCGATCGAGCCGACCAATCATTCACAACGTGAGGCCGCCCGCCCGCCCCGCTGCAGCTGCTGGCACAGAATAACTGGAAGTCTGCACTCTGCTGCAGGTGGATCACATCCTGTCACTTCTTCACCTCCAGGCTCCTCTGGTACTGCTCCGGGTGGCAGGCTCCCTCCAGGCTCCCGGCTCCCGCCTTCATCCTCGCCAGAGTCCCCCAGCCAATGGCATTGGGTAGGTCAGCAAGTTCCGATCCGATCCATCCGATTCACTCAAGTGTCTCTCGCTCTTCTGTGTCCTCTCTCCGGCGGGAACGGAAGGTGATCGTGACGCCGGGGCGGTGCACCACCCCCACGCGTCACGTCACCAGGTCCATGTCCTCCTGTGATTGGTCTAGGCTGGAGTCTGGACCAATCACAGACCGGACATCAGTAAAGTGGGGAGTGTCGGGGCGCGTTGCTCTGCGCCCCTATGATCCCCAGAAGAGCGCCAATCGGCGCCTCTGCCAGCCGAAGGTGGGGTCAAAAACCCCACCCCCCCATACCCAGCACTAAGTCCGGCGCCCCTAGTGGGCAAAAATTTAAATTTTTTTTTTATTTAATCTTTTTTTTTCTTCTTTTTTTTGGGGGGGGCGGCGCCCCTGCGCCCCCTGTCGGCCGGCCGCCACTGCCCCCCAGACCTTTCACTATTTCTGTTTCTCATCTCTGCACCCATTCTATTTTATCAATATCTTTTGTAACTGATTTTTTTTTATAATTTCCAGATGTAGTGTGCTTCCCCCCCCCCCCCCATCAGAAGTTGCGGCCTATCCAGGGAAGGCATGCTGCAAATCTGTGCAACTGTGGTCTTTTTTTTTTGGAAAAAAGGCAATCTTTTTTAGACAGGAAATTTGCCTTCTCTCTCCCTCTGAAACAGCAGACCCTCTGATGTAGCTAAATATGAGTATATACTGCCCTACAAACCAGTTCTGCTTTTCTTGCTTGTTTCACTGGAAAATTAGTCTTCAATTCAGCCTTCCATTGTGGCTTAGAAAAAACACTTATACCGTGTGCAACGTTTCCATGAAATATTTCTGGCTCTTGACTGTGGCATAATAAACTGACTTTCACAACAGCAGAAGCCTCATCTCTTCCTCTAAGATAGTGGCCAAACTAATGATGTTTGTGTAATGTTCAGTGAGTCTATACAACGTTTATGGCTGCTCTCTTTGATATAACACACTGTAGTTGCTTTTACCGGAACAAATCTAATCTATAGGAGCACACATGTCCCATAGGGGTTTAAATGGGAGCACACACTGGAAAAAAAAATATTTTGTTTTATTTTGGATTCGTTCATTAGGTGAATAATTTCATTGTTTATGATTTGCTTTTGGAATTAGTTTCATATATTAAAATTTGGTTAGAATGTTAATTGTTTTCCATAAATTTTTGGAAGATGGCTATATTTGTTCTATTCTATTCTATTCTAGTCTATTTTGGGTACCAGTGACATCAATACAGTGAGCAGTGCTAAAAATATGCGCTGTTACTGTATACATGACACTGGCATCAAAAAGGTTAACATCAGGGGTGATCAAGGGGTTAAGTGTGCTCTTAGGAAGTGCTTTCTAACTATGGGGGGAGTGGACTGACTGCAGGAAGAGAGAGATCTGTGTTCCTGATTGGTAGGAACACACAATCTTTCTCTTCCTGTCTGACAGAATGAGGGTCTGCCTTGTTTACATAGGCAGACCACTGTTCTGTCATTCTCCTGAATGATCGTTGGCAGCCTACCGCTGATTTCTGACCCGCTGATTGCCTACCGCTTTATCCAAACACAGCAGTAGTGCGGCTCGGACAGCAAGTGCGCACCCCCTAGAGCCCTTAAACAAAATCCTGTACAGGTAGGTACACTGATAGGTGGCACTGATGGGCACTGATAGGCAGCACTGATGTGTGACATTGATGATGTGGCACTGGTGGGCACTGATTAGCAGCACTGATGGGCTCTGATTGGCAGCCCTGGTGGGCACTGATTGGCAGCACTGGTGGGACCGATAACAGAAGACGATTATCTGCTTTCTTCTTTTACATTTTTTTACATCCTGTAATCAACAGTCATTGACTGACAGCTGATCACATGGTAAAGGGCCCCTGTGATTGGCCCTTTACCCCAATCACAAAGTGCACGGCCTGCACGCCGCAGGGGGCCACTCGATCATGGGAGGGCATCTATGGATGCCCTCCTGGCATTATAAGCCCATGCTGTAGCTGTCTTTCGGGTATAGTGTGGGCAGGAGGTACTTTTAGTGATTTCAAATCTTTTTTTTTCTAATAATAAAAATGCCATACTTATCTGCTCTGTGCAATCCCGTGCTGGTGCTCCTGGTCCACTCCTCCTCCTCTGAGTGTGTAACCAAAGGAAGCCACTTACTATTGTGGCACACCTCCGGCTCGATCCTGAGCCATACTGCCTGCATCCATAGACCCAGACTATGTGGCTCGGCCCCACCCCCCCCCCCCACTCCCTCATCACAGGATTTGATTGCCAGTAGCAGGAGCCAACAGCTTTTGCTGTTTCCTCTTTGTCATGTAAGGAGGGAGAGAGCGCAGAGAGCTGCTGCTCTTGGGCACAGTGCTGGATTGAGATTGGTTCCAAGTAATTCTATGGGGGTATCCTGTGCACAGAAGGTTTTTACCTTATTGCATAGAATGTTTCTGCCTTGTTCCTCAAAATCAACAAATTGTATTTCTTCTGCTTGCCTATTCTGCTAAACTAAACATAATCTGTTTGGAAAATACCTAAAAATGTACAGGAAAAACCTTGATAGCAAAATATTTTAAATTGTTCCTTGATATGATACGTGTCACAAATCATCTATCATAAGATGGAAAAATACTGTGATTAATTTCTTACCTTAGATATACGCCCATGGTATGCCTACGGTACCCCTATATTGTAACTCATTAGCTTATATTACACCTACAATGTTAGTCCATTAACAATAACCATATCCATGACTGTACAATATAAAATAAGCTAATAATTATATAATAATAATAAAAATATATTATAATAATATAATGATAATAATAATAATAATAATAATAATAATAATAATAATAATAATAATAATAATAATAATAATAATAATAATAATAATAAATAATCTAGCAATACAATTCAGCTCAGGAGATTGAAGCCTCATGTAGGCTGAACTCAATGATGTTATGCATTTAAAGGAACCAAGACAATTTCCTTACCAACTAAAGGTTATAATTTAAATTATAAAGAAAAATATATATATAATTTTATAGATAAAATAAAATAAATTACATATTCATAAATTAGAAAGTATTATTTCAGAGAAAACAGTCACAATAGTCCATACACTTGCTCCAGGCTGCAAATTTTTTAGAGTGAGAAAACAGGAACATTTAGAATGAAGTCATCAAAATTACATTTATTTTACATAAAAAAAGGAAAAGGAGAATTGAACTTAATCAATGGTCAATGTTTTTTTGGTTCCTTTTACTAGACCACATTGTGAACAGGACAAACACCAGCCAGTTTTTAACGAAAAAAAAAAAAAAAATAGAATGCATTTATTTCAGGGAAAACAACATATTGTAGTGAGACAGTCTTCCAATACTTTTATCAGGCTGCTTTTTCAATAGGACCTACAGCAGCCAACTTTAAAAAAAAAAAAAAAAATAGAATATATTTATTTAATTGAAAAAAGTCCTCAAATAAAAAAGTGAACACTATTTAAACATTTTTACAAGGCCACATTTTCAACAGGACACACAGAAGTACTTTAAAAAAAAAAAAAAAACACTTTCACTAGGATACATTTTGAACAGGACCAACAGAATTAATTATTAAAAAAAAAAGAAATCAACATTAGAATATATTTATTTATCCTGAAAAAAGCTCCATAGATTATTGTAGAGATTATGTGCATGTATATTATATTTTTTTATTTTTCTGAAAATAAGTTCCCGAAATATTGTAGTGAGCATGTGCAGAGTATTTCCACTTTCAACTTCAATTGAGAAGGCCACATTTCCAACAGAAAACACACTAGTTACTTCAATAATCAATATTAGAGTGTATTTCTTTCACTGAAAAAAGTATCTAAAATATCAAGGTAAGAACATGCGCAGTATTTAAACACTTTGACTAGGTAGCATTTTCATCAGGACCCATGGCAGCTATTAAATCATGAAAACAAAACATTAGAGTACATTTATTTCCCTGAAAAGCCTTCAATATACTGTGGTGACAATGTGCACAGCGTTAAATCATTATGAATAGTAGCTAAATGTTCAAAAGGATCCACAAAAATAATTTCAAAATCATGAATGCAATATTATATTAGCATATTTGTTTTGTGAAAAAATATCACAAAGAACAAGTGCACTTAAAGTGCATTTAAACACTTTGAAAATGCCAAATTGTCAATAGGAGCTGCACTGACCATTTCAAAGTCAGAAATCAATATTGGAGTATATTCATTAAAGATCAGGAAATGAATGTCAGAGAATATTTACTTCACAATGAAAAAAAAAAAAAAATATATATATATATATATATATATATATATATATATATATATATATATATATATATATATATATATGTACACAGTAAATGTATAAGCTGGTCAGGGAAGCACACACCCAGCAAAAAAACAGATCCTTCAGGTGCAAAGCAGATGACGGAGATCACTCAAACTCCAATGTATAGAAAAACAAAGAAGTCCAATCTGCAGCACCTTTTAGATTTATTAAGAGAGTTAAAAACTCATCAGATTACAACAGTTTCGGATCTGTCAGGATCCTTCATCAGGTATAACAAACATGAAAGTCAAACTCACATATACTCTTTATAGAACACATTTCTCCTGGACTGGAAATTAGCAACACCTGAATCACTTCAATAGTGATGAGCAGAACACCCCGAAGAACACCCCCCTGTTCGGTTTGCACCAGAACATCTCAAACAGGGGAAATGTTCTAGCGAACTCTATTAAAGTCTATGGGACACAAACATGAAAAATCAAAAGTCCTCATTTCAAAGGCTTATATGCAAGTCACGTGACGTCAGAAGGGGCAGTCCTGCCAGGTGATGTAACCAGGTGGCCCAACCCCTTGGCTATAAAAGAACTGTGAAGGGACTTCTGGTTCCGGCGCCAAATGTAAAGGAGCAGGAAGCGGCGGCTCCGGGCACGATCGCATACAAAACCGGCAAATAGACCTGCGGCGGTGAGTCTGTGCCCCCATACCTTTTTCATCTAGGGGGAAGCTCCCGATGGACAAATTCTTGCTGCAGGGACCGGCCACCGCTGCCCCCACTTTCCGCTCTGATGGCGCTCACCCCGGCTCCCTCACATCCAGAATGGCGGAGAGCACGGTACAGCAACTCGGCCATCCCTCCTATGTGACTGACATAAACACTGCATCGGCTCACTCTGATCACCATCTTGCTATCCCACCTGACCAGTATACAGGGATAGCCCAAGCTGTGGCGGCTTTACTTTCCCCGACCATTACTGCAGCTGTGGACAGGGCAATAGCGGTGGGAATATCGCAAATTAGGAAAGACCTCGGCGAACATGCCTTGAGGCTAACAGAACTGGAAAGCAGAGTGTAAGAGTTGGAGGAGGAAACCCAGGCATCCTTTCATTCAGAACGCAGTATTAAACAGACACAGCAATACCTGCTGGACAAAGTAGATGACCTGGAGAACAGGTCACGCAGGAACAACTCGCGCGGACTCCCTGTTGGACATCTGTAAGCAGCGCATCCCACAGGCCCTGGGGGTCCCTAATCCATGTGTGGTGGAACACGCACCCAGGGTAGGCCCGCCGTCTAATGAACAACGCACTCCTCGCCCAGTGATCGTGAAATACCTGAATTACATGGACAGAAACAACTTGCTTAAGTCATACCGCAACTCAAAATCCCTCCAGCTTGACGGCCATAAAATTCTATTGTTTGCGGATTACTCGCAGGAGATATCCAAGCGGCGCAAAGCTCTACAACCTGTATGCAACGCCCTATACCAAGAAGGCATTAAATTTACCCTGGCATATCCAGCTATGTTACGTTTCTCGGATCCCTCAGTTCACCTATCCGGAGGAAGCTTGGGAATATCTTGATTCGCACCTTCGCTTGCCAATGGATACGTCCGGCTCGCCCCAATCATCTTCCTCTCACCCAATGCACTCCAGGGATCAGGGAAGCCCCCGCAAGGACCCAGCCAAGAAGCTACGTCTCACTGATCTTTCTGGGAAACATAAGCAAACCTGAGCCTTGGATTCATCTCAACTCATGAGAAATTGGTAGCGCTATACATGATGCAACCCCTTGCCACTGCATGGGCTTGCCTGGTCATACAGTTTAGTTTCTTTGATTATGTTGGTTTGCTGCTGGTGGGCACCCTTCAATGCCAGCCAGACGCAAACATTATTGTCATTGTTTGTTTACCTCTCGCACTGGGTATAGGCTACAAGATGTGGTGCAGTATCCTGGATTGTTCTCCTTATGATATTGTCTCTGTTTTGCCTCTTACAGTTTTGCTCACCTGCTACTGGGGCGCTGCCGCAGACTGACCAGCTCACATACCAGCGGGGTATAAGCCGCCTTGGCCGACCTATTAATGGCACTCTGTTTCCTCTGACTAGCGCCATCTAAAAGTAAGTGGGGGAGCGGACCCACTGCTCGGGTTTTGACTTGTCACTTCCTGGTAGCGCCGTAGTAGGAGGTTTTTACATGTGGGAAGAAGCAAAGTACTTGCTCCCATGGGCACTTAAGTGCCTTGTTCTCAAATTTCAATTTGTCTCCTCGATTGTTCAGGTTTTGCCATTCCACCCCTCCCCCTCTTCCACCACCTCATACCCACACAAAACTTATTTCCCTCTCAGAGCACCACAATGGCCCTCGTGCCTATTTTCTGCACTTCTGCTCCCCTCTAGCGACTCTTATCCACAGCCATACCTCTTCTCAGATCTCGCCAATGGTTAATTTAATATCCTGGAATGTTAAGGGTCTCTGCTCTCCCAATAAATGTATGGCAGTCCTCCGTCACCTAAAACGGCTGAAGGCAGACATAGCTTTATTACAAGAGACGCACCTTTCCGAACAGGATTTTGTTAGAATGCGTAAACTATGGGTGGGCCAGGTACTAGGCTCTCCGGCCATCAAAGGCAAGGCCGGAGTCCTAATACTACTACACAAAGACCTACCCTTTACCGTCGCTTTTGCACATCCAGACAAAGACGGACGGTTTTTAGCGGTAAAGCTGACCTCAAGCCACAGAGATTGGATAGTCTCGACAACTTACGCCCCTACCTCTCCTACAAAACAATATTTCCAAACACTTGCAGCTCATTTAGCCCCACATCTTCACAACCCCCTAGTCTTGGCAGGGGACTTTAACATGGTCATGGACATCAGAGAGGATAGATCCCGCCCACACACAACATCGGCCTCACATATGTTAGCTGAATCAACCCACTTACCACATTTCACTGACAACTTCCAACTGACAGATGCCTGGCGCCTGATGCATCCAGAAGGAAAGGAGTTTACCTTTTTCTCCAACCCACACAACTTCCTTTCTCGCATTGACTACCTTTTTACCAACACTTTAATACAACCCATGATAACTGACTCTATTGTTCATGATCTTGTGATTTTTAAACATGCTCCCATTAGGCTCTCGCTTTTGGACTTTTCCTCAAAATCGCCGGCAAGTGGCTGGAGATTCCCAATGTTTCTAGCTCATGATCCCCATACAGCTACTATAATATGGGACACTTGGCAGGAATTCTCTGACACTAACGCATCACACACCTCCTGGGAAATGGGGAAAGCTGTGTTACGAGGCCGGCTTCTTTCCTACGCTGCCAGCCGCAAGAAGGCCATCAGGAAGTCATATGGGGAAGCCAGCGCACGACTTCGAATGGCTCAATCGATGCTATCGCAATCGAACACCCACTCTAATAGACAAGCCTGGAAGGAAGCTAAACTGGATTTTGACACATAGGCGGCTGCGCAGGAAAGAATGTACTCCTCTCTCCAGGACTTGAAATACCACAAATTTGGCAATAAGACGGGCAAACTGTTGGCTCGGCTTTGTAAAGGCCCCTACGTATATCACAGCTGACATCCTTGCACGCTTTTACACCACTCTCTACAGCGCCGAAAACCACGACGTGGACTCCTCCTGGTTGAACCAGGTTTCCTTGCCCACCTTAGATGACCACCAACTTTCTTCACTTAATGCCCCAATTACGCTTGAAGAAATCAAGACCACCATAGCACATCTACCCCCAGGCAAAGCCCCGGGTCCAGACGGGTTCACCTCCGATTTCTACAAACTCTTGGTAGACTTTATAGCCCCAGCCCTCCAAACACTCTATCAACATTTTCTTGATGGACACTCCTACTTTCCGACCGGCCTTCAAGCCCATGTAAAACTGATTCCCAAGCCAGGGAAAGACCCCACTGAACCAGGCTCCTACCGCCCTTTTTCCCTCCTGAACCTGGATGGAAAGATTCTATCCAAAACTATAGCTTCCCATCTAGCTCCCATAATGCCAACACTAATACATCCAGCCCAAGCGGGCTTCACATTGGGCAGATCGGCCACTACCAACATAAGGAAAGTACTTGTGGCCCTAGAAATGTCCCAACAGTGTCGAGATTCCGACATGGTGATTATTTCCATTGATGCAGAAAAGGCCTTTAATAGGGTGGACATTGGTTGGTTACACATGGTCTTAGAGCGGTTTGGATTCAGAGGCCCCTTTGTCCACCTTATCAAAGAAATGTATACTAACCCATCGGAAAAAATATAGTGGCTAACGGCCACATATCAAATTCGTTTACACTCCAAAGGGGCACTAGGCAGGGATGCCCGCTTTCCCCCCTCCTAATTAACCTTGCCCTGGAACCCTTGGCCAGGTTCATCTTGCATCACCCCAACCTACATGGCATCCCTATTGGAAATTGTGATTTACGCATCGCACTTTTTTCTGATGATATACTCATATTTACCTCTAACCCCGAACAGATACATAGTATATTCAAAAAATTCCGCCTGTGCTCGGGACTTAAGATTCATTTCTCTAAGAGTGAAATCCTACCCCTTCGACATACTGTACGGCACTCAACCCTTGGCCTTCCACACCAATTTTCTTTATTGCTAAGGATTCTATTACTTACTTGGGGATTAAAATTGGCCGATCCCTATCGTCAATATACCATCTTAATATCCCACCCACCATCACTAAAATAATTACCACATTGGAGACCTGGGCAAATCTTCCGCTCTCCCTCTTTGGCAGATGTCACTTATACAAAATGGTTGGCTGCCCCAAATTACTATACCCACTTTAAACTATACCGCTTTTAATCAAACATAAAGACACCCAACGACTTAACAAGGCAATCACTGCCTTTATTTGGAAGGGCAGGAAGCCACGTATAGCTTTACAAAGACTG
The DNA here is from genome assembly GCF_965119305.1 of Pelophylax lessonae. Taxonomy (NCBI): domain Eukaryota; kingdom Metazoa; phylum Chordata; class Amphibia; order Anura; family Ranidae; genus Pelophylax; species Pelophylax lessonae. Next base: position 24,680,114 of record NC_138768.1, on the reverse strand, counting down.
TTTCTGCCGAGGAGGGTGGGTGAAGTGGCACTACCGAACGCCAGACTTTATAATCTTGCATGCATACTTAGAGTGGGGCTGGACTGGATTGGCAAAACCTCTAGATACTCAAATTACCATTTGGAATCCCAATTAGTCGCCCCCTATGATCTTGCGGTCAGCTTTGCTGCAAAATCCTGCCCCATGAGATCGACCCGTTTCAAACAAACTATGATAGACACACTTCTGGAACTAAATCTTCACAGGATTTGGGACATCTACCGTAGGCTACTGACCCCCCCGGCAATCTGTAAATCTTCCTTCTCTTCCACCTCTTGGGACAAAGACTTCCCAAATCCAACTGCACATGACCTGGTAATATTTGGATATCTAACCACCTACAAGTTCATCACTAATGAATTCTGGAGGGAACAACAATATAAGATTATGCATCATTGCTATGTCCCTTTTATTCGTAATAGTCCACAGTCTTCTTCCACTTGCTCCCCGATCTGCAACATATCCAAACCGTCTCTTGCACATAGACTATGGTTCTGTCCTTCAATCCTGGCTTTCTGGAATAAAGTGGAATCTTACGTAGACTCCCTCACGGGACTGACCCCCCCCATGAGGAACCCTATCTACTCCTTTTTGGGAACTTTGAAGTGTTACTGAATAAAAGCTCAACGGAGCAGTCTCGCATCCTCACCACTCACAGAGCCTGGTTGGCCACATGCTACATGATAGCCAGGAGAGCCATTTTATCTAAGTGGATACAATCCTCCATTCCTTCTCTCAAGGATGTGAAACTGGGCATGCAGCAACTCTATGACAGAGAAGCCCTGGATATTAAAACTACCATCCCCTGCAACCTAATTAAATTAAACCGTAAGTGGCCCTCTCACCTTCGTCCATCGTACACTCAAAGCACTAACTTTGTGGATGACTGACCTCTACCGCCTTGCCATATGTCAACTAAACCACTGAGCTACATTTTGGATCTAGTTTACTAGGAAAACATGATTAATCTGCAGGTCATATTATCACCCCAGCATAAGGCAATGGACGGACAAGCTAGCCCAATATGTGTTCGAACCCCTGATTATCTCTGAGTTTCTAGTCCACTCCGGGACTGCCTTCTCACAGCTACCTGATGTCCCCCCACTCCTACTCCTTCTGCCGATAACCTGAAACCAACCTACTAGAATGAACGGTTTATAGACTCAAGACTTTGCTACGCACTTCTCTAGTTGTCACGGAGGTTCTCTGTGTGTGCTCTGTCTTTTTGCTTTTTGCTTTTTAATCTCTGCTACCCCGCACCCCCCCCATCCACCCCCCCCCTTTTTTCCCCATCCACCCCCCCCCCCCCCACCAACTCCAGATTTATCTGACACTATACCTTCTGGATTCTCTACTATTAGTATTGAGGTTTGTTTTTGTTTTACATTGCCTTTACATGTATAACATTATAATTTTACCTGTTCGCTTTTTGAGAAGATCAATAAAATATTGTTAAAAAAAAAAAAAAAAGCTGTCAAAGCTGAAGAACAGCATACTTTTTTTTGGCAAAAAAAACCCCAAGAAGTGTATATTGATTGGTTTTCGCAAAAGTTATCGTGTCTACAAACTAGGAGAAAGATTTATGTAATGTGTTATTTACTTTTTTTTTTTTTTTACCAGTAATGGTAGTGATCTGTGATTTTTAGCAGGACTGCGACATTTCAGCGCACAGATCGGACACCTAACTGACATTTTGGTCAATTTTGGGGGGAGGGGGGGGACCAATGACATTACTACAGTAATCAGTGCTAAAAATATGTACTGTTACTTTATTAATGACACTGGCAGGGAAGGGGTTGACACCAGGGGCAATCAAAGGGTTAAATGTGTCCCTAGGGGGTACTTTCTAACTGTTTTGGGGGATGGACTGACTGCATGAACACAGAGATCCTTGTTCCTAAATAGGAGGATTTTCATTACTGACAGAACAGCGGTTTGCTGTGTTTACATCGGCAGACCCCCATTCTCTTTTCATGGGGAGCCCAACAGACATCGCGCCCGCCAGACCTGCTGATTGGCTCTCCCTCTAGCCAATCAGCGTGCGCCCCCACTATCTGCTACATGAAACAACATATAGGTATGTTGTTTTGCGTAACAGAGTCGACCTGCCGCAGTATAACTATGGCGGCTGGTCGGCAAGTGGTTACATTGAACATGAAAATTAACTCTTCCTATAATTATCTATGAAAAGTATTCCTGGTCACTGTCTGGGTGACATGAAGAAAAGATAGAAAGGTGAGGGGACAAGGAGGAGGATTGCCGGTCAGATTACAGCGGCTGAAAGGAACCAAAATCCCCCGATAACAAAGCCCTCTATGGGGATCTCTTAGAGCAGAAGATACAGAAGATATGCCACCACATAAACCTCCAAACAATGGATTGCTAAATTTTCTCTATTGCTTTATTTTTCTATTCAGGAAATTGAGAAGATCTCTTCTACCCTCGGAATGTAGAGCTGTAGCCAGGAACATCCAATAATATACAGATTCTTATCAAACAGTAACAAATCTTTAACCCTTTCCTTGCCAGAGACATTTTTTTTTTTTTTTTTTTTTTCATTATGGCACCCATGTTAAAATGCACATTTTAGGCCTGGGGGACAGCCATGCTGTAAAAGAAAGGGTTGAAAGAAAACAATTGCCTACATATACTATATAGCAGGGGTGTCAAACTCCATTTTATCACAGGCTGCATCAGCAGTATGGTTGCCCTCAAAGTGCCGGTTATATCTGGGGTGTGCTATGTACAGAGTGCAGGGTTCAGGAGTACGTTACTTAGAGAATGCAGAGTTCAGGAATAGACTACATACAGGGTGTAGAGTTCAGAAGTGCACTATGTACAGAGTGCAGGGTTCAGAAGTGCGTTGCCTACAGAGTTCAGGGGTGCACTATGCACAGTGTGCAACCTAACCCCCTCCCAAAGTTTCCTCACATCTTTCTCTCCTATCTGTTCCAGCTCTAGTACCTCCCTGTGTAGGAGGCTCAGCCTCTCCTTGCAGAGAGATCATTCTCTGATGTTTTGGAGACCTGTCCCTTCTGTGCCCCACTGCAAGAGCATGAAGGGATCTGTTAGTTCCAAGGAGCCTCTGAGAGGAAAGCTTTCCCTTGTAAACATAGAAGGCTTCTATGTTTACCAGTGACAGTGGGGATCGGAAACGGAGGGTGAGAACCAGAGATGGCAGAATGAAGTTCCACCATGTTCCAGCAGCAAAACTATGTGGCAAAAGGCTACATGACAAGGCCTGGTGGGCCGTATTCAGCCTGTGGGCCTTGTGTTTGATATCTGTGCTGTAGAGGGATGGATGAAGCTGTTTCTGGTACTGCTAGTACTGGTACTGGATTGCACTTGCACTTGATTTACATGGCTGGTAATTCTGAAGCTTATCAGTATATGAGAGCAAAGTGGGAACAAGCTGCTAACTGCAGTTGTTGGTTACATTGTGTGATGCTTTGATTGGTCAAAGCATTTTTTTTGTGATTGGCACCATCCAATAGACAGTTCTTGGCTTGGCCATGCTAGGGGGCATATAAGAGCAAGAAAAAAATTAATCTTTAAAATAGCATCCCATTCTGTAACATCCACCTTCCATCCACTTATATACAATTGGCAGAGAGAAAGCAGTTAATATACACAAAAAAACATAATGTCCTCCATAATGTTGGTGGTGATGATGATGATTGTAGCAATATGACTGAACTTGTTTAATCTGGTCTACAGCAGTATACATTGAATTAATGTTACATTTACATCATTCTTTTCCCCAGCATTGTTCCTCTTGTGTTCAGCTCAGGTTTTAAAAGTAAAATGTAGAGTTTTGGAGAAAACATACACAATAATATTCCAGCACTGGAGGTCAATATGGCGAATATCTCCACAGCCACCATGTATTTCCCTCTGGTGCTCAGATAGGCCGGGATCATGGCAATCCAGACACTGCAGAACACCAGCATGCTGAAGGTGATGTACTTGGCTTCATTAAAACTGTCCGGTAATGTCCTCACCATGAAAGCCAGAAAAAAACTCACAGCTGCCAGAAACCCCATATAACCCAACATAGAGTAGAACCCGATAACCGCCCCTTCATTACACTGAATGATAATCTTCCCAGGATAGGAGTCCATGTCATACTCCTGAAATGGTGGAGAGATGGACAACCAGAGAATGCAATTCATAACCTGAATGGATGAGCAGAATAACATGACTGTATTGGGAAGTTTGACTCCCACCCATTTTCTACAAGAGCTTCCAGGTCTGGTGGCTTTGAAAGCAATGAAGACCATGATGGTTTTGGCTAGGATAGAAGATGCTGAGATGGTGAAGGGAACTCCAAAGGAGACTTGTTGCAGCATACAGGTAATATCCACAGGACGGCCAAGGAAGAGGAATACAGACAGGAAACTCAGTATGAGGGAGAGGAGCAGAATGAAGCTGAGGTTCCGGTTATTGGCTTTGACTATGGGAGTGCTCCGAAACCAAAAAAATAGTCCAAGTATAAGGAGAGATGTTGTAGCAAATATGACTGAAGATACAGAAAAAAATAAAACTAGAATATCCTCCTTGTATGATAAATACTCATTGACCTTGTCAATACAAATATCTTTAGCTTTGTTAGGCCATTCATTTTCAGGACACTTCTTGCAGATTTTACTGTCTGTAGAGTAAAAGTGAAGATAGCATTAGGCACGGTACAACTATTTGAAAGTATTGACTATTTTTTCAGTATTTTCCCATTTCAGTATTTTGCCAAACAAAGCAAAAAAAATGAATATATATGATAAATGTGACAGACCCAACCGGGACAGAGGCTTTTGGAGGGAACTGCAGGGTGGCCTCTTACCCATTGACTATGGGCCCTGGCTTTTAAGGGAACACTACTCTTTGGGAGATGTATGCTTGGGGGATTCTTGGAGTGGCCTTGTTTCTGATTCAAGTTCATATCTCCCCAAAACACACAGACTCTGGGAATCTAGGCCCATGATCAATGTTTAGGGCCTAGATGCTCCATTACCAAGAATGACTGCTCCACACTTTGAGGCTCATAACAGATGTTAATATCACCAGTTCAAGCCACCTGTCTGGGGCCTCCTGCTGTAATGTGTTCATTATAAATAGGTGTCTCCCCTAGTTTGCCTCCTAAGTGTCTTTCTCCCATTGTTAATAGTGATAATTAAGTCATCTATTGTTTCTGTCAACCTACTCATCTCTTGAACAGGTGATTCATTTTGTGACCGCTGTACCTTGTTATCAAACCATTGTGGGGTATGCTTATACTTGTGATAATGTGTATTGTGCAGTACTTTGTATCCAGTATTGAAGGGGCCAAATAGTCTGGTCACATAGGCTGATCACTTTTATTGCTGTCACAAGGAATGTAAGCATCCCTTGTGATAGTAATAGGCAGTGACAGGTACTCTTTTTGGAGGGATCAGGGTATAAAAAACCCCAGACCCCTCCAGCATGCGGTACAACCACATATGGGTATGTCGGTTTGCAGGAAGTGGTTAAGTGACTAGTTAATTAGCTCATGTTAATAATATCACTGTCAGCAATTAGTTGTCAGAGGGGGAGAAGCAAAATTTATGTTGGCTGTTTAGCTTTGTTAAATCAGGAGGGTAATGTCCTCCTGTGGTGTATAAAGTATGCGTCTGAGTTTCAATAAAAAGTAATTCCTTTGGATTTTACCTCACATCTTGTCTGTGTATGATGTTTGGGGTAAAGGGGCTGATATTAGCTTGCAGTCTGCTTGGAATGGTTTGGCAGGCAGGTGGCACTGTTTGTTGGAAGGAAGCACCTAAAGGGGGTGCCAAGCGGATCCATCACAGTAACTATCTCATGAAAGCTTTAGTCATGAACACAGTGTGATGATGACCCACTGAAAATAAAAGAACCTCCAGCCTCAATGATTGCCTTGACACAGTCTATCTGTAACCCTAACATGTATGTAATAATCACATTCCCTTATTTTACCATTTTTGGTCTCTTCAGTGAAATCATTTTCCAGACCATTACTTTTAGATAAGTGTAAAACTGTTGGAGGCTTTCTCAGGCAGACAGTTGGAGGAATCTATTTCCTGTTGCTTGCTTGCTTTAGAAAGCCTCCAACACTCCCAGAGGGTCAGAGGTAGAAGAAAAGTGCAGCAATTGTTCCCAAAAAGGCAGAAAGGCGCCATCAGTAATCATTAATTTCATACAATGTAGGGAGATGTTCAGCCTGCAAAGTGTAAAGTGGTTACAGAATCACTTTAAATAAATTTACATTTACTTAAATAAATATAAAGCTTACCAGATTGGTTTGATATTTCTCCTTCTGAACATGGAGCACAATTATAACAACATGGGTGATATCCTTCTCTTACAGATTTTCTGAACCCTGGAAGACATTCCTCGGAGCATCGACCCCTTGGGACCTAAGATAATATAGAATGATAAGAACTATCAAGAGCAAAACTACAGATATAATAGTGTGATATTACATGTTTGTTCTTGGCTTTAGAAATTGTTAAATGATCTCTACAATGATATTGTCCAGTAAAAGTCCATCATGCAATATAAAAATGACTCTCTCTGTGACACAAGGCTGTCCAATCCCAGAGCTGACCTTTATTGTATTTATTCACAGAATAGTGCTTTGTAGCCATTGTGACCATTTGAAAACTTTAGGAACAGCTGTTAAGCTTCTCTTAAAGAGGAAGTAAACCCTCCTCTGCAACTTGTACCTATAGGTAAGCCTATGATAAGGCTTACCTATAGGTACTGTAAATATCTCCTAAACATGTACCATTTAGGAGATATTTACCTTACATGCAACCAGTGACGTCACTGGCACATGCGCTCTGAAGGAACGGCCGCTGGTGCCGTTCCTTCAGAGTCCCGTGCCGTGACCGTCAGCTACCATGCGCGTGCGTGGGAGTGACGTCACCGCGGCTCCGGCCAATCAAATGGCCGGATGCCGCGATCCCGGAAGACGGGCGACTGGACATGTCGCCCGTCATACAGGTAAGCGGACGGCACGGCAGGGGATGGTTCTAAGGTAAGTATTTCATAATGAGCTAGTATGCGATGGTATTCAGGTCAAAAAAAAAAAATGTTTGTATGGGTTTACAACCTCTTTAAGACATCTCTACAGATCTTTTACTGACATCCTGTGTTCTTGCCTTGAACTTTGCAGCAAATTTCCTTCATCTGCAATTTAACATGACAGCCTTTAGTTATGCTTTTGTGGCTCTTTTTCTATTCATGTATCTTTACAATTCTTCATCCAAAATCCTCTCCAACGTCTTTTGGTCATGGCTTGAGTCACATGAACAGAACATTCTTAGTAGTATAAACTCTACCAGCAATTGAATGGTCTTTTTAATTGGGCAGGACACCATTAAGTCACACTTCTAGCTTCTCATTGATTGGGGTAATGGAATGTAATTACTATCTTATTTGGCTGGTACTATCTAAAATTATAAGATACACTAAATGTTTTTCTATGAAGGACTTTGATTGTTTCAACCAGTTGTCCACCAGTATATATGATCTGGTTCACACTACCGCGACCAGAAAGTCGCCCTGTGACTTTGAAGAGACTTGTTTAGAGACTTGGAAGAGACTTGGAAGAGACTTGGAAGAGACTTGGAAGAGACTTGTGCAGTACTTTGAAGAGACAGGCGACTTTGTCTGTGGGGAATGCCTGGCTAATCTCTTTCTTCTTCCTGGAAAGTCTGATAACAAGTCACTTCAATTAAGATAAGGAGGCGACTCCCATTGAAGTATATGGGACAGTCGGATCACAGGTCGCCTCAAAGTAGTACAGGACCCTTTTCTGAAGTCGGAGCGACTTCAGTAGTGCCAATTAAGACGGCACTGATTGATTAACATTGCTTTTGTTATGTCAAGCGACCTGGGGCTACACAAGTCGCCTCACAAGTCGTGCTAGTGTGAATGGGCTCTATGACCATGTAAAATTCTGTTTGTGATATTTTGTTACTAGATTTTTTTTATTTGTATTTTTTTCTTATTCACATTTTAGGAGTCACCTGTGCAGAAATCCTGGTAGCTCCAAGAGGTTTATAAACTGTGTTTTACTTTAACTATATACAGTAACTGCCAATTTCTGATTAGGGGGAGTTACTACTTGCAACTTTTTTTATTCTTTTTCTAGTCAGATTATTCTTAAAGCCTTGGTAGAATCTAGCCATGGATAATACTGGTGATCATTCCAGTCTAAAGTCTTTTCTCTTCTTCTGAGCCCTGGAGTCGGGGTCCTTCTATGAGTGTCTATGTCCCGGTGTGATGAGGAGGGGAGTATCTAGTAGTAGTCAGTCACATTCAGCTGGACGTGTAATGTAAAAGATGTTTTGTAGGTCATCCACCTCTTCAGTATGAGTGATGGGAACATATTCCAGCATTTATATCCACACAGCCAGCACTGACACCTTAACCTAATCACGACCATGCTATATCACTACAGCATGGTCGCACATTGCTGGGAATGCATCTATTGATGTCCTCCCATGATCATGCTTCTTGGGCACCCCCTGTGGCGTGCATTGGCAGGGATCTGTGATTGCTGTATCCTTTGGACACAGCTGATCACAGATCGGGGTAAGGAGCCAATAACAGCGGCTCCTTGCCAAGTGACCAGCTGTGTCCAATCAAAGCTGATCACAGTGTAAACAGGATTTGCCGGTTATCTGCATTCCTCTCCTCACGCTGACAGCACATAAGGAGAAGAGAGCTGATGATGGGCAAATCCACACAGGGGACCTCTACACTGATCATCAGTGCCCTGATTATTAGTGCAGCCCCAATGGTGTCCACCAGTGCTGCCAATCAGTGCCCACCAGTGCTGCAAATCAGGGCTGTCAATCAGTGCCCATCAGTGCTGCCAATCAGTGTTGCCAATCAGTGTCCATCAGTGCTACCAATCAGTGCCCATCAGTGCTGTATGTTAGTGCCTATCAGTGCCACCTATCATTGCCGCCTATCAGTACCCATCAGTGCTTCCTATTAGTGTCCATCAGTGCTACCAATCAGTGCCCATCAGTGCTGCATGTTAGTGCCTATCAGTGCCACCTATCATTGCCGCCTATCAGTACCCATAAGTGCTTCCTATTAGTGTTCATCAGTGCTACCAATCAGTGCCCATCAGTGCTGCATGTTAGTGCCTATCAGTGCCACCTATCATTGCCGCCTATCAGTACCCATCAGTGCTTCCTATCAGTGTCCATCAGTGCTTCCTATCAGTGTCCATCAGTACCAAATATCAGTGCCTCCTCATCAGTGCTGCCTTCTCAGTACACATCAGCGCAGCCCCATCAGCGCACATCAGTAAAGGAGAAACATTAATTATTTACAAATTTTTATAACAGAAATGAAAAAAAAAATTTTATTCAAATGTTTTTTTTTTTTTTTTCATTTGTTTAGTAAAAATGAAAAAACCCAGCGGTGATTAAATACCAGCAAAAGAAAGTTATAACTGCCTAAAAAAAATGACTGGGTACAGTGTTGCAATTGTCATTCAAAGTGCGAAAGCACTGAAAGCTGAAAATTGGCCTTTGTAGGAAGATGGAGAAAGTGCCCAATAGGCAAATGGGTAATCTTATCACCATGGAGTCAGGGCAGATGTTGGCCTACCAAGAACAGGATGGAAGGAGGGGGGTTGGGTTTTGTCTGGAGATGGGCTTTATGCTTTTTGTTCTAAATCAGCTTCATCGGAGTGACTCACCTTGTCCCCTTTCCATGATATTCGCTCTGGTTCTAGCACAAGTTGCTGATCCTCTGATAGGGACCCATCAAACTGGCCCACATACATCCAATTGGTGCCTAATCTACCTTCTTTTTGTATTATCCAATTTGCAATGTTCAGTGGGAAGGGCAGTTCTCCTTTATTATTAAAAAACATTAGCCTGCCATTCGGATCCTTGTACTGGACTTCTTTTACATAACGGGACAGCTAAAAAAAAATTAAGAGATGATTATAGGTAACAAGTATATAGAACATTTAACCATTTACTGTCATGCAGCACTGTAACCTTATGACATTTTTGCCCTTTTTTTTACACAAATAAAGCCTTCTTTTGGTACTATTTAATAATCCCTGGGTTTTTTTTTTTTTTTTTTTTGCTTTGCGCTGTAAATGAAAAAAGACCAAAAAGTTTGTAAAAAAACAATGCATTTTACTTTGTTTCAGTTATAAAATTTTGCAAAGTTAGTAATTGTTCTTCATAAATTTTGGCCAAAAGTTATACTGGTACATATCTTTGGTAAAAATACCCCAAATACATATATATTTTTTGGTCTTCGTGAAGGGTATAGAGTCTGCAAACTATGGTGCCAATCACTGAAACTTGATCTAATTTCATGAGACACTAACAAGCCAGGAAAGTACAAATAACCCCCAAATTACCCCTTTTTGGAAAGTAGACATTCCAAGGTATTTGGGCAATTTTTTGAAGCTGTAATCTGTTCCCACAATTCTGTGCAAAATGAAGAATTGTTTTTTTTTTTTTCACAAAATTGTCGTATTACCAAGTTATTTCTCTCACACAGTATATAAAAATATGCATACTTGCAACTACACATCAAAACACATTCTGCTCCTCCTCCTGGGTATGGTAATGGTAATACCACATGTGTGAGACTTTTTCACAGCCTGGCCACATACAGAGGCCCAACATCTAAGGAGCACCTTCAGGCGTTCTAGGAGCATAAATTACACATATAATTTCCTGACAATCTATCACACTTTTGAAGGCCCTGGAGCACCAGGACAATGGAAACACCCGCAAAATATCCCCATGTGGAAAGCAAACACCCCAACACAGAATTTAGGAGGCATAATGAGTCTTTTGAAAATGTATTTTTTTTTCCACAAGTTTTTGGAAAACGTGGAAAGAAAATGAAAACTTTTTTTTCTTTTTACACGAAGTTGTCCATTTAAAAGACATGTCTAACCCATAGCATGTACATAGCAAAAATTACTTCACAAAATACATTCTGCTACTCCTCCTGAGTACGGCGATACCACAATGTGTGAGACTTTTGCACAGCCTAGCCACATACAGAGGCCCAACATTCAGGGAGCACTGTCAGGTGCTCTAGGGACATACAATTACAAATCTAATTTCCTGACTACCCATTACAATTTTATGAGGCACTCCAGGGCACTGATTAGCACTGTAGTGGCACTGAGAATTGATGTAGCAAGGATGTGGCATGGATGAGCACTGATTTGGGATGTATGTGGCACGGATGAGCACGGATGTGACTATGATGAGCACTGATGTGGCATGGTTGTGCCATGGATGAGCACTAGGGATGAGATTCGAGTTTGAGTCGAGGCTAAGTTTGACTCAAACATTGGTCATTCCATCGTTCGTCGAATGACGAACAAATGTGCTTCTTCGCAGGAAATTTGAGCGCCCACCCATAATGCACTGCGCGTACGCCGCACATGCAGCACGTTATGTGATTGGCCAAAGCATGCACCCTGACCTCATGCTTTGGCCAATCAAATTATCTCTGCCATGATTGGACTAAAGGCAGGCTGCCTCAAATTAATCATGGCTCAGGGACCAAGCACACGCCCCACACTACATAAAGGCTGCTCGCGCGTGTAGTGTCATTGTGCGGGCGATAAGAAAGGGAGAGGAACGCTTGTGGGGCAGGGAGAGAGTAGGTTTTTTTGGAGTTTGTCAGACAGTGCAGACACATTGCTAGCAGTGTAGGGAGGGCCAGGAACGTGTCATGCAGGGAGAGATTTCTTTCTTTTTTTTTTTTTGTTTAACATTTTGCATCAAACAGAAAAAACGAAATGCGTGATACAGATAACCAAAAGACATTTTTCATTTAACATAGAGTGGAGAAACTAGGGGGGGAAGGGAGTACAGGGGGGGGGGGGGGTTCCAGGATCGGAACTCAATGACCCGTGACCTAGGGGAGATGTCCTCAAGGTGGTGACTGTGGGCGGATTGCCATAGCCTGTCTGTGGATAGGTCCGAGTCCTTGAGAGTAGTTGTGATAAAACTAGACCATTTGCGGGAGAAGGACTTCCGGGAGGTTTGTGACGTAAAGTCAGTGTTGAGACGATCAAGAGACAGAAGGGTGGTAAGCTCCGAGTGAACCCGAGATATTGAGGGTGGTGTAGCAGATATCCATTGGGCCAGGATAGTCCTCCTCGCCACTAGAAGGCATGTAAGGATCGACAAGCGGTGTGGGGAGGGGGATGCCCCTGACCATATTTGCAGGCGTTTGTCCCAATATCCGAAGAGGAGGAGTAAAGGGTCTTTGGGAACAATAGAGCGGGTGACATCCGTGATGAAAGCCAAAAGGCGGTCCCAAAACAAGGAAATCTGGGGGCAGGACCAAAACTTATGAAAGAGAGACGGTTGCTCGACAGAACATAAAGGACATTTAGTAGCTGCAGGATTTTCTTTGTTGGATAGAAATGGTATGTGGGCGCGGTGGAAAATTTTCAACTGTGTCTCTCTCCAGGCCTCATTAGGTGTGATCCCAAGAGTAGTGCGAAGACCGCTGACCATATTAGGCAAGACATTTTCTCCAGGGAGGTCCTTAAGCCAATTGGAGGCAGTAGAGGTGAACAATGCTGGAGGACAAGTCTCTAGAAGGGGCTTATAAATTCCCGAGATACTGAAGTTTCCGGACTCCACTAGGCGATCGATAAAAGACGGCTTGAATTTGTCCCCAGGCCTCCCCGATGTAGAGCGGATAAAGTGATGGCATTGGGCCAGGTAGAAGTGGTCCATATCTTGGAGGGCATACCTGGCCGTGATGTCCTGAGGAGAGTAAGGAAGTCCAGTCTGTAGATCACATAGGTCAGCAAATCGCAGCAGACCCTTTCCGTCCCAGGATTGAAATGCTGCATGTGCAAGTCCTGGAGGGAAGTTGGGGTTCCCCCGTATTGGGAGGAATTTAGAAAAGAACAGAGGCAACTTTAGGAGTTTACGCACTTCCCTCCAAGCAATGATCGTGTCCCTAAGTAGAAGATTATGCCTGAGCTCTGGTCGCATTTGTGCCCATTTAGTATGGAGAAGAGCAGTTAGCGAAAAAGGGCTGGACATCTGAGACTCCAAGACAAAATTAGAATAATGGGAAGTCTGAGAGATCCAATCCAAGGCAACTCTACATAAGCAAGACAGATTATACAATCTTAGATTAGGGAAGTTGATGCCAGCGTCGCGCCTGGGAAGACAGAGTTTTTGAAATGATATACGGGGCCTCTTCCCCTTCCAGAGAAAGCGAGAGAAAGCACGATCAAGGGCCTGTGCATCCTTGTGCTTGATCAGCAAGGGGAGGGTCTGTAATAGGTACAATAGGCGAGCAAAGCTGACCATCTTGATCAAATGGCATCGACCCAGAAGCGACAGCGGCAATTCCATCCAGTTTTCCAATTCTCTCTGTATTTTGGAGAACACGGGAAGGGGGGGGGGGTAATTTAACGTATATACCGTAGAAGGAGTTCTGCCTATTTTGATGCCCAAGTAGGTTATATAGCTGGAAGCTATCATAAACGGGGAGGTTGTTTCCCAGGCTCGTTTCCCATAGCCCCCCAATGGAAGAATTTCGCTCTTGGAGAAATTAATGCGTAAACCTGAGCATTGTTTGAAACTATCGAAGATGGAGATAATCACGGGTATATCCGCAGTGGGGTTTGAGGTAAATAACAAAATATCGTCAGCGAATAGGGATATGCGTAGTTCTTGGGACCCAATCTGTATACCGTGAAGGGGAGCTTTGGTCAACAGATAAGGGGAAAGGGGCTCAATTGCCAGATTGAACAAAAGCGGGGAAAGGGGACACCCCTGACGGGTACCCTTGAATAGGCGGAATTCGTCTGTGAGGGCATTTCCTACACACAGCCTAGCTACAGGGGCTGCATACATAGATCCGAGAAGGTTGACAAAAGGGCCCTGGAAACCCATGACAGATAAAACTTTAGTCAGCCAGGTAAGACTGACATTGTCAAAGGCCTTCTCGGCATCTAAGGTAACTATGGCAGTGTGCTGATCAGGATGGAGGCGGGCTTGGTCTAGGGTTAGTACAACTTTTCTAATATTGGCTGCGGCCGATCTTCCTTTTGTGAAGCCCGATTGAGCCGGGTGAATTAGGGAGGGCATGATAAGGGCGAGGCGGGAGGCAGTGATTTTCGAGAGGATTTTAACATCCAGGTTCAATAGTGAAATAGGACGGTACGACCCCGGTTCAAGGGGATCCTTCCCCTTTTTCGCTAATAGCTTGAAAATTGCCTGATTGCCCGTCGGAAGGTATGGACCACCGTTCCAGATGGAGGTATAAACATCAACCAGGGTAGAGACTATGCAGGGAGATAGGGCCTTGTAGAACTCTCCAGAGAGTCCATCAGGGCCAGGGGCTTTGTTTGTAGCCAACTGTTTAATGGTCGTTAGAACTTCCTCCGAGGATATGGGGGCATTAAGCCTAGAAAGTTGGTCTGGGGATAAAGTGGGGAGCCCTGTACCCGACAGAAAAAGATCTCCCACTGAGGCGTCCACAGGATCAGGTGCGTACAGGGAGGAGTAGGTGCGTACAGGGGGTGCATTCAGTAGTTCGTTATCAGTTTTTGCAGATGACACAAAATTGGCCAGGGCAATAACTGCACAGCATGAAGCAGATATCCTACAGGATGACCTGGACAAAATAACGGAGTGGGCAACGACATGGCAAATGAGCTTTAACGTGGAGAAGTGTAAGGTTTTGCACTTGGGGACTAAAAACATAAAAGCACAATACATGTTAGGAGGGGAACCTTGGGAGAATCAAAAATGGAGAAGGATCTGGGAGTCTTGGTTGATGATAGATTAGGCAACAGCATGCAATGTCAAGTGGCAGCTGCCAAAGCCAGCAGAATATTAGCATGCATAAAGAAAGGGATGTATTCCAGAGATAAGACCATAATCCTTCCACTTTATAAAACTCTGGTCCGACCGCATCTAGAGTATTCTGTCCAGTTCTGGTCGCCAGTCCTCGGGACATGATAGCAATTTATAAATATCTTAATGGGGATTTCAGCTTAGAAAAAAAGCTGTTCATTCGAAGGGATTGCATGAGGACTCGAGGACATACAATGCGATTAGAGGAGAAGCGTTTTAACCTCAGGCAACGAGGGGGGTTCTTTACTGTTAGGGCTACAAGATTGTGGAATTCTCTACCACAAGAGGTGGTTTCTGCGGGAAGTATGGTGGCTTTCAAAAGACTCTTAGACTTACATCTCACGGATCAGGACATTAAGGGCTATGTGAGATGATTACAGCCACACACACCTACACAGGTTGAAAAGGATGGACTATTGTCTTTATTCAACCTCACCTACTATGTAACTATGAGTAAAAGGCCCGCATAATACGTTGTACGCCCTGCAGAGTTGATTCAACCGAACCCGTATTATCCCGGAGGGAGCCAATATGCGTCGATGAAACTGGGCCCTTGCACAACCTCACCAACAGCTTGCCCGCTTTATTGCCAAACTTGTGCAAGGTCGCAGAGGGATAAGCCCTATCAATTTGTTCTCGATTTTCAGCCCAAGAGTCAAAACTTGTCTTGGCCTCCAACCAAGCTTTCCTAGTCGCAGGAGTATCCGCCAACAGTAAAGTCCGCTGAGCTACCCGTAATGTTTCGCTTGCCATTTTATAGCCGCTATTAGCGTGTCGTTTGAAGCCCGCCGCGTAAGAAATAATATGGCCCCTCATAAAGGCTTTACCTGTTTCCCAAAATAGGTGCGGGGTAGTCTTGTGGGCCGAGTTGGACGAGGAGTATTCCTCCCAGGCGCGTTCTAAGTAGGATACAAAATCCGCGTTGTTTTTCAGGTATGTGGGAAAACGCCAAATGAGGGGGGTGGATGGAGCTTCTGAGAGTTCAAGGGAAACAGCGACCGGAGCATGGTCCGAGATCACTGTGTCATGGATGGTGGCATCCTTATGTATTGGCAAGAGAGAGTCCGTGCTAAAGAGATAATCTATCCTTGTAAAAATGTTATGGGGATAGGAGTAGAAGGTGTATTCCCGATCTGCGGGATGGGAGTGTTGCCATACATCAGTGAGTGCCAGAGATTCAATTACCGACGCCAAGGGAGTGGGATTAGAAAGAGCATTAGACAAGGAGGACAATTTGGATGAGGATATATCCAAAACAGGATCCAGCACAGCATTAAAATCACCGCCAAGAATGCGAGGGACATGGGGAAGGGTCAGGATGTGCGCCGAAATAGCAACATAAAAGGAGTGATCAATCACATTAGGGGCATACACATTAGATATAACGAGTTCCTTATTATGAAGGCGTAGGTGTGCTGAGACATAACGGCTTTCAGAGTCTGCATCAGTGGATAACACCTCCACTGGAAGACGCTTATGGAGAAGAATTAGCACTCCGGCCTTGCGGCCCGAGGTGGCCGAGCCAATGACTTTCCCTACCCATAACTTTTCCATACGTTTCATATCATCTGCTGAAAGATGCAATTCTTGAAGAAGAGCGATGTCCGTCTTGAGACGTTTGAGGTGGCGCAAGACTTTCATCCTCTTAGTCGGGGATCGAAGACCCTTTACATACCACGTAACGACTACCATAGGAAGGGGGGGTGATGGCGTGTGGCAGAAAAAACAGAAATAGTGCTTACCAGTACCGGAGGGGCGATGTGACAGCGCCCAGCAGAATTGAGCTCAACAGCCGGCCGATAGGTACCGAACGATGGAAGGAAACTGAGAGGTATAAACGACCACCGTGAGGGATGGATGGGGAGGGAGGAAGGCGGGAAAACTGGATGGAACCAACGAGAAACAACACAATGATGAGTACGATCAATAAAATAGAGGAACTTCACTTTTTTCCACATGCGTATACTGTGGGACGCCGATCCCCAGGCGCGGACTCCGACAAGAAAGGAGGAGGTTCAGGTGGCACCCACGTGGAGTATCCACCTAGTAGGGATGACGGGTATCAGGCCTGGATAAGGAGATATAGCGGCCACAGTACACACACGTATGAAAGAAGAGGAGTACAAATATGCAACATTTGTGGAGGAAATAAAATGTACAACGAACAGCATACATGCAAACAACTAAACAGTAGATAAAATCAGATAGCAGTACCAGGTCGCCCACAAGAGACTCCCCTGACTAACAATCCAGGGGATAGCAGCCTCGGGACAAACCATAGCTCAAAAAAAAATAAACCAAGGCATGCAATGTGGAGAAGGATCAACGAGGTGGGACATTGCGACCAGAGCTCACCACCTCAGAGTACCTCTGCCGTTTGGGAGATTCTTTCCTGGGGCTCCGTGGAACCAAGGATCTGGAGAATGGGAGGGCCTTAGCCGTCGTCAATGATGGACCCTGCTCGCCGGGATGAAGGGAGCGGATAAAGGCCTCTGCTTCCTCTGGATCATGGAAAGAAAGCTGATTGCCATCAGGCGCTCGAAGGCGTAAAGTCGCCGGATAGGCCAGGGTAAACTTGATGTGCTCCTGGAACAGTTGGGAACAGACGGTTTGAAATGCTTTTCTCTTTTTTGCGACCTCTACCGAGTAATCTGCAAAGATTAGAATTTTCATGCCCTCAATCTGGAAGTTGGGGGTTTGGCGGAATTTCTGAAGAATAGCGGATTTATCCGCATAGTTCAAGTATTTGGCTATGATGGGGCGAGGGGTTTTACGGTCTTCCGAATATAGACCCATCCTGTGAGCCCTCTCCACCCGCACACGCCCTGTAAACCCAGGGCAGCAGGGATTTTTCTGGTGCAGAGTTCAGGTATGGCGGAGGGAGCTACGTTTTCAGGGACCCCAATGAATCTCAGGTTGGTCCTTCTAGCCCTGTTCTCCAAATCTTCCAGTTTGTCCATGATTAAACGATTCAACTTGTCCTGGGACTGTTCTGTATGCTGGAAATTGGTACAATTTGTCTTCCACACTGGAAAGGCTGTTTTCCACCTCCACCAATCTGCGGGAGTGGGCCTCCAATTCCTTCTTTATGCCGGCCATCCCAGCAGCGACCGCTGTCTCCACAGAGGCTGAAATCGTGGGGGTTAATAGTGCGACCACCGCCAGTGCTATCTTTTCTGTGGATGGGTCATCCATGGAGGGGCACTAGCAGGGACCTTCAGAGCGATCGCTGCCTGCTGTTGGGAAGTGTCCTTGGCCACCGCATCTGTAGGACCGGGTGTGCAGGCCGAGACCGTGGCCTCGATTTGGGAGGCACCCGGCGGGACGCGCGGAGTGGCCTTTTCCAGGAACCGCTCCATGCAGAGAGGCGGCTTGTCCGGGCACCGGGGTGTTACTGAGCCGGCGGGGACTGAATGCGGCCGTCCAAGAAGGTAGGGCAGGAGTTTTTAGGCAGATTCAGCAGTCCCGCCGCAGGAGCAGCTAGAGAACACAGCTAGTGCATACGGCGCCGGAACCGGAAGTGATTTCTTTCTTTACATCAGATATCAGTCAGAGAATTGTTCATCGGTCAATTGTGGAAAATTCTAAAGCATCACAGACCTATAGGATTATAGAACACATCAGATATCAGTCAGAGTATTGTTCATCTGTCATTTGTGGAAAATTCTGTAAGCATCACAGATCATCCATCTATAGCAGGGGTCTCCAAACTATGGCTCTCCAGTTGTTCAGGAACTGCAATTACCATTATGCCTAGTCATGTCTCTGAATGTCAGAGTTTTACAATGCCTCATGGGACATGTAGTTCCGCAACAGCTGGAGGGCCTTAGTTTGGGGATCCTTGATCTATAGGATTATAGATTACATCAGATATCAGTGAGAGTATTGTTCATCGGTCACTTGCGTACATCCTATAAGCAGCACAGATCATCTATAGAGCTATAGATTACATCAGATATCAGTGAGAGTATTGTTCTTCGGTCACTTGCGTACATCCTATAAGCAGCACAGATCGTCTATAGGGCTATAGATTACATCATATCAGGTCATTGAGTATCTATTGGTCAGTTGCATATACCCCATATTGATCTGTATCAACATCATTTCTGAAAGGCTGACAAGGAGAGGCCGACTCTCACAGGCCAGGAAAAGAGGGAAAGCAGCCTCTGTGTTCATTGTGAAAAGTGGTGGTCACGTCGACATAGTGCATCCTCTGCAGGCAGGCACACCTGTCCGCCCTTTATTTCTGGTGCTGCCCGTGAAATTCAGCCACAACATGTGGAAGAGTTGGTGGAGTGGATCAATAAGCCGTCCTCATCCTCCTCGTCCTCTTACACCCATGCTCACAGTAGTTTGCCTTCCACCACAGCTGCCAAAGTGGCCGTTCCACAGGCTCCTTCTCCACAGCTACTCCTTCTGTTGCCCCAACATCATGCACGGAGGAGTCACCTCAACTCAGTGTCAGTGACATGCTACAGGAGGATGTGCAGCAATTTGAAAGCTGTGATTATGGTTCCCAGGTTGATGAAGGGAATAACGTGAGCCTAGAGAGAGGGGGAGACAATGATGGACAAGAAACCAGCAGTCATGTTGCCACAGCTGAAGCATATCGCCAAGTTTGATCCAGTGACGAGGAGGGAGGGAATGATGAGGTCACTGACTGTACTTGGGTGCCTGACAGGATAGAGGAAGAAGAGGGGGAGGATGAGGAGGACGCATAACTCCAACGAGGCAGGATGTGCTCCAGGGGGCCACCATAGCAGTAGCCAACCTATTGCGTCACAGCACAGTGCTCCACAGGTTTCTGCAAAATCCCCTCAGACTCACAAAAGTTCATTAGTGTGGGCTTTTTTCAGCATCTGTGCAGTAGACCGCAGCGTTGATGTTTGCAACATCTGTCTAAAGCAGATCAAGCGTGGCCAGAACAACAGCCGCTTGGGCACCACATGCTTGACAAGGCATATGATGACCTGCCATGCAGTCCGTTGGCAACAGCACCTGCAAGAGGCACCAGATCAAAACAAGCATACATCACTATGCTCCTCATCTGGGTTCTCTAACCCTACTATACCTCATGCCTTCTCAAATACCAGCATTGAGAGGGGTGATGGTATAGCAATGATTGGCACAGAGACTTGCACCCAATCTGCTAGCAGTACACCACCGCTTGATTTGAGCACCAGGCAAGTTTCACTATCCCAGTTTTTGAACCGTAGAAAGAAATACTGTCCCAGCCATCCACATGCTCAGCGTATAAATGCTAGCTTGGCCAAATTGCTAGCATTACAATTGCTGCCTTTTCATCTGGTAGACTCGGCTCCCTTTTGTAAATTTGTGGAATGTGCTGCACCACAGTGGCAGGTCCCAAAATGGCATTTCTTTTTTTTTTTTTTTTTTTAATTTTTGAGCATAACAGAGTATAAAACACATACAAGCAGGTACAATAATTCAACTTAGATACATTTTTGAGAGGCAGGGGAAGAGGGCCTGCCCAGAAGTGGGCAAGGGAAAGAGGGGGGGGGGAGGGAGGAATGGGAGGAACTCGATGACCTAATTGGGGATGGTGGTCACAGAGGTGGCATGGATGAGGGGATCTCTTACTCGAAACGTGTAATCGTCCAGGGGCAAGTCCGAATCCTCTCTTCCCCACAACTCTGGGCTGTCCTTGTGGGCGTCTGCGGGCAGGGGCCTATCGGCATCTGAAAGCCCCCTTTAACAAAGGGGCCCCCTAGATCCTGACCTACCCCATGGCTGGTGACATCCACCAGGTGATGTCACCAGATGGCTCTGCCTCTTACCATATATAAGAACTGTCAAATGGGGGCACCTGCAGTAGGTGGTCAGCCTTCAAAACGGTGGATCGTTTTTTTTTTTTTTTTGGTCCGGCATTTTGGTCCGGCAGGGGCGGCGGATGGTGGATTTACATCAGGGATTTTTTTTTTTTTTTTTTAAAATAAAGGAATTTTTAAAACCTGTCTGCTGTTTTTATTTTTGACACTTTTTTGGTGAATGGGTAGGGGTACAATGTAAACCATACTCATTCACAGGATACCAACCAATACAGGACCAACAAGAGAGGGGCGTACCGACCTTGTGCATTACCACTAAAAAGGTTTATTAAAATCCAAAATAATATACATTATATTCACAAACAATTGTAGATAGCACACATGTAAACATGATTGGACAAAAGATCTCCAAGGTAGCCAAGGCACTCCACGGTGCTGGATAGTGTGCTGATGCAGTGTATGAGCGAGCAGAGCATGGACCCTAGTTTGCCGACTCCAGTCTCTCTCAGCTTCCTCGCTCCTCAGGCCTTTTTAGTGGTAATGCACAAGGTGCTCAACCCCTCTCTTGTTGTTGTTTTTGAGTGTTTTTGGATACCCTTGGTCCTGAGAGGGCAGCAAGACCATTAGTGATATCAACAAAGACCATTGAATACTAATCTTTCCCTCATTACACACCACTTGAGCGTAGGATAATTCTTATCTTTAAAATACAGAATACATTCACTTTTTTCACCCGATTTTAGAGTGGAACTTGTTCCAAGTGCTGCAGCTGCCGGCCACTGCCCAACCCACCCAGTGGCAGCAGTAAGGGGAGAAGTTCCCCCTTACTAGCTCTCACTGCTTAAAAATAGTGTGGCCGTGCGAAGCTCCACCCACACGGCCATGTCATTCATACACACAGCCCATCCCTAGCAGCTGTTGGCTTATAGTTCTCAATGAACTATCACGGTGCTGTGGAGCGCTCTGGTAGTTCTTCTGGGGGGGGGGCCTCTAATCTAAACATGAACCTAAATTGGGGGTGATGTTTGTGTGGTGGAAAGACGTGTCTGGGCACATTGTGTTCCAATACTAAACTGAGTATAAAAAAGAGTAAACTTTCATTGAACCCTCTCACCTTATACTTTAGTGTGTGTGGATTTATTTCAGATTTTTTGTTATATATTTTGGAAGAGAAATCCATGTCATGTAATGCTTGAGCCAAAATGTAGACTGAGATAAACACTCTATAGGATGTTTTCTCATCGGGAAAATATAAACTAAATGAAAGAGTCTCCAAACTGCAGTTCCTAAGAGCATATCCAGTTGTGAGTGGAATAAGGGAATTTTTCATTTGGTTTTTTGCAAAGCATCTACATTCAGAAATGAGAATGTCCTCCATCAGGGGGTCATTTAGGTGGTTGGATGGGTTAAAACTATCAACATATTCCAGCAATCCCTTTATGTAGAGATGGGGGTAAGTAAACACCAAGCTGCAGTTACTGAAATCAAAAAACATAACACTCATTGACCAAGAATCTGGTAGAATAAATGTTTTCTCCGTGTAATAAGGGACATTATTAAGTAGGAACTTGTAATAAATCAGACTAACTGAGCCACAAATAATAAGAACTTCCGTAGTTGAGGTTTGCAGCTCTGGAGGAATTTTATTATAATTCTCTTTAGACACCAGAATCTTGAATTCAATACAAATTCCATGATTAGATAAATGTTTGCTGAGTTGTCGGATCTCCCTCTCTCCGTATTCATCATCAGATGTAAGGATCCCGACCCAGTTCCACTTCATCCTTTCCAGTAACTTTGCTATGGCCACATATTGCATCTCATCATCCGGAACTGTCCGGAAAAAGTTTGGATACATCTTTCTATCACTCAGTAAAGTGTCTCTGGCTCCATAACTAATCTAAGAAGAAAGAAAACCGTCTGTATAAATAATGTGGATCTCCTAACATCTAAATGAACAGAAGAAAACCTTAGAAAATCTTTTAACCTCCCTGGCGGTATGATTCTTTTGGATTTTAGGTGCTGAAAGCGGTACCATTATTTTGCATGTAATTCTTGTGAATGAGCAGCCCAAACCCACTGCATACATTTATCATATATTATATATATATATATATATATATATATATATATATATATATATATATATATATATATATACAGTATATATATATATACATATATTATGTATACATATTATATATATATATATATATATATATAATGTATACAGTTGGTTTGGGCTGCTCATTCACAAGAATTACGTATATATATATATTTACAGAAAAAGTACAGTAAAACTGCAGGAAAGGGCACTGGGGGGCAATGTAATATGATTTTTTTTTATTTTGAATGGTATCAGTGTGTTTGGTGTGTTTTACATTTGAATTTGCCGCCGGTTCCACCCCCCTGCGAACGTCACGTCGCAGGAGACGGAAGCCGGGGCTCGCAGACGATCGGGAGGAACCTCCGCCGCCGCATACCGCCCGCAGACATCGCTGGATCCCGGAGAAAAGGTAAGTAAAACCTCTACCAGGATCCAGTGATCTTCCTAGCGCTACCCCGAGTGTGGCTCAGGGTTACCGCTTTTGGCTCTAAAATCTAACCCAGAGTCACACTCAGGAATACCGCTAGGAAGGTTAATGTTTTTTTGGAGAGTAACAAACAGATCTTGTCATCTGAGCTTTCTACAGAAGATCTATATGCAGATTTTAGTGAAGGATTTATTTCACCGGACCAAACAGATAAAGATGAGTAAGTTTATTATTTCATAAATAATCACAGCCATCAGGGAAAGCCAATAATATGACATTAACCACTTGAATACTGGGAACTTTTAGCCCCTTTCTGCCCAGGCCAATTTTCAGCTTTCAGCCATGACATGCTTTGAATGACAATTGTGCGGTCATACATAACTGTGCCCAAACACATTTTTTGAAATTATTTTCACACAAATAGAGGTTTCTTGTGCTTTTATTTATTCACCACTGTTTTTTTATTTTTTTCTAAATAAATAAAAAAATACAAAAATTTTGAAAAAAAAACACCACATTTTTTAAGTTTGTTATGATGAGGCTGCACTGATGGGCACTGGTAGGCAGCACTGATAGGTGGCACTGGTGGGCACAGATTGGCAGTACTGGTGGACACTGTTGGGAGTGCACTGATAGTCAGGAAACTGATAATCAGTGCCTTAATTATCAGTGTACATGCCCCTTTTAGAGAAGCTGGTTATCAGCTCTCTTCTCCTCTCCTCATGCTATCAGTATGAGGAAAGGAGTGCCGATAACCGGCTTCTGTTTTTATCCATGATCGCCTGTGATTGGACACAGCTAATCATGTGGTAAAGAGCCGCGGATTGCCTTTTTATCTCAATCTGTGATAAGAAGTGTTCTCTTGACACTGTGACCACAGAGCATGCCGCCAGCACCCCACAGTGGGTGCATGGCAGGTGCGATCACGGGAGGCTGTCATATGATAGCCCCCCCAAAACTAGCCGGCCGCCCTGTAGCATTGTATGGTTATAGAACAGTCGGCAAGTGGTTAAGGGGGAAATTTATCAAAACAGGATCAACTAGAATCTGGTGCAGCTGTGCATGGCAACCAATCAGCCTCTATCTTTAGCTTGTTCAGTTAGGCTTTGAAGATGAAAGCTAGAAGCTGATTGGTTGCCATAAACAACTGTCCCTGATTCTGGCTGCTCCAGTTTTGATGAGTTCTTCCTCCTGTAATCCCACCTAGGGGTCTCCTGCTCATCAGTTACTGGACAGACACTCCCACTGCAAGACTGATTTTGTCTTTAGCTGGAGGTGGACAACCAAGTATAAACCTAATTACCAGCTCAGCTCCTGAACCTGCATACCCTGTATGGACCAGAGCAATTTTTACATTTCCACCATGGGTCTGTCTATTCACCCATAACTCTCATTTCTTCAGATAACAAAGTAATATACATATCAGTTTTGGGTTAAAAATGTGATATTATATTGCAAAAAATATTTTAATAACCACTTCCATAACAGGCCAATTCTGGCACTCCTTTCCATCATTTTTTTTTTTATATCATTTTTTATATCCACTTAACGACCAGCGAAGTAGACCTACGACGGCTGGCTTTGCGTGGTTGTACCGGGGTGATGCCTCTAGCTAGAGGTATCACCCCAGTACCGTTGTTTACAGCCAGCAGTCAGCTTTCCGGTAGTATCGACCGATGCGGCTCGGCAGCCGCTCGATCATTACCCTGGCGAGCGGGAGGGGACGTTCCCCCCCCCCTCCCGCCGCCCCACCGGGAGACCCCAGCACCCAACCGGCACGTCCGCCGGCTTCGATCGGGTCTCCGATGACATAACCCGGAGGCGGCGCCCATGACATCACTTCCTTGTTACTCTGCTGCAAAAGGCGGCAGATTCAAAAAACGAGTGTATTCAAAAATGCCGTTTGCAGCGCTTTGAATACATGGAAGTGTAGTGGAGGGGTTTGGGGTCTTTTAGACCCTCGATCCCTCCATAAAGAGTACTTGTCACTGCATATTGGTGTCACAAAGGATGTTTACATTGCTTGTGGCAGCACTAAAAGTGATCAGATTTTTATTTTTTTTTTAAAACCTGTGCTAAAGTAAAAAAAAAAAAGGGAAAAAAAAAAATTTAACCATCCCCGTCGCCGTTAGCTCGCGCACTAAAGAAAGCGTATATGGAAGTCGCGCCGCAAATTAAATCGCTGTTCAAACCACACATGTGAGGTATTGCCGCAATTGCCAGAGTGTGAGCAATGATTTAAAACAAGAGCTACACTCTGACTCTAAACTAGTAACCGTTAAAAAATTTGAAAGCGTCGCCTATGGAGATTTTTATTGACCGTAGTTTGTCGCCATTCCGCGGGTGTGAGCAATTTTAAACCACAACATGTTGGATATCTATTTTACTCGGCGTGACATCATCTTTCACAATATATAAAAAAAAAATGGGCTAACTTTACTGTTTACTTTTTTTTAAATGCAGTGAAATGTGATTTTTTCGTAATTTTTCCAAAGTTTTCTAGCAAAAAATACTGATTTAAACTTGTAAACAAAAAGTGTCAAAAATAGGCTTGGGGGTAAAGTGGATATACAAGATAATTTGGGGGGAATATATGTACCTAGGTATGTTAGTGCAGATTCAGTCCATTTCATTTTAAAGCTTGATTCTAATGACGATAAGAGATGAGGGGATATCCCAACACCCATAGTTTCTGATTTGCTAAAATGTATTTTCAAGTTAGAGATAGCCCTGCATAATTCAAATTCTCAGAGGAGATTCGGAAGTGACACCATGGGGTTCATCAAGGAAAAAAAGTAGGTCATCAGCATACGCAGATATTTTGTGTTTGATGTTTCCTACAGAGATTCCCCAAATATCCGGGTTTAAACAGACCTTACAGAGAAAAGGCTCCAAGGTTAGCGCAAAGAGGAGGGGAGATAATTGGCACCCCTTACTTGTCCCATTCGCAACCTGGGCCATTGGGTCAGAATAAAGTTTTGAAATCCATTGTAACATGGTGTCCCTTAAGCCAATATGTCTAAGAACCGAGAACATAAATTTCCAGTTCACCCGGTCTAATGCCTTTTTGGCATCAGTATTAAGAAAGACACAGAGTATATGAGTAGAGTTGGCTATATGGAGTATTTTAAGTACCTTAGTTGTGTTATCTCTTGCTTCTCTAGAAGGGATGAAAACCACCTGATCTAAGTGGACTAGATCTGGTATATGTCGTGCTAATCTGGTCGCTAATATTTTTGTGAACATTTTGAAGTCAACATTTAGTAATGAGATAGGCCTATAGCTACCACATGATGTCGGGTCTTTACCCTCTTTGGGAAAGACATACGTGAGCTTTCAAAGTGTCTCTAGGAAAGCATGTGTCTGGTCCAGCTGTATTAAAAAAATTCTCCATATAGGGACCAAGAGTCATTGAGAAGGTCTTATAATATTGTAGGGTGAAGCTGTCTGGCCTTTCCCGGTTTCATCCCTTTGATTGCTATTTGAATTTCTTCTAATGTGATTGGTATTTCTAATTCCTCTTGGATTTCTGAAGATAGTTTAGGAAGCTGGGAAGACATGATCTATTCTTTAATGAGAGTTGGAGAGGGTGAGTTATCTGCTAGATTGTAGAGGTAAGAGTAGAAGTTCCCAAACTTCTGCGCAATCTGTTTAGGCAGTACAGTTTTATGGCCATTTGAGGATATAATCTGGGGTATATACATTGCCAACTTACTTTATGTTCTCTAACAGCTATAGCCAGTGTTTTCCCACATTTGTCCCCTGACTCATATCCCATTTTGCGTCAGAGTATTAATGCCGCTTTGGCTTTATACTGTAGTAAGTCAGTGATTTGTTTGCAGGTGGACAGAAGATCCTGTTCTAGTGATGGGGTAGAAGCATATTTGTATCGTGATTCAAGGTTATGAAGTTTGAAAGGAGCAAAGCAAGCTGTTTACCACATTCTCTTTTAACCCGGGAGCCATGTTTGATAAGTAAGCCTCTAATGACTGTTTTGTGTGCTTCCTATAGAGTTCCTATATCACAATCCAGAGTATCGTTCATCTGAAAGTAAGATTGTAACTCTTTAGAGAGCTCTGTAGCAACCTCAGGGATTTGTAAAAGGCTTTTGTTAAGTCTCAAGAAGCGGTTTCTAGAGGAAGGTACTTAAGAAAGGGAAAAAAAATAGGGGCATGATCTCACCACGTTATTTACCCAATAGAGGAATTACGTACAGCGTGGAGCTGGCCATGCGGAATTGGGAAGTAATCTATTCTCAATTTGTTTTTTGTGGCAAGGAGTAAAACACGTTATCTCTTTTGTTTGGGTGTTGTAGTCTCCAGATATCTACCAGTTGGGCTTTGTGTATCGATTGACCTATTCGCTTGTTCAAGCCAGGAGAGATGGAGGATACTCTAGAAGATGTGTCAACCGAGGGGATCAGGGGGACATTAAAGTCTCCACTTAAGACAAATTGACCCTCAGCAAAGTTCATGAGATTGTCTAGGGCATGAATAATATATATATTGTTTGAATTATTATTGGAATTTTGAATATAGCAATTCTGTGGTTGCTGTTGCTGGATTCTCCGGTCGGACACATCCTCCACAAATGGTTGTGTTCAGCCTGGAGGGGCGATTTGCACTTACACAGATGTTTTGTACCCAATATGATTAGGTATGTGTTTTTCAATTTTTTGTCTTTATGGCTTAGAAACTGTGAGGAACCCTCCATGCGGATGTATACATGACATTTTTAGATTGTAAGCTCTAACGAGCAGGGCCCTCTGATTCCTTTTTGTTCCAAATTGTAGTGTAACTGTAATGTCTGCCCTCATTTTGTTAAGCGCTGCGCAAACTGTTGGCGCTATATAAATCCTGTATAATATAAATCCTGTATAATAATTAAACACCACTCAGGTCTGTTTTAAAGATTTTGGGTCCATCTATGTTAGAACCCAAACATGATATGGATGACATATTTGTTGCTTTGTGCATGTACTTGCCAACTATATTTTCGAAAGCAATTTTGTTGTCCTGCAGCTTTTCTGTATTTGATTTTTTGGAATAATTTGACTTTTTACCATTATGTCCTGCTTGCGCACCCCATCCAGCCATGTGGAAATATTCGATGATATTTGACCTTTTGTCTCTCAGGTCTGTTTTATAGATTTTGGGTCCATCTATGTTAGAACCCAAACATGATATGGATGACATATTTGTTGCTTTGTGCATGTACTTGCAAACTATATTTTCGAAAGCAATTTTGTTGTCCTGCAGCTTTTCTGAATTTGATTTTTTGGAATATTTTGACTTTTTACCATTATGTCCTGCTTGCGCACCCTATTCAGCCATGTGGAAATATTCGATGATGTTTGACCTTTTGTCCCGGTCTGGCACAGGTAAGCTCACCTATGCATTTTGTTATGCGTGTGGTGGGCAATGAGCGACTAATCCGACACAGTAGTTGGGATCCCTGGCCCCAGCCTGTCTCGTGTCCGCTTATCCTGTGTCGGTGGTATTTAGTTTCCTGTCTTGTTCTCCCCGTATGATGGGACAGGGCAGCCTCCGGCGTCATTTCCAGAGCGCCGGTTTGTTTGTTTCCGGTCCGTCGGTCTCGATGTGACGACTTCCGGGTCGATCAAACAGATTAGGGAAGGCACCCAGCGCGGCTT
Source organism: Pelophylax lessonae (assembly GCF_965119305.1). Taxonomy (NCBI): domain Eukaryota; kingdom Metazoa; phylum Chordata; class Amphibia; order Anura; family Ranidae; genus Pelophylax; species Pelophylax lessonae. Next base: position 24,651,202 of record NC_138768.1, on the reverse strand, counting down.
CCCACCGCGCATGGGCATTAAAGGGAGACGCCAAGGACTACTGCCGGCGCCATTTTCCCCCACCTTCCTTTATGGAAGGAAGCATATTACTGCACTTAAGCTGTAAAAGAAATCTGGGAGAATGATTATTGTTATCCTGTGGATTTATTTATTCTATGAAGCAATCCATGATATTTGATCCATGTGAGTATCAAATTTTGATCCAGCTTTTATTAATGTTACTTGGGGGTTTGTAGGTCTCTGGGGGGGGGGAGGCCACTTTGGCCCCTCCATGACCAGAAGGTACACCCCCTCTCTTTTCCTGAACAGATACCGATAGTATATACTTTTACTCTTTTTAAGGCACCGCAATGTATGGGGTAACTTCAGCTTTATACCCCGTGGCTCTACTGGGACAAAAGGCTTTCTCATCTTCTGGGGATTGGCATTTCTTATTCCCTCCCCATATATTCCTGATACGGCTGTGAGGTTCGCAAGCACTCCCTTGGCAGGAAATATGGATGGATTCTATTATCTATATTAATGAGTCAAGATAAAGAATGTGGTGGGTAATTATTGATATACTCATTTATGGAGGATTCACATCTGAAGCCATTGTTTGTTAATGAGTGATGTATTTTCATCTTCTTTTCCTTTTTTCTTTTTTCTCCTTTTTCTTTCTTTTCTCTCTTTTTTTTTTTTTTCTTTTTTCTTTTTCCCCCTTTTTTTTTTCTCTCTTGTTATAGAAAAGGGACTACAATATATACATATCCGTGGAGAAGATTCGAACTACAAGTTCTAAAGTTATTCGAAGCGCGTCAAAATGTTCTCCCCCTTAGGGGTTCTTTTTCCCTATGGAGGAGCACTGTATTCCCTTTTTCTTCCTTATCACCTTGTTTCTGATTAAGTATCATTATCATGTTTTATTAATTATGTGATTACAAATGTTTCAACCGTTGCTCTGTAGCACGATCAATGTGGTTGACGTGGTTTCATGATTTGTGCATCAATATCTATTTTTAACCATTTTTCAATAAATATTTGAATTTTATCATATATATTTTTTGCTTTTTTCAATTGATTGCCTTAAAAATCCCAAATAAGAGGAGAAAAACAGTGTTGACTTCCAATGACTTATGGGATGATGGCATCCATGTGTCACCCACAATCTGAGATAATATCTGTAGATGGCTCATTTTGTTCCCCTTCCTGGTCTTCCTTCTGCTCCTGCCTTGGTTCCCACTTCTATTTGAGAAATTTTCCACCTCCATGGGGTTCCTTCTCACATTGTTTCAGACAGGGGCGTTCAATTTACGTCTCGTTTCTGGAGAGCCTTTTGCAAATCCCTCAATATTGGCTTGGATTTTTCCTCTTCTTACCATCCTCAATCAAATGGGCAGACGGAGAGGGTTAATCAGGAGTTAGAGGTCTTTCTTCGCACCTTAGTCTCCGCTCATCATGACGATTGGTCCTCTCTACTTCCGTGGGTGGAATTTTCCCATAACAATCATGTAAATACCAGTTTGCAGAAAACACCCTTTTTCGCAGTTTATGGAAGACATCCTCAACTTCCGCTTCCCATGACCTGTTCTCTGGATATCCCAGTATTGGCTTCAGCTCAGGAGTTCTTCAATTCTATCTGGAGTGACGTTCATGATCCCTCCGGGCAGCTGCTGACAAATTCAAAGGCTTTGCTGACCACCGCAGGCGTAAACCGCCTTCTCTTCAGCCAGGGGACAAAGTTTGGCTCTCCACCAGGAACATCAAGCTTCGAGTGCCTTCCCTGAAGTTTTCTCCAAGATTCATTGGTCCATATACTATAATTTCTAAACTGAATCCAGTTTGTTTCAAACTTCAGATCCACAAAAGCCTCAGAATCACTAACTCCTTCCATGTTTCCCTTCTGAAGCCTTTAGTCCTCAATAAGTTCTCTCGTCCTCTCCCTACCATGGCTCCAGTTTCTGAGGATAATCAGGAATATGAGGTCAGTCAAGTTCTGTATTCCTGACTCTGTAGAGGCGTTCTTCAGTATCTTGTTCATTGGAAAGGCTTTGGTCCTGAGGAGAGGTCTTGGGTCCCTGCATCGGAGATCTTTGCACCTCGTCTGTTAAAAAGGTTTCATCTGAAGTTTCCCTCTAAAATCGGGCCCAGGAGGGGTAGGGGGAGGCCTCGTAAGAGGGGGGTACTGTTATGGACTTGCAATAGTGTATGGAAGCTTACCTGCTCCTTCATGTCTGCATTACAGGCCAGACTCTCCTTCTGGCTCCTTTTTATCATATCTCCTCCCTGTTCGGCCCCACCCCAGGAAATTCCAGGAAGTCTATATTAACCAGTGCACTGCAGGTCTGCTTTGCTGTTCAACAGTTTTTTTTAGTTGTGTTCCTGTCTGCCGTGTGCTTGATCTACCTTTCTGTGTACTGACTTTGGCTTGTCTCTGACTACTCCTGTTTGCCTGTGACCCTGACTTTTGGCCTGTTCCTTGGTTACCCTTGTCTGCCTGTTGTCCCGACCTCAGCTTACCCATCACTATCCCTTGTGTCCTGACTGGCTGCTTCCCCTCTCTCCCTACGGAGCGTGACCCAGGGGACCCCAGGGGCCACGACCTGGGCCCAGCTACAGCCAAGTCCATCCTCACCACTAGAGGCTCTGGTGAACACCTGCTGGGTCTTAGACTCCATGCCCTGGGAAATCTTGGGATCACATTTATGTCCATCCGCAGCAGTCAGCTACTGGGTTCACTACCTTGCGGTGCACCCCTGCCTCCAACAGGGTGCAGTCATCACCTGGTCACAGGTGACCTGACACCCTGAGGGGCATCAGCCCTATTCATTAGCCAGGGCCAGGATGCAGTGCAAAAAAGTGTGTGGTAACGGGCACCCCGCTTCACCCCACACCTAGAATTCCGGGGCGGAGGGGGGAGCCATTGAACCCCCCGCCCAGCAGGATGGACACCCGACCAAGCAGCCATACCCCCAAGTCAATATAGAAATATAACTGTCAGCATATAATACATCAAAATATCAGAAAAGTCTAGCTGCATCTAATGGTATCTTAAATGTAGTATATAAAACATTAAGGCACGAAGACCTTGACTTCTTTTAGGTATAACATTTATGAGAACTTGTCAGCTCCAAGGTTATTCAATGAGAAGGTTTTGAGGCAAACAAGAAACAGAACAGGAGACATGGATGGTAGATGGGTACATGTAAGTGTAGCAAGCACCCACATGCAAGGTAAGTATCAGTGACTGCATGTATTATTCAGGCCTCACGTGGACCCTCAGGTGATGACATCCGAGATCTCCACCTGTAAACTGTGGTCTTGGTGGGGGATTCCCCCATGATGTCGGCAGACCCGACCAGGCAGCCGGCCTCCGGAGGAGCATCAGCCAATTTAGGACCTGGATGGGTTCAGTTTCCATAAAGGCGAAGAGCGCTGGAAGATCCTTTGGTGTGTGTAGGGTGAATGACTGTTGGTCCCTACGACAGGTTACAGAGAGGGGGAAACCCCATCTGTATGTAAGGCCAAGCTGGCGAGCAAGGTCCAGGAGAGGGCGAAGGACAGACCATCGATACAGTGTCGCTCTAGATGGGTTGGGAAAGATCTTGATGAGCACTCAATCAATCAACTTCCCCAGCTTCCCATGCTTTCCGTAGAATAGATTCTTCATGGGCATATTGATGTAGCCGGCAAATGACATCCCTTGGTCTATGCGGATCAGAGGAGCAGGGACCTAGGGTCCTATGGATGTGGTCGAGCTCCAGATGTGCAGGGAGGGATTCACCTATGATTTTTTTTAAAATTGCCACTGCTTTTTTAAGCAGGTTCTTGGCACCAGTAGCCTCCGGCAGTCCCCAGAGCCGCAGTTAATTCCGCCGGCTCTGGTCCTCCACATGCAGCTGGAGAGCCACTTGGGTGTCAACATGGGAGTCCTGTATAGATTCCAGGGCTGACATCCTCTTTTCCAGAGTTAGCAACAAGGATTCCCATGAAGTCAGAGGGATTGTAGGCCTTTCCTTACCTCTCGGATCTCCTGACGATGTGTTTTCTCCAGGTGGCCGATGAGCGCCTCAATGTCCGCCTTAGGGCTTGTAGAAGCGACCGCAGCTCAGCATCCCCACAGAGGGTCAGAGGGTGTGTAGAGAGGCTCTGCACTTCAGTATGCCGCCAGAGTATCCGGGTAAACCTCAGGTGTTAATGAGGTAGCCGGTGAGGCGGGCAGATCCCACAAGTTCAAGGCCTCATGTAAGGGGAAAGTCGTCTGGTAACCCAAGAAAAAATGTAGTATTCCTCTGCCAGATCTGGTCGGACAGGTCTTGGTATGTGTATTCTTAACCTTACGCTTCTTTGAGAGCATTCCATCAAATATGGAGCAGAGTAGGCTGAGGTAGATAGAAGATGGCCGGGAGCTCAAGGGACACGCGTCTCTACTCGGCCATGTCCAGACCACGCCCCCTGTTAGCCCATTTTTTTTGTATAATGTGAAAGATGATGTTATGCTGAGTAAATAGATACCTACAGTAACATGTCATGCTTTAAAATTGCGCACACTCGTGGAATGACGCCAAACTTCGGTACTTAAAAATTTCCATAGGCAACGCTATAAAATTTTTTACAGGTTACCTGTTTAAAGTTACAGAGGAGTTATTGGGCTAGAATTGTTGCACTTGCTCTAACGTTTCTGGCAATACCTCACATGTGTGGATTGAATGGCATTTACATATGTTAGTGCAACATACAAATGCGTTCACTCCTGCATGCGAGCTCGTGGGGACGGGGGCACTTTAACTTTTGTTTTTATTATTGTTTATGTTATTTTTATTTTTAAGCTTTCCCTTTATTTTTTTTTATTTTTTTTATCACTTTTATTTCTATTACAAAGAATGTAAACATCCCCTTTAATAGGAATAGTGCATGACAGGTCATCTTTATGGAGAGATATGGGGATCTGGGGTCAATATGACCTCAGATCTCTCCTCCAGGCTGGAAAGCCTGAGATAAAAAAAAAAAAAAAAAAGATCTTGGCTTTCCAGCCAAGATCACGGCAGAATTTCCCGAAATGTGCTTGGCCTCACAATCAGTAATATTTTCTCGGGGGGGGGGGAGCAATTGCCCCCCCTCCCCCTGGATCCTCCCCTGGACTGCCGGGGACCATCTGGTCCTCACGATTTTCTATGGTGTACTTCCGCCGCCTGTGGATTCCTTCTCTGCCTCGCCGGTCGCACAGGCAAGCCAGTAGAAGCACCAGAGGGTGGGGGAGGGGGGGAAAAGTCGCTACGATTGTTCTTATGGTAAAGGGAATCGCCAGCTGAAAAAAATTATATCTGAATGATGCCTGCAGCTGCATTCATCATTCAGATATCCCCACTCAAAGCCGAGAACACCATATGATGTACTACGGGCAGGAAGTGGTTTAGTCAAAGCTAAAAAACACACTTTTTTATCTACCTTGATCAGTCTTTTCATTACCTTCTTAGCACTGTGTAAAAAATAAATAAATAAATAAATTGTATCAATTCCCAAAAATTACTTTTTATAAAATTCAGACCTACAAGGCTTGATACAAAATCGATATGGTAGAATAATGCAGTGCTTCCACATTTACAATATATCTATACCACCACCATGTACACAGTGATCTTCCCAACTACTCAATGGAATATGAAATAATACAATCATTTAATAACAAAACAAACATTTGTTAAAAGTCCTCTTTCAGTTATATGTGGTATTCAAGGTCCTCCCATAGATAGTCCTTCTCCTCAAAACCCTGGCCCGGTGGTTGCAGAGGATTGCAGGTGAGAGGTTTATTCATTCATAATGTTGGCCACCTGCAAACTTGTTGAATCTAAAAACCCAACAGACCCAGCACACATGACTGGTCCCTGAGGGAAGGGACAGGGATAGTAATGACATTGTTGACCAACGGCCATGTAGGCCATTGTCCAATGACATCAGTGAAATTGAAATGCTAGCTTTATTAAATACCACTTTTATACATGATGAACAGGGGGCTGAAAAGGTAAAAGTTCAGGCATTTGTTCAAACCCCCTAACAGCCAAAGTTCAGACTGAACCATTAGCCCATCCCTACACAGCTCTGCCTTCTTTTTTTCTGGACAATGTCATCCACTTCAGCTCTGGAAGGTTTTACCCCTTCATGACCAGGGCATTTTTGCTATTCAGCACTCTGCTACTTAAACTGGTAATTGTCATGCAACACTGTACGCCAATAAAATTTATATAATTTTTTTCACACAAGTAGAGATTCCTTTTGGTGGTATTTGATCATCACTGGGCTTTTTATTTTGATTACATAAATGAGAAAAAAATGAAAATTAAAAAAAAAACAAAAAACATAATTTTAACTTTCTGGTATAAAACCTATATAATTAAAAACAAATCAAATGTCTTCATACATTTAGGCCAAAATGTATTCTGCTACATGTCTTTGGTGAGAACAAAATACCAATAAGTCTATACTGGTTGGTTTGTGTGAAAGATATAGGGCCAAATTTATTAAACCTCCAGCTTAAGACTGCTTTGGCTTGTTTATTTCTCGCGCAGTGGTGAATTGGAAAGCGTGACAGCAACAATGAATTCCGCATTCAGCGGCGTTAAGCTACGCTGAATGGCGATCACGGCTTCTCAAATTCTCACACTTATGTCTTTGCGCACAGAGTAGTCTCACATAGCACTGCGGTCTAGTGGGTTTGTCCTCTGAGTAATGCATCTCCCTCTGCCATAGGTTTGAGGCTGACCATCTCCACCTAACTTCTTTTGTGTATTATTTTTGTTTGTTTAAAAACTCTAACGGATTGGATCATTTATATTGCTACAAAATGTACATCACATACATACACATAACATACACCGTGAAGCGCTTGCAAAATTACATTATGTTCAGCGATTTCATAATCTCATCTGTCTGTAGAATCAAACTCATGCTTACACGGTGCAGAGCAAAATATTCTAACCTCTAGACCACTTCAGGTCCATATTAAAAGCTCACACTTTTTCTATGGTCTTCTTCCTAGATTCCCTACAATGTTTAGTACTTTAGCTATATGTGCATTTTAGCCTTAACACACTCCTTTCTTTTCACCAAACAGCTCTATTCTTTTTTTTTATTGAATATTTTGGGGGGGGGGGGGGTCTACATAAATATACAGCGCACTAATGGAACAAACACAATTTTAACTGTATGAGTGTGGTCCTATTTTTCTGGAGCTGCAATTGTTTACACATTTACCATGGTTGTTTGAATTTCAGGAACAACAAACATATGTGTCTGATATTGGACTCTCTCCATATTTGAACAACACAGACCCTCATAGTCCAACACTACACTTTGCCTCACACCTCAACACAACACTGTCCCATCCCTACTCTACATTCCAACCCCTCACATCACCAGTACAAGCAGCATGCAAAGTGCAAAGCTCCGGCATTGGCAGCTTAATGGGCCATACACACTATAAGATTTTCTGAAGACTTTTTCCTTTAGACTTACCAAAACCATATAATATGAGGTCAAACCTAAACACTTTCAATTTGTATGCAATCTGGCAGGCCCTTGCACTACATAGAAAAGGTAAATCTGAAGGAAAAAGTCTTCAGAAAATCTTATAGTGTGTATGGCCCTTTAGTCTGTAGCCACCCACAAAAAATAAAGACATGTTCCGTTCAAAAGTATTTATTTTTCATGGAATTACAGCATAAAGAGGGATGCAGCAAGGTAATATTGACAATCTCCAGTCCGTGTGCCTTTACAGCGCCAGCCCACGATCTTTGCTCCATGGCTACATCAGGCAAAGATACGGGATTCTGATATCTTGAGCAAGTTCATGCAGAGTCAAGAAGCAATTCTGCACCTCTACCAGCTCATAGAGGACAGGCATGGCCAGGTTGCTGTTCAGCTTCCAAGCCACTTCTGAAGTTCCAGGGTGTTCATGTTGGTGATCTAGGCCAGTTCTGGGCATGTGCTTCACAAAATATCCACTGAACACAAATAAAGACGAGTGGAGTCCATGAAGGTGGGTTTCTACCAGCTACAACCGCAAGCAGTACCACTCCTGGAAAAATAAAGAAAAGCATAAGCCATTTCATCATGTAAATCACATCTTACTGCCCGCTTGTTTCATTTTTAACTTCATTTATTTTCTACATCACGAGTGAAATTACACATTTTCACACAACTTACACAAACCAGAAATAATTAATGCAAACATTTGAATACACACCTGTGACGCCAGACAGCCCATCACCACAGGCTTCTCAGGGTACGTGCCATGATTCCAATCCAAGATGTCCAGATTCAGAAAAATTATGACACCATAAGATACCAAGCAGCCTTTCATTTTGTCAATAACTACACAGGTGGCATAGACACAACTAAACACCTGCCAGCTCTTCTCAGCCCTCTCCACTATTTACAATACCAACATGTTTCTGGTTTGAGGTGTGTGTTCTTGCTCAAGTAACACAGTTTAGGAATGTTGACTACACTTTATCTAGAATGGAAAGTGTCATTGGCAGAATGATAATTACCATCTTTCTCCCTGTGAGTGTCAACTCTGCAAAGTAGCAAGTTAATACACATGCCGTATCTCGAGCGGTTGCAGTACTTACATGTAAAGTGGCTAGCGACCAGGTCATTCCAGGTGGCCATCCCTGCAGCTGGGGGCCGCCAGCTGATGGACATATGGCTCCCTCTCCTCCGTCAGCTCCCAGGATTCATCCCTGGCAACGCACATGTTGTGCAACACGCAGCACGCCAGGATGATCCTTGAAGCCTTTGGAGGAGAGTACAGGAGTTCCCCCCCAGGCCGGGCCAAGCAGAGAAGCCGGGATTTGAGAAGACCTATGGTTAACTCAATAATGCTCCGGCTTCTCTGCAAGGCCCTGTTGTAGTTATGTTGTGCTCGGCCCTGGGGGTATCTGATTGGAGCCATCAGCCACGTCAGCTGCGGGTAACCAGCATCCCCTGAAAAGACAAAAAAATATACATTAGTTCTTCATATCATTTGACTTTAGATGACTCATCAAAATGGCAGACAATGATGCATTTTTCAAAACAACCTGCTCATCTGTGTGCAAAAACTCATCTGAAACATCTGAACTATGTCTAACTGCCTAAATCCCTAATCTAAATGGAAAAAAGGAGACCAAAAGTGGTGTCTTTCTATTGAAAGTTCCACCTTTCGCCATATTTTTTTACAATTAGATTAGCATAGGCATTACTTCTGGAAGATATCTTACACTATATTGAGGAAAACAATATTGACTCACTTATGCAAAGGACTTTCGGGATACGGCAATACCATTGGAATCACTTTTATGTTTTGTTTGTGTGGCGTTAGGACAGCATTTACACATTGGGTAACCACCTTCATTTGACTTGAAGACAACTTTGGAAATGTTTCTGTTGTGAGCTGGTAGGCTGATGATCTGGTTGTGTGCAAACAGCCTGCCAACTCATAACACATACATTTTATGTAGGCTTTGCTTTAATCGGGGTGTACACCGATGTAGCTTATTCATATGTCTATGTAACCTTACAGTTTATGTTTTTGTCACAAAATAAGACTTTACCAATAAACCACCCTTCTGGCATTTCGCCCCTTTCAAACTTCCGGTACAGAGCACTGTTTTGTAACATCCTGGAATCATGGCACAACCCTGGGTGACCTGTGTTGGCGCTCATTATGCGCTGTTTGGCGTCACACACCAATTGGACGTTCAGGGAGTGGTACTGCTTGCGGTTCCGATACTCCATTTCGTGGCTCCTTGGTGGCCTGATGGCTATGTGGGTGCCATCTATTGCCCCTAGGATTTGCGGCATCTGTGCCCGCTGGTAGAAACCCAACTTCACTTTGTTCTACTCGTTGTCATTCTGTGGCCAGTGGATAAATTGGGGCACAATCTCCACAATGGCATCAATGACCAACATGAACACCCTGGAAACTGTGGCCTGGCTAATGCCCATTATACATCCAGAAGTGGCTTGGAAGCTGCCACGCCCTAAGATATACAAAGTGGCCAGCAATCTGGCCATGCCGGGCACCGCATGGCCGCACTGTGTGTCAGATGTAATTTTGTTCTCTATCAGCTGGTAGAGGTGTAGAATAGCTCTTCGCTCGAGCTGGAACGTCCTCCTGATATCAGAATCCCGCAGCTTGTCCAAATATAGCCTTGAAGCAAAAATTAGTGGCTGGCGAGGTGAGGGCACATGGACTGGAGGTGCTGCTGCAGCTGCAGCTGCTTCCCCAGCACCTGCTTTCCCACCTTCTGCTGCCTCCTGTGCTATGGCCTCCTCAAACAGGGCACCAATAAATGCGAACATCGCACTTTCTAAAAGCCTTCAGTTTTCCATTTTAAGCGCGGGAATTAGCCAGCGCACATGCGTAGGTATATATACAAACGGCCGCTAATTGCCACACCTGTGAGCCTGCTATAAAATCAGCACATGGCCAATATGGCTGATGGATGTTACAGAGTGAAGTCTGCTAGCAAGACCCCGTGAGCCACAACTTTCATTATCTTTAGGTAAGACAATTGTATCTCTTTCTCTCTCTCTCTCTCTCTCTCTCTCTGTCTCTCTCTCTCTATATATATATATATATATATATATATATATATATATATATATATATATATATATATATATATATATATCTGTCTGTGTGGTCTTGCTCACCGTTATTGCTTCCTGAAGTATGCAATCTTTACTTATCTTGGGGGTGCTTTAGTTGTCTATGGTGAATCCCCTCCAACCCACAATACCTCGGGAACCCCTCAAGTGTCTTTTAATCATTGTCAGTTGCCCCCATGTGCATGTTGTTTTTACATGTGTTTTCTCATGTTTATTTAATGTTTGCAGTCTATATTTGGCCTGAAAACCTGCCCCCTTACCTTCCCAGCTTCCAAAGACCCCCTTTTTGCTTTCCTGCTAAGTGTAATTTCTTCTCATGTGCAGGCATGTAGGTAATGCGATTTCTCATGTTTGTTTAATGTTTGCAGTCTATATTTGGCTATACCTGCCAATACCACCACCACCAACACCACCAGCACCATCAAGCCAGCCCGTGTAGTGCCCTTTGGTAAGTGTTTTAAGGGCCTCGTGCAGTGTTGTTGCATATGCGATTTCTCATGTTTGTATTTTCTTTGCAGCCTCCTTTTAGCTATATCTGCCAATACCACCACCAACACCATCAAGCCAGCCCGTGAAGTACCCTTTGGTAAGTGTTTTAAGGGCCTCGTGCAGTGTTGTTGCATATGCGATTTCTCATGTTTGTATTTTCTTTGCAGCCTCCTTTTGGCTATACCTGCCAATACCACCAACACCATCACCAACACCATCAAGCCAGCCCGTGTAGTGCCCTTTGGTAAGTGTTTTAAGGGCCTCGTGCAGTGTTGTTGCATATGCGATTTCTCATGTTTGTATTTTCTTTGCAGCCTCCTTTTGGCTATACCTGCCAATACCACCAACACCACCACCACCAACACCATCAAGCCAGCCCGTGTAGTGCCCTTTGGTAAGTGTTTTAAGGGCCTCGTGCAGTGTTGTTGCATATGCGATTTCTCATATTTGTATTTTCTTTGCAGCCTCCTTTTGGCTATACCTGCCAATACCACCACCAACACCATCAAGCCAGCCCGTGTAGTGCCCTTTGGTAAGTGTTTTAAGGGCCTCGTTCAGTGTTGTTGCATATGCGATTTCTCATGTTTGTATTTTCTTTGCAGCCTCCTTTTGGCTATACCTGCCAATACCACCAATACCACCAACACCAACACCATCAAGCCAGCCCGTGTAGTGCCCTTTGGTAAGTGTTTTAAGGGCTTTGTGCAGTGCTGTTGCATATGCGATTTCTAATTTTTATTTTTTCTTTGCAGTATGTATTGGGCTATACTTTCTGCCACCACAACCACCACCAACGCGGCTTGGAAAGCAATCAGTGGCTAGCTTTGGTAAGTGTGTTCTGTAACTGTTCACTAATTATACTGTATATTTTTGCATTGTGAAACTCATGGCTTTTTCTCTTTCCTTTTTGCTCTTTTTTTATTGCAGATTGTGGCGTTGAGGCTATTTTCTGCTGCTGGACAGCCAGATCACCTGCCCACCTCGTTCTCCCATGGCCCCACCCACTCGTACAGGGACTAGGAGGAGTAGTAAGGTAGCGGGTAGGGTGGCCAGTGGGGCCAGGGGGGGCAGGGGGGGCAGGGGGGTCAGATCGTCTGGTCCTGGTGTGAGGGAGGCTCCAGCTATATCCAGAAGGGAGTCCACCGTCTCCATCCCGGAGGAGGAAGGCGGGGGGGGGGGTGTTACCACACCAAGTGGACAAGCTGCCTCTTCTCCCAGTAGTCCTGTAGAGGGAATTTCCACAAGAGGCAGCTTGTCCTCAGGCCCCCCGGTGTCCCCGTTTCTCCTTCGATCAGAGCCGGGTCCTGGTCCAATGCCTATATTGCAAGATATGATCGCCTACAAGGGACCAGGGCCCAGGCTACCTCTAATACTGAGAGGTTATGATTGTGGGATGAAATCTGGGATGCCGTAAATGCACTGGGTGGTACACGCTGCTCTACTGCAAATGTGCGGAAGAGGGTCAACGACATCCGTGGGTCCGTTCGGAAGAAGCTAACTGCATGGGCTGCGGAGGGCCTATATGACCGAGAAGGTCGGCTGGATCCAGGTGCTGAACGTTCTATCTGGATTTATCAATTGCCTTTTTTGAGGATCCTTGGCCCCGACACCATCTTTTCCAGGGAGGATGTCGATTCGGATGCTTTGTGCCAAGGTAGGTTATTAACTTGGATGTAAATTGTGTGTACTATCCTATGTGTGACATGAATTGACTTTTATACTTGGCCTTCAAATTGTCCTTTTTTTTTCCCAAAACCTGCAATTTGTTCATCTGTAGCACGGATCTCAGCCCCTCCACAGCCCATGCAGCTTGGCGACCCAGACGGACTCACTGCTGGTGACATCAGTGTTGACCCTCCTCCTGGTAGGTCCCATATCCTACTGTGCTAAACAATGTAGTTGACTATTTTCTCCTTTCAATGATAGCTCATATTGCTATGTCCTCTTTACAAAAGAGCAGCAGCAGGGAACCCCCCCCCCCCTTCCCCCCCAGTGCAGCAAGGCTGTTGGTATGCATTGTTAATGTTTATTTTTATGAATGTTATTGTTAACCCAGTTGAAGCAAATGCCATTTCTTTAGAAAGAGTGTTGGCTTTTAGATGTCGACCCTTCAAAACACCGTTGTCTTCATTCATGGGTGCCCTATTTAGTATTCTGACCATGCCTTCTTATCCTTTGGGAGGGTGCTAGCAAGTGTCCTATGAGCCCAGGGAAACACTTTTGAATGTTTGGCCTCAATGCTTAATTCCTGAAGCTAGGATTGAAATTTGCCCCAAATCCTTACTGCATAAGGTTATTTACTAAACCTTTTATTTTTTTTTATTTTCAAAGAACATCAGGCCTCTCTTGAAGGAGCAGCTGGAGTTGGACCAGGAGCTGGCAAGGATTCTGCATCCAATGCTGGGGTATATGATATAAGAGAACAAGGTGCAAATGTTCCATTTAAATGGTAGTACTGTTTTTGGGCTAGATGTGGCTTACTTTGTCTGTGTGAAATTTGTGCTGGGACATTCTGACGATGCACCAGCACCACAAGAATTAGATCCTGAAGGTCAGGGAATTATTGTATAATTTCGGGGGCCCCAAAAGTTTCTAAAACATACAGGACCTTTAAAGTCCTGCTAGTCTTTGATTTTCCATGTCAAACTTCATGTGTGTCTTTTTGTGGGGGTGTCATGTAGCCTATTTCTGGCCAGATTTTAGACAACTTACTTAGATGTTTAAAGTCATTGGTGTAGTAACAGACTTTACAAAACCAGAATGAACCTACCAGACCAGGGTTAGTTTTGAACGGGTTCATGTAGAAACTGTTTTGCCATTGTCATATTAGTAATAAAAACATAATAAATAATTTGTCTTTTTCTTCTGATTTCAGCCAGCATTGGATGCAGCGGGATTGTCACCTACCCCACCTCGTCCATCTCTGCTGGATGTGGCCCAGATGCTGCTTGCCGAGTATTGGCTCCAAAATGAGTCAAGGAGGCCTGCTGATCAATTTAGTGAGTTAGTACGATTGCTAGGGCTCATACAGGAATCTGTATCAATGATGGCCAGAAATCAGAGAGCTTTGGTACAGGTTCAACAGGAAATGCATGACTGCTTTCTAAGGTTAGCAGACCAGCATCCACGGGATCGGCAAAGTGTCGACACTCAGGTGCTGGACACATGCCAACGCCTGGTTGGAGCTGAAGATGCCCCATTGGCAGAGCCCTCCCAAACAGCACAATCGCCTGCCACTGCAGGTTGTGGTAGTAGGAGGGCAATGCCAGTGTTGGCCACTGGGCAGGCAGCTGGGGAAGGGACAATTCCTCCTGTAGCCACTCCCAGCACTACACAGTCCCTTCCAAATCTCACACCCCTCAATGAGCAATCCTCTTGCACAACCTCTTTGCGAACTGGTTCCACAATACCCCTTCCAACCGGCTACCATCCCTACTCACCTTTTTCGTTTCACTCCTCCCCAGGCCGTTCCCCTTATTTGGTACCACACAGACATCTCACTTCCCCCCGCACGGTGGCCCACACCATCAAACAATCCAGCACAAGTCCCCACACATCTTCACAACCCTTGCATCATCAGCAGCAACAAGTAGCCTGGGTGGAGCTGCAGCAGCCACAGCCGCAGTCGCAGCCACAGACACAACAGCAGCAACAGCAGGCACTACTTCAACTGGCACAACTGCTGCAGCTGACCCCGGAGCAGAAATTCATGTTGGCACAACAAATTTTGCTTGGTTATTTTCCTGGTTCAAGCACACCTCATCAGCCACCACCTTAGCTTTTTTATTTGTGTGTTTTTGGATATTTATTGTATATATTTGTTCTTGATATATGTGACCATTGGCCAAATTGTGGGGCCATTTTTATTTAAAAAATTTGAGGGTGGCAGGATATTATTTCTAAATTTTTTTTTTGTGATGCAATAAATTTATATCGAAAACGATTAGTTTGTGTTTGATCTCTGGTATTTTGGGAGTGTTGTTGGCCAAGTAAGGGCCCTGGTTAATGTAGGCCTTTCTACACACATGCTTCTCTATCTCCAAACATATGGTTACATTTCCATTTTCTAAACTCAATGTTCACATAATGACCCAATAAAAGGTCCCCCTTCAAATTTAGCCTCAATACAAGTCTCAAATTTCAGAACACGCCATCCCCTCGTGGCATGTCGGAGCGGAACATTTAATGTCTGGGCCGTTACTTCAAAATTACCCCAAGGAATTATGCAGATGTCCCTTCATTCAAGACTTCCAGTGCATGGTGAGCATAAGCATTTATAATAAATGGGATAGAGAAAAGGCCGTGACCACCAAGCTGACCCAGCCATACAGTGGATATATGCCAATTAATTTACGGCCGTCACCTGGCCAATGGCACAATTGACCAGTATGGGATACAGATTATGTTCGGTGTGAGCCCGCGCAGTCTTCCCCATATACTGCGTCTCTCCCTTGCTCCTGCACCCCTATTCACCATTACAGCAAGAGACTCTCTGCTATAGGGGTTCTAAGTTGGCCCGATTATACAAACCAAACGTTATTTGAAGATTTGAACTTCATCTTTTTCAAGATACGAGCCATCATCCATGTCAAGGACTGGCTTTATTTACAGTTTACATTAATCGGTGTGCAGACATTCCTCTAGATGCCTCCCTCTTTTCATGGTGAAATCGTGTTGATAATCCAGAGCCTATATGCCTCTCAATCACAGTAGAAGTGTATGGGTTTAGATCTGCATTGCATGGCAACAGTTCACAGTATATTTTGAATTTTAGGGTTGACAAAATTAGAGTTTTAAGTTTGAAGTTCTCAACCTTTTGAACCATTGGTGCAGCTATATTGGTTATACATCATACCAGATATTTTACATCATTGTGGCATGCCGACCAGCAAACCGATGAGATAGCAGCATTCAAACATTCCCGGCTGGAATGTATGCAGCTTACTCCGGTCATTGCTGGTCTGATCTTCCAGTGTATGTGTGAGGCCGGCCTTGTATGTGTGATTTCTTTTTTTGGTTTTATGTCTTGTGTGTGGTCAGTTTATTTTCTGTATCCTCTCATGTTTTGTACACTGTTCCCCTATGACGGGGTTAATTTTTAGACATGTGTCACTTTGATCCTTAATAAAGCATTTTTGATTATTCATACAAAGTTGGTCTGAGCATCCCTTTATGCAGCCGTTCTTTAGAGGCTTCTCTTTGGCCCCTTCCATGTTTTATTTCATAGAGAACATAAACCAAAGCCAACATGCTAACAATTACAGACCACACCACTCAGAATAGACTAAACAAATACAACACACAAGAGATTCGATGTGGAAAAAAAAAAAAATAAATTTTAAGAAAACATACATATTTTTGTTTTAATAAAAAATGTTGGGCCGTGCGGACGTATCTCCACAGAGCTCCGAGGCCTACATTGTATCCACGCGGATATCTCCGCAATCCTGGCCCCCACGGCCATAATATTACCTTTGCTGGATTGCCCGCTTCCCCGCAAACATTTTGAGGCCTCTCTTGCGGGGATGCGAGCGGGCTGACCGCACGGTCATTTGCGGCCTACCTCCGTGATTGAAGCCGCGGCCTCGAGTACCGCACGGCGGCCGCCTCCGGAGGTGTAATCGGGACGCTGCAATCCCTGTAAGGTAGGACACGGCTCAAGGGGGGCATTCCGCCTACCATTCCACCACCACAACCATCAGGCTCCTCTCCCCTGGGATCCCATACTCTGAGCTCCAGCGCTCTCATCCTAGGCCCCGGTCGCCATCTTGGATCGGGCCCAGCGCTGCCCTGTATTACATCCCTCCTGCTATATCCACCGTGGGGAGATTTGGAGCCACCAGCACACTGCCTATACCACACAGGTGGGGCACGCATCAATTAATCCTGGGACTTGAGCCGCCTGCAGCCCACCTAATCTCCCCCTGGGATTGCCATCCATAACTGGCAGGCTCATCACAACCTGTACAAGAAGAGGTAACAGTTGGGTTTATACCATCATTACCTACTGCTGTAGTGAGCTCTCACCATCTCCCTGAAAGTACTGTCTGCCTCACTGTCATCTGAGCGGTACGGCCTGCAGGCTATTGCACCCTATTTGCCTCACTGTCATATGAGCTGGACTGCCTGCAGACTATTACACCTTGTCTGCCTCACTGTCATATGTGCGGGACTGCCTGCAGAATATTACATCCTGTCTGCCTCACTGTCATTCGGGAGATAGTGCCTGCAGAGTATTGCACCTTGTCTGCCTCACTGTCATCTGTGAAATACTACCTGCAGATTATTGCACCCTGTTTGCATCACTCGTTTCAATACCCTGGGCATACGCAGATATATGTCTTTCACTGTATTGAATATATATGCATCAATTAATGCAGTAATGCTCGGCGCTGATATGAGCGAGTGCTAAGTGCGCAGGTTTTTCGGAGGGGAGAGAGATCGGCTGGATCCCCGGGGCCAATTTAGCTTATACTTGCTCACAATTTTCAACACCCCCGGGGGAACACCTGGTGCATGCCGTCAGCCAAGAAAAAGAATCGGGGGGGCACGCCAAAGCACTCCCTGACGACCTATCTGCTCCGCACAAAGGAAATCACCAAGATGTCTCAGGATGGCGCCCAAGCCCCTCCATCGCCTCAGGCAGTTCCTGCTCAACCACCTTCACAACCCAGCCCTCAACAAGTTCCCCGTGAGAACTCATGTATGGTCACAAAGGCGGATTTAGATGCAGGTTTTGCTGCTATGTATGAAAAATTAGCAGACAAATTTCAAACTGAAATTCACAAGGCCACTAATACGCTAACCCAGGAGATAGCCGCTTTGGGAGGCCGCACAGATTTACTGGAGACCAAGCACGACGAACTTTCTATCGCCCATAATGACCTTAGAAAGGACTTTGAGCTGCTTTCTGATAACTATAGCTTGTTACAATCACAAGTGGAGGACTTGGACAATAGAAATCGCAGGAATAACCTGCGCCTCAGAGGTATTCCTGAAACAGTTACAGATCTGATCCCCGCAGTTTCCAAGCTCTTCAAAGACCTGCTGCCTGACAAACAGGAATCGGATTTCACCTGTGACAGGATTCACAGGGCCCTGCGCCCCAAACCTCCTCCTGATAAGCCTCCAAGAGACATTATTTTATGCCTCAAAGACTTCCTAATCAAGGAGGATATTTTGCGAGCTTCCAGGAACACTCCCAACATCTTATTGGAGGGCACTCGCATACAGATCTATCCCGATATTTCCCAGGCCACACTTGAAAGGCGGCGCAAGATGAAAGAGGTCACCTCTGTGTTACAAGCAGCCCGTATCCGATACAGATGGGGTTTTCCCTTCAAGCTGACAGTCCCTCACAATGGCACAGTTTACGTGGTGTATAACCTGGCGGAAGGAAAAGAACTTCTAGTCAAACTGGGCCTACTGGAAGCTGCTCCTGAGGTTCGCCCTCAGAACACCCCTAGGCCGTCGCCATCTTGGTCCACCCCAGCAACCAGAAGAGATCAGCGAAGATGGCGGAATCCTTTTAGAGACGGCGGTTTCTGAGGATGTCCACTATAGAGCTAGGCATTCCTGGTGATACACTAAATCTCACTTGAGTGTCTCCTTGGATTTCTTGAACGCTGGTGTGCCCTTGCCCTAGTGTGGTCGCTCCCCACCATGGGGCGGCTGTGCTGGGGTGACTGTGCCCACTAGTGTGTCTGCAAAGATAATCTGATGGTTTAAACGCTCTTGATATAATTACTTGAATTTGCTTGTTTACCTTTCTCTCTCCTCTCCCGTGTGTCAGTCCCCTATGTACCGTTTTGCGGATGCCCGTGCGCCCGAGGCGGGGATGGTCCCCCGGGTCTCTCCGCGCCTTCGGTGCCCGGATTTCCGCACGCGGTTTTTGGACGGTTTTGTCCAATCGGTAATGTTTTTTTGGATGGGTTTTATTTTTCTGCCCATCTCCAAGAAATTTTCTCAGGTTCAAAATTTTTGTATGATCTTCTTTTATTTGATCAGTTGTTGTTTCAAAAAATGTTCGTTTGTTAACAGAAAGTCATTTTCTCAGGTCTTTATATACAACATGCAAGTATTTTGGTTGTTCTATACTTTTCTAGCCCCTAATTGGGAGCGAGGTTCACACTATACCGAGTCAGAGATTCAACCCCCAATCAGTCTGGGGCCCACTCCTTGGGTTCCCCAGAGGTTTTACCTGTTTGGTTATTTACACTCGGATCTGGTCATTTTTCCCTTTTCTCAAAAGTTTACCCTACAGGAATTTCAGTATGAATGTAGTCCTTTTAATATAAATTATGGGGATTAAAATTTTGTCACACAACGTTCAAGGGTTCAATTCCCCCAATAAAAGAAATAAGGCCTTCAAACATTATAAAAGGTTAGGAGCGGACATAATTTTATTACAGGAGACGCACTTTGCTACTGACAGACACCCTAAATTTTTCGATAAATCTTTCAAGCAGTTTAAATGTTCATCTTTCCATAATAAAACTAGAGGAGTTGCCATCTTTATACGTAATAGTATAATTTTTGATATATCATCCACGTACTGTGACCCAGAGAGCAGATTCTTGATTATTAAGGGGAGTATTGCAGGCAAGGCTATTACCTTAGCTTCTGTGTATGCACCTAATGACACGCATGCCACATTTTTTAGACAATTTTTTGAAGTTCTTGACAGGTTTGAATCCCCACACATGGTGGTTGGAGGGGACTTCAATCTAGCTGCCCATCCTTCATTGGACAGAAGTAATATTACGGCCTCATCCAAGGCTTTCCCTAAAAGCCTGAAACGTGCATTAAATGATAAACAATTGATAGACACCTGGCGAGCCCACAATGTTGGTACAAAGGGTTACACTTTTTATTCTCATCCACACGATAGCTCGGCCAGGCTTGATTATATTTTTTGTACCCCGGTTTGGCTGGCTAATTCCTCAGCTGCAGGTATACATGTCTGCCCTTGGTCCGACCACCAGATTGTGCTCTTCGAATCGGGGGGAGTGGGTCTGGGTGGCACGACATTTAACTGGAGACTGAATGACTCCTTACTGAATGATCCGGCGTTGGTTGCCCAGATCTCCTCTTCACTGATAGATTATTTCCAGATTAATGAGGATGGGATTTCACCCACTCCTGTGGTGTGGACGGCTCATAAGGCAGTCATCAGGGGAAATCTGATTGCCCTGGCCTCGGCCAGGAACAAAGCTAGATTGTCAGACATTAAATCCCTCACGAAAGAATTAGATCAACTATACTATAAACATAATCTCTCCCCCTCCTCTACACTTATGGATCAGATCCATATTAAAAGAAAAGCTTTGGATGACATCCTTTCTAGTGATACTGAAAAGGCCCTTAGGTGGTCCAAAGCCAAATTTACACTCCACAGCAACTCCACATCCACTATGTTTGCAAAGAAACTAACTCAAACAACAAGACCTACTCATGTATACAAGCTCAGAGGGCCAGACGGGAGGATGGTTTCGCACCCCAAGGAAGTCTTGGAAATCTTTACAAACTTTTACAAAAACCTCCTCTCGGTGCCCTCTACGCTACCTGTAAATGAGTTTCACCCCTGGATAGATAACCTTTTTGTCCCGTCTCTGTCAAGTACACAAAAGGATACTTTAGAGGCACCTTGTACAGTAGATGAGGTCCTAGATATGATTAAAGCTCTCAAAACCTCCACCGCCCCCGGCCCAGATGGCTTTTCCTCTTCCTATTATAAAACCTTTGCCACAATTCTTGCCCCCAGACTTGCTAAATTATTCAACCATGTTCTTCAGGGAGGAAACTTTCCAGCAGAAATGCTCCTGGCTAACATGTCCCTCATCCCGAAACCGGATAAAGATCATTCCTTTCCTCAAAATTATAGGCCCATCTCGGTCATGAATAATGACCTTAAACTATTCGGCAGACTGCTAGCTAACCGACTATCCAATGTAATTCATAAATTGATCCACCCTGACCAGACCGGGTTTATTCCAGGTAGACAGCTTTCAGATAATATTAGGCTAGTCGCTAATATTATTAATGACGCCAATCTTAGTAAATCCCCTTCATGCCTTGTGAGTCTTGATATTCATAAGGCTTTTGATAGCGTCAGCTGGCCTTATCTAGAACACCTTCTTCCTAAGTATGGACTAGGAGAAGGGTTCATTCATGGATTTAAAGCTCTATATCAGTCCCCTCAAACAAGAGTTCGCCTTCCCGGGTGTAACTCTGAATTTTTCACTATACATAGAGGTACGAGACAGGGTTGCCCACTTTCCCCCCTCCTGTTCGCTCTAGCAATTGAACCCTTGGCTACAGCCATTAGAAAGAATGGCCTTATTACTGGGCATTACAAGGGGGATAATGAATACAAATTAAGTATGTATGCCGATGATGTTTTATTATTTTTATCCAAACCTCACATTTCCCTCCCTCACTTGCTGATCGAACTAGAGAGATTTCGATCCATGTCGGGCTTAGGGGTAAACCTCTCCAAATGCTCTATTATGCCGATTAATCTGCCTAATTGGATGCAAACCTCCATCAGAGAGAGTTTCTCTTTCACCTGGTGTTTGAGATCTTTTCGCTACTTAGGGGTCCAGATTACTCCCCATTATGAATCAATATTTATATCCAACTTCCCTCCAGTATTTAAAAAATTAAGTTTGCTATTGAAGACGTGGTCTTCATACCACATCTCGTTTCTGGGCAGAGTTACAGCCATAAAGATGATTATCTTACCTAAGGTCTTGTTCTTCTTTAGGGCCCTCCCCGTTAATGTCCCTAAATCTCATATTAGCTCTTTTCAGCGGGAGATCTCTAAATTCATATGGAACGGTAGGAGATCCAGATATAACAGTCATATACTTTATGCCCCCCAATCCCAGGGTGGCCTGGGCATTCCAGATTTATGGTCCTATTATCTCTCCGCCAAACTCATTCAAATGGCTCAATGGAATGCAGACCCCGAGAGCATTCCCTGGCTTTCGTTCGAACAGGCCGCAGTTTTTCCGAACTTTCTCTCGGCGGGTCTCTGGAATGGTGCACAGCCGTCTAGTTATAACGCAATTGCGAACAAAATTGTTGTTCATTTATACAGGCTGTGGCAGAAATTTAAAACCCCCTTGGGTCTGTTGTCGCGAGTCTCTCCGCTAACATCCTTTTTGGGACACTTTGACTCAGGTTTACTCCCTCTAAGCAGAGAGGACTTATCCCCTTGGATAACCAGAGGCCTGGTGAACCTCAAAAAGCTCTCCATAGGCAATATTTTCTGTACATTTGAACAACTGGTAGATTTATACGGTCTTCCCAGCTCTGAAAGGGACCACTATACTCTAGTGAGGGCATTTTTTCAATCACAGGACCTCCTCACACTAAACCCTCCATTTACCATTTTCGAAAACATTTGCTCCACCTCACCTAGAGATCGAGGGCTTATATCTAGCCTTTATTCTCATATTGTTACTAGTACCCTCCCAGATAAACATAAGTATATGACTGGATGGGAACAAGACCTAGGCTGTAGTTTCTCCATTCCGGAGTGGCAACACATGATTTCAAACATGCGTAAATGTTCACGCTCTAGTGCATGCAGGGAGACACCCCTAAAAGTAGTTACAAGATGGTATTTGACTCCCTCCTTGATTCACTCCTTCTACGATTCAGTCTCTCCCCTCTGTTTCAGGGGCTGTCCAGAAGAAGGTAATTTACTTCATATTTTTTGGAGCTGCAAATGTTTGCGACCCATATGGGATCAGGCACAGAGACTGGTGACCAGATTGGCTGGGTCAGAGGTTTCTCTCTCCCCTAAGATATGCTTGCTCTTTGTAAAAGTCCCTGGTGTCCCGAAATCTACATCTAATCTGATTCATACTTTGGTGTGTTCCATTCAATGGATGATAGCTTGTAATTGGAAATCAGATACTCTAGTATGGTCTCAGGTGCTCTCCAGGATGGAATGCATCAAACTAACAGAAAAAATCTTTCATTCCCTTCATAGCACCATGATGACATTCCATGCTAAATGGGACTCTTGGGACAATTGTGTTGGACCAGTTAGTACTTCTTAACCTATATGGTATGTCTAACTAGACAGTTCTGACCCCTCAGGTGTATTTGACTACTTTATATTCTGCTATATTATGACCAACGTTTATTGCACACTTGCTATGTTTTCAGAGTATTTTTCTATGCAATATATTTTTATATATAGATTCGATGTTACATTGTTGACCTGTGTAAAAGTTAAATTGTTTTCTTGTATTGACTTTCTAATAAAATCTTTTGTAAACAAAATAATAAAAAATGTTGTAAATAAAATTTTTGTCTTTAAAAATATACTTTTTCAAAAAATAAAATTCAAGTAATGTGGGTTGCAACGTGCAACATTAAAAAAACAAACATGGCGAAACATCAGTCCAATGGGGCATACTCTCGAATAAAGGGATCTTCAGGGTCAGGATCAACCCCCAACCTCCGCTCCAAGAAGGCTAGCCGAGCCCCACACCACCGTAGGTATCTAATGGCCACCTCCATGGTGAGGTGGGTGTGCCCTGGGTAGAAAAAGACAGGATAATTAGCTTGAGGCAAAATGAGGCAAACAAGGATTGTACGAAATGTGCCTCAACAAATATGCTTTGGAGTATATTGGGTGGCTTTTCTCAACACTCTGGAGCAAATATGATAAATTGCTGTTGTCTACATAGTTACACTCAAAAGCTTAATACACAAATGTTTTTTGAAGCCTGAAGATGGTAGAGATGACAGTGGAGCAAACACTTTGTTGGTGTTAACACATAAATCCTAGGTGCTCCAGCTTTAATAGAACCTAAACCTTGAACTCAAACTTCCACAGCAAATTGTTCAAAAGGTTACACAAGATGGCTTGGAATGTTAGTAGCAGTTCCACCAAATCTAAGTAAAAGGCTTTTCATGTCAACACAACCAAACATTTTGAAGAATGTAAGGTGTTGTGTTCAATTGGTGTCCCACGATACATGTGCACACATCTCTCTCTATCACCATCAGAATTTGGATTGAGTTCTCTCTCCCTCTTACAGTCTATAGATTGAAACAGACACATTGTAGAGACTCACCCCTTGGAAGACGGAACGGCGAGTGGTGGCAGGGGTTGATCCCTCTCCTCCCCAGATCCCCTTTGTTCCAGCACAACTGTGTTAGGAGAGAAAAAAAAGTTTATCAAGGAATTGACTCACACTAAATGTAGGTTAGGCAATCATGAAAATGCTCTAACACCCACTCCTTCCCCCTCCACACTTCCCTGAAAGTGTGAGTTTAGAATTTTTACGGTGGTGATGCTGATTTGTACACTGCAAGCTTTATGCTTCTGGGTGAAGCTTGTAGCCTTAAAGATACATAATCCATGCTTTTGTGCTGATTGTGTTTCTCAGATGTTGTTTCTGCCTCAGCCCTGCCTGTTCAAAGTGTTGGGAACATCTCCTTTTTGGATGGCTGGGCAAAACAAATCAGGTTATACTTACCCGCTGTTGATTTTTTGGGACGAGAGCAGTCATGATCCTCCTCTTAAAATGGCCCCTCTACACCCCTCTAGGCACCTCCCTCCTGTTGATTGTCCCCACAGCAGGCAGCTTGCTATGGAGGCACCTGAGATGAAGCTCACAGCCTAGTGCCTGTTCAGGCACTAGGCTGTGAGCCAGCCTGCCCCCCCTCCCTTCCGATAGTCTCAATGATTTGGAGTGACAGCATCAGGAGGCAATCTTGGCATGCTGTCACCTCAGCTAAGGAGGAGGGGGAGTCCGGACCAGACAAGTGTTTGCTTGAACATTTTTCCAGTAAGAAAAGGGCCCTGGTAAGTCTAAGGGGGCATATGCACACCAAACACTTGGAATACTAATGGATAGAATGCATTCACATAAAGAACCTGCTGCCTTAATAACTACTTGAAGCCTCATCGGGGACATACACATGTAGCATTTCTCCCCTTACTAAGTAGACACATTAAAGCAAAAGCACACATTACTTACCATTAGCGAGGTTTTGTTGTGCCCCTGAGACAGATGGCCTTTGGTCATCAGAGGCAGATGGCCTTAGGTCATCAGAGGCAGATGGCCTTTGGTCATGAGAAGCTGTCAAAAAATACACAAAATGTGAACTAGAATTTGGGACATTCCCAGAGGATGAGCATTTTTGACATGTTGTGAAACGTTGACATGTTTGACATGTTGTAGGGAAACAAACACAAATTTAGAGGAGGGTAGCTTGAGAAAGCAAAGAAAGACTAACATGTCCAGTAATGCTCCCCAATACCACCTTCCAAACATTAAAGTTAATCAATAGTGTTTCCATGCTGACAGTGTTGTGCAATATGACCTTACAAATATTGGTCAGTCTTAGAAGTTCACCAAACCCAAAAATGGCCACCCTTACATCGACCCTCATGGTACATTCTCCATCCTTGACCTTACCAATCCTCCATGTCAAAATCATTATCAACCTTCCTGTCACATGTAGCAAAAATGCACTTGCTTTGACTACAACTTGATACACATCACCCTAGCACACACGTGAGAATCACATTCAATGTACTTACAGTGTGGTTCAGGGGAGCCGGACAAAACTGTAGAAAAATTATCCTCCACCCCTGGAGTGGGGGATAATTGGGGAGACCCTGCATGTGGTGATGGTGTTGGAGATCCTAGAAACACAAAGACAAAAATACAATCATTGAACAGCAGCTATTTTCTAAAGACACACATAAAGTAGTCCCTAAACATTGAAGGTAGTAGTTACAGTGGACTGGGTAAGCAGAGGCCCCTCCCCCAGTCCTCCACAACAAACATCCTCAATGTCAGCTGCTACATAACCCCAAAGACAAAAATATACTTTACAGCCCTTATAATTACCAGGACACATTGAACACACAAACACATGTAGAGTACTTACTTCCCATTTGAGGACAGCCGTTGTCCTCATCACTGAGGGACAATTCTGCCTGGTCCTGGCCACCCACTTCCTCATGGTCGGTCCCCATGGTCCTGGCCCTCCTGCCCCTGGGCCACGTGACTTGGGCCTGCCTGTTCAGGCTCCGCTCTCACTGAAGCTACATCAACCACAAAAGAGAACAAAACAAAAATTCATTCCTCAAAGTTAGACCTAATACACAACACACCAGCACATCCACATTACTTACAGTGGGCCTGAGAAGGCTGAGCCTCCAGCTCCTGGTCACTTGTTTCTAAAAAGAACAACATCATAATTTACACACTATTTTAGGACACAAATAGGCAGCAACCTCTAAACATGCTAGCACCATACTCAATGCCCCTACAATTCTGCACATAGAAGAGCACTTACATCAATGAGATGCATTAACCATGTTTAGAAACAGGAAGCCAACATCCATTCACAATGGGTCACACCCCCCCAATACACCCCCCCAATAAATACGTAGGTTGAAAAAAATGCACCAACATTATTAGTCCTGATCACTAACCCCCAAAAACTTGATAATTTAAATTTCTACAATTAAAATGTTTCTGCTTACGATCAACAATTCTGAGACGGTCTAGCGGCTCACTCCCAGGGACCACGTACTCCAGTGTGGTAGTCCTCCTCCTCCCCTTCTTTACCAAACACACCACCGGTTCGCGTCCGTCCGCTGTGGCTAGAACCAGAAGATAAAGAAGAACAAATTAAAAGACCAATGTTTATGGTAGTAAAAAAGATTGTGAAGAGACACTTGATGGAGGGGGCAAAGGTAGGGGGGGGGGGTGAATTGTTGCATACCTAAACACAGGCCTGCCTACCCAAACAATAATCACAGATCTGGGCACATGTAATGTATATCTTTACTTACCAGAGATTTGGTCCACAGCTTTTCGCATCAGTCTTGGAGACCGACGCTTCAAATTACTCCAACCCCGCTGCAGGTCCACAAACAGGGCACGGAACCAAAATCTCCGCTGCAGCCTCATCCGGACACGACACAGGATGCTGTGTTTGGTATAAGGGTGGGTGTTTATTTCATCATAACCCCGGAGGAGGAGGAGCTGTGGAAAGAGCAATGTATGTTTGAGTCAAACTATGTACAAAAATGTAAATTCTTCCAAAAACATGCGAGATCCTCTTTTAGATATTGTAGAACAAAGAATCCCATTTCTGGTGATACATATACATCGATGTCCAAATCTAGCTCCATGACATAGGTTGACCCACACTGGTGATTACCTCAACATAATGTTGGCATTGTGTCAATTGTCCATTCAATACCCACCTCAAAGTATCATAACAACATGTGGAGGCTTATACACATCACCATGGCTAGTGTTTGGGGAGGGGGGGGGCGGCTGTTTTTTATTTTCACATAGGCAGAAGCCACATTACTAATCTGACAAGCAGATCCTGTCCCCACCCCCCACAAACAAAAGTCTACTAAGTACTTTAGTTATGTCTTACTTAACACAATACATACTCATTCACAGGAGGGAGGGACATTTGAAATGGTGAGGGCCTATGATAGGTGAACACACTTTTTTAAGGAAAAATTACGACATCTCAAAGTCTCATAGACACTGAGATGAGTAAACCCTTTAGGGGCCTTCCCTGGAAGAATGTCCATGTCCAAGATATGGACACGCTTATTTAGGTTATTGGTGACAGGGCGCCTAGAGATTTTAGTTTAGGGGGGAGCTCTGACATTCCTTGAGCACAACTTTTAGCCTATTTATTACTTCCCAAAAGCTAGACAAGCAAGAAAGGGCACAATCTCTATTGTTGGTGCTTTTGAATATGTTTTATTTTTGAGGTGTTTTATCATGTACATGCTAAAGTGACTCTTTACCCATCTTGGAATCTGTACCAATGGAATTTGTGGGATCACATGTTAGAGCTAACATCGAAAGTCTTGACACAAACATACGTTATTGATCAAGCTAATGATGTGTTAACGCCCTTTTCACACTGGGATGACTTGTGTGATGACTTAGGCTGCCCATACACAATACTATTTTATTATAATTTGCTGAACAATTTTGGATCAATTTAACTTCAAATATGTAGTACAAAGGCCTGCGTAATTAGATACAAGTGAAAGTGTTGTTTATCTTTGACCTCATATTATGTGGTTTGTGGTAAATCGAACAGAAAGTGTACAACAAAAGTTGAACATGTATGGGCAGCCTTAGTCGCCTGACAGGTCACACTCCATTGTGTGCAATGTAACCCTTCTAAGCAGAGTGACTGAAGTTGCTGCACATTACTCCACTACTTGTGTGCGACTTTGGAGCAGCTCTTACTGCCGGCTCACACTCTTGCTATGACAGACATCAGATGTGATTTGGAGCACAATGCTCCTAAAATCACATGCGATGTGTGTGTGTTGCAAATTCAGCCATACAGTTTGTGTGGCTGAATTATCAACACAATCACAGTCAAATCACACAGAATCCTTTTTTGTGGTCCACAGCAGAATTGGATCGCATAGTGGTTCAGAGCAGTGCCATCCGATTCATGTGGGACCTGTAAAATCCCAATGCGATCTGATCTGGGGGTGTTGTTAACTTGCAATGGACACCCCCATGGATTCACATATGCCAGTGATGCCTGTGCTGTGAATGCGATCCATGAACACGCAGGCAACTCGCAGTGTTATCACATCAGTATCAAGTGAACACACACTCATGTCTTGCCTTTTTTGCTGCTTTATCCAATGCAATCCTTTGGAGACATGACCAGACCATATTTTCGTGCTCACTCATTCCATCTCAGGTGAAAAAATTAGCTGCTGTCTGCACATCCATCTTATGATGGTGACTCTCAGCCAAACATGTCGACCACCAGAGCTTGCAGTGTGTATGTATGTATGTATTTATACCTAAAATTGTGTTTAAAATTTATTTAGGGAATATCATGTTTCAAATCTTGCATATATGAAAAGGGGCAAAACATTTGTGTTTATATAGACAGATTCAAAAATGTATTAGCAATATGTAACTTATTTGTTGTTTAATATTTGTACAAAACTTAAATATTATCTATATCCCATTTTTATATCTATATCATGATTTTAGATATATCTAAAAAATAATATTTTTAGCTATATTTTATCATATATATTTAATTACTATTAAATAAATGTAAAATTTAAATTATATTTTTTTTTCGGAAATCCGAATTTTTTTTAAAAAAAATATTCATTATATATAAGATCTTCAATAATTTTTTGCGTTAAATACATATACATACACACACACACATATATATATATATATATATATATACACACATACACACACACACACACACACACACACACACACACACACACACATATATATATATATATATATATACACACATACACACACACACACACACACATACACATATATATATATACACATATATACACACACACACATATATATATATACACATATACACACACACACACACACACACACAGGAACAGGTTCACATACAGGAAGTTTCTAGAATAGGGGGACTGACGTAAGCTAGGCAGGAAGTGCACACGTGGGAAAGTACACTAAAGAACACTCAACTTAGACACCCGCTAGATAGGCGACAGACCCCCCATTGGCTAACAGAGATCTCGCACATTCAAATGTGTACATTTTCACACACACACACCTCTCACCTTGCAGATGAACGCCACACAGTGGGAATATAGAGTGTAGGCGCCATGTTGCTCAGAATTGCGAGAGGAACTGTACACATTCCGGAAACGTGTGCACCCAATAATAGTGTCGTTTCCGGTTGATTTTGGAAATGTGAGCACGCATTTTAAACCGTTAGCGAATTTGCGAACACGAGTAAACATTGCCTATACACAATCAGCATGTCTAACAAAGATTGCAAATAATAAATATAACAAACATTTGTGGAAACCAAAAGACATTTTTATTTATACACATGATCAATGTTTTGAGAAGACATTTGAAACATGTCCGCCCACCACCATCAATGTTTATTCCAAACAGAATACACAGCTCAAACATTTCCCAGGATATTTTTTTTTTTTGCACAGTGTCCACAGCATCCCAGTGAAGCCACACAAATTTGAGATATTTTATAACATTAACTTCTTACAAAATTTACACCATATACATCAACAAAGATCCAAGAAAATTCAGATACATGTGCAGATTGACTAACCAATACACAATAATGTTAAAACAAACAAAAACTTACAGAGAGTCAAGTATTCATTCCCATAAATATAGCCTGGGCTATGTGTCATTAGACATAACAGACAACACAGCCAAATCCCACCGCCCACCTAAAAATAACAAAGGCCCTCAAATGTTAAACATAAAGCATGTCCCACGCACAATATATTGGACCTGTTGCCAGGCCAAATCTTCTCTCATGTCTGAATGTTTTTTATAAGCACACACCCAGTAATGGTAATGCCCAGGAGAAAATTTAACTGTGTGTGTCCTGGAAGCAAAACAACATAAGTGCAAATGCTATTTTGTAAGGCTGTAAGAGGGAGGATTTGCCAAGCTTTGGAGCATGCGTGGTTTATCCAAACACACACTAAATCGTCTGAGTGTTGGAGCATGCCCAGTTGAAAAAAAAGGGAAATAGAAAGAGAGAGAGAGAGAGAGACCTAAAAAAAAAAAAATATACATACATGTATGTATGTATGTATGTGTATATATGTGAAGTTACAAATGTTTTTTTTTTAGGGTTTACTAAACAGTATTTCTAATGTTTATATAACGGTATACATACATATATATATATATATATATATATATATATATATATATATATATATATATATATATATATATATATATATATATATATATATATATATATATATATATACAAATACATGATATATATATATATATATATATAAATATGTATATTTATATATTTATTTTTTAAATTTGAAAACCAAATTTGGGCTTTTGAATTATTTTGGGGGGGGGGGGGGGGACATTGCTTTTGGAGTTCAGATTGTTGTTTCAATGAAGATTGAACATATAGCTAAGCCAATAATCATGCTCATCACTCATAAACATCCTTAATCTTGGCGTTGCTATTACAGGCGTTCTTATGGGTGTTTTTTCAGGCGTTTTAACAGGCGTTTTTTGTGCAGGCATTTGCAGATTGACTAGAGACCAATAAAAAACGCCTGTAATCTGCCCAATAAGAAGCTCATGTTCTTTTTTGAGCGTTGGGCGTTCTGCTCATGGCGTCAAAACGCTCAGGTGTGAACAGGGGCCATTGAAATGAATAGGATTAGTCTTGTTGGGCGTTTTGAGAGCTGATCCTAGAGCAGAAAAACGCCCACAAAACGGCCCAAAACGCCTACATGTGAACGTAGCCTAATAAGTTTGGAGTTGTAAGGACTGAGAAATAGCACATTGATTTGGGAGTCTGCTTTCCTGCTCTAGGTTTGTGAGTTTGAATTCAGAATGAGCCCTCTGTATGGGCAACAATTGGAGCTCTCCAACCCTCCAAATGTTAGCATCAATACTTTTGATATTGTTTGACATAGGCATGTGATTCACCAAACTCTTAATATAAAGACATTACCTAAATAAAAAAGATGCCACATAAAGTCAATATCTAGCAATATTGAGAGATAGAGCTATATTTGTTTGTTTAACATATTTTGCTAAATAGCCAAGTAGGGGGATATACTTGCAGTAAAATGTGTTCTAAAATGCAAAAGCTTGGCCATACGTCTTTCCTGATTAAATATTTTGTGGGATACCCTAGATAATTTTGAGGTTCTATCTAAAAACTATATATAAGATTGTTATAGTGAAATATGATTGAGCAGGAAAGGTTTCTAGAATGTTGTTATGTGATGGTGTTTACTAAGGAATCCCTTCCTAGAAGTATGAACTATGTGCATGTTTTTCAAATCCGCCAGTTCATTCCATTTTACATGGGCGATACAGCGGATTTAACGTTCAAATTCACTATACCGCATGCTCAAATTTTTGAAAGTGCAACTTTTTGAGACTAGTTGGTGTTGCGCACATGAGCTCTCTTACAGCTCGGGACTTGAGGAGCTATTTTGACTTTCTACACTTTTAATCTCTCTTTCTAGGTCAGTTTTTAACACAGTTTAAAAGCCATTCACCTCCAAATGACCTCCCACACATTCCACAGTGATTTGAGATTTTTGGGGGTACTAAAAAAAATTTGGCAAAACATTAGTCGAGCTTTTAGCTGAACTGTTTTTAAGTCACGCCCTGACGTTGTAGCATCTTAATGAATCTAACACTATACGTTATTGGCCGCCGGCAGTATGTTGAATACCAATTTCATACGTTCAAATTCGCCAGTTCGCAAAAATCCTGGCGTTAGCCAAATAGCGGTACTATGAATTAGGCCCATGGTGTCTACAAACAATGGTGTATATACACTGGCATTTTTATTTTTGTATACTAATAATGGTGGTAATCAGAAACATACAGTATAGTAGTACAGTGCGGTGGGAAATCTGACACTCACTGACACTGTGTGAGAACTGACTAACTGCCACTGACATCACCAGTGACACTAAAACAGTGATCAGTTTTAAAACTATGCATTGTCACTGTATTAATAAGGCTGGCTGGGAAGGGGTTACCGTTTAGGGCAATTTAAAGGGTTAACTGTGTGCCTAACAATATGTTACATAGTTACATAGTTTGTGAGGTTGAAAAAAGACATCGGTCCATCCAGTTCAACCTATGATGTGTGTGTGTGTGTGTTTGCTGTTAACCGTACATTGAATACCCCTGTATGTTGTGGTCTTTAAGGTGCCCATCCAGCCCTTTTGAAACTATCGATGCTCCCTGATGATACCACTGCTTGTGGAAGAGAATTCCACATCCTTACTGCTCTTACAGTGAAGAACCCTCTACATATTTTAAGGTTAAACCATTTTTCCTCAAGTTTTAGTGAGTGGCCTCATGTCTTATTGTGTTCCCTTACTCTAAAAAGGTTGTTCTTTATGCTAGGGTCGCCAGTACAGTATTTGTACGTTGATATCATATCCTCCCTCAATCGTCTCTTCTCCAGAGAGAATAGGTTCAGTGCTTGTAGTCTTTCCTCATAGCCGATGTCCTCCATTCCCCTAATTATTTTTGTTGCCCTTCTCTGGACTTTCTCCAGTTCCAGCACATCCTTCCTGAGGACCGGTGCCCAGAACTGGACAGCATACTCCAGATGTGGCCGGACCAGAGTCTTGTAGAGTGGGAGAATAATCTCTTTATTTCTGGAGTGAATCCCCTTTTTTATACATCCCAGTATTCTGTTGGCTTTGCTTGCAGCGGCTTGGCATTGCATGTCACTGCCAAGCCGGTTGTCTACCAGTACCCCCAGGTCCTTTTCCATCCTAGACTCACACAGAGGTTTCCCCCCTAGTGAGTAGCTTGCTTTTGTGTTTCTGATGCCCAAGTGCATTACTTTACATTTTTCAACATTAAATCTCATCTGCCATGTAGTTGCCCACCCCGTTATTTTGTTCAGGTCCGCTTGTAAGGTTTCCACATCCTGCATAGAAGATATTGGCAAGCTTAGTTTAGTATCATCCGCAAATACTGAGATTGTACTAGATATCCCCTCCTCTAGATCATTTATGAATACATTAAACAGGATTGGCCCCAGGACAGAACCTTGGGGGACCCCACTTTCCACACCCGCCCAATCCGAGTACTCCCCATTAATCACCACCCTCTGTACTCTCCCCTGGAGCCAGTTCTCTATCCAGGTACTCACCCTATGGTCCATACCTACCTTCCTTAGTTTGTACAGTAAGCGTTTGTGGGGAACGGTGTCAAAGGCCTTTGCAAAGTCCAGATACACCAAATCCACAGGTTTACCTTTATCTAGGTGGCAGCTCACCTCATCGTAGAAGGTTAATAGATATGTAATGTGTGTAATATGTGCGTCTTTTACTAAGAAATGTGACTGTTTTATCTCCCGGCTCTCTGTTCAGAGCTCGGTGTTAGTAAGCACAGAAATCTGAACTGTCATTCGCTAAGCCAAACAGCGGACTTGGTGACCGACTTGTGCTTTAGCGAATGGTAGCAAAGAATGGGTGGCAGGCACACGCGCACCTGCTACCCGTAAATAGCGGATTACTTATATACTGTATGTCACTGTTCCGTGTATATTGATCTGGCACCGGGTTTTACCTCCTGTTTGAGCTGCTCGGGTTCCTGTCAATCCGCCCTGAACCCAGGTATTATTATGCCTGTGCACCTGTGGCTTAGTGTTCGAGCAAAGTGTCTCCACACTGAAGCTGCACCCTCCTGTTCCTCTGGCTTTTGCTGTGCTGAGTATTCCTTCTTTCTGTGTGTTGTTTGATCTTGTCTTTGTTCTTCTGTGAGTACCCCGTGTCCTTCCAGTGTGCTAATTGGCTGCACTGTGCCCACACAGGGGTGTCAGAAAGCCACAACCTGGGGGCTGGCACTTAGCACAACATCCACACCACCAGTGGCTCTGGAGAAGACCGGGTAGCTCCATAGATCCTGTGACTCTGGCACACCACTGTTGCATGCGGCCACACAGCTCCCACATCTGTGAGGACCCGTACCCGGGTACACTTGGTTAGTTTTTGCATTGGCCGCTAGATGTTGAGCTACAGTCCCAGGTGATCTTACCATCTGATCACGACACTGTAAATGTAATCCAGACCACAGCATCCACCCTGTCACCTTATATATACAGGGGCCGATCCACAAGTGGGTTATACTTTATGATGCTTTGCTACAAGGGCTTTTTGTTCCCTATTGACCAATCTGACCATAAGATGACTAGCTGTCCTAACCGTATGTAAAATAGAAAATTCAGCTTTTCTTACCTGGGTGTAACCATACAGATTCAGCAGCTGTGCCATTTGGAGAGTGGTGTCAGAATTGAGATCCCCAATGAAACCAGCCAGGGCCCCCCGCTCCATACAGGAATAATTTGGAGCTTCCATTGTATGTCCAGACAATATCTGTAGAACATCTTTTATAGCTTTATTCACATGTCCACAAGAATCATACACATGGTATCCCAGAGTCACATTGGGCAGAATATCTGGACTGCTGTTTATCTCATCAATAGCAAATATAAAAGCCAGGAGATGTCTGTATTCTCTCCGGTAAACTCTGCAGGAAATGGATAGGTTTGCATTGGTCTACAGTACAAGGACTGAAGCAGAAATTCTCTATAGCAAAATGTATAAAACATTTCAACTACAGATCTATGGTGGGATTGGTCAATCATTTCTTCATCTATATGGGTTAGAGCAGTGGTTGTCAATTAAGGAGATATAAGGCACCTCAGCTTCAGCCCCTGACATCACCAAGCAGCCTCACATAATATTCAGTATACAGCATGCAACAGTATAGAAGAAGGTCAGAGAATGCAGACTTACTACAGGAAAGGGTCAGAGACTACAAACTTGCTACAGGACTGGTGGGGGCCTGCAGACACGCTGTAAGAGACCGTCAGAGATTGGGGCTATGGATAAGGAAACCTTCCTTAGTTAATTTGTGTAAAGTTTCTCAAATCTAGTTCAAATTGTAAAGTTTGAGAAAAGTCAGCAAACCCTATTGATGTCTATGGGGGTGAATCTTGTTTTTTATTTCTGTCCATTTCTAAGACCAATAAGCACGCTATTGAGCTTCTGTTGTGATCTGAACCCAGGTTGGGACCAAATTGATCTTTTTCAGAGATTAGTCAAATGGCCAAACCAAATATGTGTTTGGCCCAGTCAAACCTCCAACACCAGCTGGAAGCGATACATTTCGCATCAATATTACTACTGCTGATAAATGTGACAGCTTCCCTTCTGGCTGGTTCTTAGAAAACCAGCAGCAGCCAACATAAATTGTTCCATCACTCAATTGTGTGGGCTGGTTGAATCTGAAGCTTTGGACAAAACTGATTGATGGATTCCCCTTGTGGGATTTTTCTTTTTTTAAATAGCTGATTTGTAAAACACTGTGGTGTTTTTTATTTTTCAATTTTTCTATGAATGAGTAGGGGTACTGTGAATCTTTTTCTCATTCACATAGAGGGAGGGCCTGTATCTGGGGTTTCCAGTTTGCACTATGCCCCCCGAACATGCAGACCCCCACAACAACCAACCAGGCCAGGGTTGTGGGAAAGAGGCTCTTGTCCTCATCATTATGGTGCTTTACCAATGGGGTCCTTCTGGCAAGGTTCCTACATGATGAAGGCATGTAGTCTAGTAAAGTTCAGGAGGGGAGACTAAATGCTCATACCCCTTTTCCTGGCTTGACATAATCATATAAATATCAGGTGTGGATTTTGGTAGGAATCATGTGCTTTTTTTCCTTTTTTTTGCTTGGAATTTCCCTTTAAAATCCATACCAGACCCAAATGGTCTGGTATGAATATTTAGGAGGAGGGCACATGCCCTTTTTTTGTGGGGTCCCTCTTGACATCCATATCTGACCCTTGTCAAGGATAAGGGTCTGTTATACATCCTTAACCGCTTGCCGACTGCCTAACGCCGATCTACGTCGGCAGTCAGCCCCTCACAGGCAAAGTGACGTAGGGTTACGTCACTAGCTTGTGAGGGTCTAGGGAGCGAGCGCGCGCCCCCGGAGGCGCGCTCCCGCGTGGTCACGCCCCCCCCGCGCGTGTGACCAGCGGACCCGATGTCCGCCGGTCACTCGGCGATCGGCGGGGGAGAGGGAGAATGTCAGGCAGCTTGTGTAAACAAGCCACCTGTCATTCTCCTTGCTGTTAAGACACTGATCACTCGGATCTAGTATGTAGATCCGTTGATCAGTGTCCTTACAGCTCAAGCCACAGCCAATCACAGTAGAAAGCACGCCCCTAGGGATACACACAGCCCCTCCCTCCCAAATAAAGTTAACCCCTTCACTACCAGTGTATTTTTACAGTAACAGTGCATATATATAGCACTGATTACTGTAGAAATGTCACTGGTAACCCCAAAAGTGTCAAAAATGTCAGTCAAGGGTCCGATCTGTCTGCCCCAATGTCGCAGTACCGCAAAAAAAATCACAGATCGCCGCCATTACACGTTAAAAAAAAAACAACAAAAATGACAAAAATCTTTCCCTTTGTTAGTAAACGCGATAACTTTTGCGCAAACCAATCAAAATACGCTTTTTGCGATTTTTTTTTTTTTTACCAAACATAGGTAGCATAAAACAAATTGGCCGAAAAAGTAAAAAAAAATTGATTTTTACATTTTTTTTTTTGGGCAATTTCATATAAAAAAATGTGAAAAATATTGCTATTTTTGCAAAATTGTCGCTCTTTTTTTGTTTATAGCGCGTGATCAAAAAATCGCACAGGTGATCAAATACCACCAAAAGAAAGCTCTGTTTGTGGGAAAAAAAGGACGCCAAATTCGTTTAGGTACAGCGTCGCACGACCGTGCAATTGTCCGTTAAAGTCACGCAGTGCCGAATCGCAAAATACCCCCTGGTCGGAATGGGGGTAAAATCTTCCGGGGCTTAAGTGGTTAAAGCATAACTCCACTTTTGTTGAGAAAAAAACATTCCTCTCTGGGTGATTTATGTACATTACAAGGATTTTACCAAACTTTGTTGCAGATTCCTACCTTTTGTGTACTCCATGCTGAATGGGTCTAATGGGTGTGGTTTCATAATTATCAATCAGCTGTGGCAGCTGCAGAGTTCAGAGGGAAGCTGCTGGGCCTGCATCCCTTTAGATGTGTTCCTAATGGGAGTATCTCACCAAAAATGACATTTTTGTTGCAGGGGATGCCAGAAATCGGACTTGTATCTTAGGCAGACTTCTGGAAAAATTAGAAAGCCAATCACACAAGCAGGAAATAATGTTTCTGGGGGTGTGGTCAGTATACATTCTGTGCACTGAACACCTCCAGGTAGCCATATTGCATTGCATTTTCAAAAAATACAACAGCTTCAGATTGAAAAGAAAAGATAATTTTTAATAACATTCAATTACAATATGATTTGTGTCGCAATTATATACGCTATATATTTTTTTCTTTATTTGCTATTTTTTCTCCACAAAAGTGGAGTTACCCTTCAAGGAAAACAAAACAATTTTTTGTTTGTGTGGGGTCCCCCACTAACATATATACCAGACCCTTACCTAGGATAAGATTCTAGTATAGGACGGGGGAATCCCTAACCTTTTGTTTACAAACGGAGGTAGGTGGCAGAAGCTGTAATTTGCCAGCAATTTAGGCAGCATTGTTTTTGTCATTTGTTAATGTTATTGTTGCTGTAGTAGGTTGTATACATCATGTGGATGCACCACTTCACAGGCAGGGTCAGGGTATCCCCAAAGCATGTTAGTGAATGGAATTTTTTGTTCCGGGTCACTTTGCTTTTGTTACCTCAAATAGTCTATTCGGCCCACCCAGAGTTTTTCAGTTTCTATCTTTACAAACAAAACAATCCTCTCATGTTGTAGAGTTGAAGATAAGGAGAAACATTCTATAATTTAGCAAAATAAACTGGACAGGGCTGACCTTGCTCTGTGCACTGGTCCAAATCATTTGGTGGAGGGGGGATTATGGTGTGGGGTTGTTTTTCAGGGGTTGGGCTTGGCCCCTTAGTTCCAGTGAAGGGAAGTCTTAAGGCGTCAGCATACCAAGACATTTTGGACAATTTTATGCTCCCAACTTTGTGGGAGCAGTTTGTACCTGTTTCAACATGACTGCGCACCAGTGCACAAAGCAAGGTTCATAAAGACAGGGATGAGCGAGTTTTGGGATGGAGGAACTTAACTGGCCAGCATGGAGTCCTGACCTCAACCCGATAGAACACCTTTCGGATGAATTAGAGTGGAGCACAAAGCAAGGCCATCTCTCCAACATCAGTACAGGCATACCCCACTTTTAAGTACACAATGGGACCAGAGCATGTATGTAAAACAAAAATTTACTTAAAGTGAAGCAATACCTTTTTTCATTTCTCAATGCATGTAAATACACAAGCTCCATAGGAAATCTTGGTCAGCTTGACATGGCATTGCTCCCAAACCATGTGACAAGGACACCAAGCTTGGGGAGCATGTTAAGGGGATCCAGGACTATGACATAGTAGATTACCTAAGCAAGCTGGCCAGCCACAAATAGGATATGTTGTAGTCCTGTGTCCCCTCTCGGTGCTCCCTAAGTTTGGTATCCCTGTCACTTATGGTTTGGGAGCAGTGCCATGTCAAGCTGACCAAGATTTCCTATAGACGCCAATGTTAAAAACCGGGAGTAGTGTCATGCTAAGCTGAACAAGCTGTGTCCTTACTCGCGAGTGTATGTAAAGTGAGTGTACTTAAAGCGGGGTATGCCTGTAACTGACCTCACAAATGCGCTTCTGGAAGAATGGTCAAACATTTCCATAGACACACTCCTAAACCTTGTGAAGAGCCTTCCCAGAAGAGTTGAAGCTGTTATAGCTGCAAATGGTGGGCAAACTCAATATGGAACCCTACGGGCTAAGACTGGGATGCCATTAAAGTTCATGTGCATGTAAAGACAGGCATCCCAATACTTTTGGAAATATAGTGTACGTATATTTTCTGAAAAAAAAAAAAGACCCTGCAGAATAAAATGGCAGTAATTTCAATCTTTTTATGATATAAGCGGGGCTGTTTATCAAATTTTCAGTAATATTCACATTGAACTTTTCTTTATTTCTTTAAAGTTGGCGGATATGAGGTATACCTCAGTTTTCAGGCCAAATATGATCATAAACAAACCTCTTTCACAGAGACATGCTGTTCACAAGATCAGAATGCCACAAATTCATCAGAATTTCACTGAATTAGAAAGCCGGAAGTCACAGATAACAAATACATTTCACAACATATCCGCCCATCATAAATATGAACACTATATAATGTTGTTGTGATGTCCTAAGTGAATGTGCAACCCAAACCATTTTTCTTTTGGATAGAGTGAGAAGGGATTACATACCTCCCAACTTTTGAATTTGAGAATTAGGGACACTTGAGGGAGGGAGTGATTAGTGGCATGCATAGCGCGTCGTGGCAACATGTGGGTCTGGCTAAACTCTTAACAGTGGGAGGGACTTAAGGAGTAGGGTTAAACAAAAGCCAGACAGGGGACAGCTGGGTGGAGAGCAGAGGTTATCAGGGCAGAAGACAGGGGTCAGCAGAGTGAAGAACAGGAATCAGCATGGCAGAGGAGAAGGGTCTGCAGGGCAGTGTACGGGGGTCAGTAGGGCAGAGAAGAGGGGTCACAAAGGCAGAGAACAGGGATCAGCAGGACAGATCATAGGGGGTTAGTAGGGCAGTGCAAAAGTGTCAGCAGGATGGAAGATAGGGTGTCAGTATGGCAGGGTACAGATGTCAGCAGGACAGAGGACAGGAGTCAGTAGGGCAGGGTACAGGGGTAAGCAGGATGGAGGACAAGGAGCCAGTAGGGCAGGGTACAGGGGTCAGCAGGATGGAGGACAGGAATCAGTAGGACAGGGTGCAGGGGGTCAACAGGACAGAGGACCAAAATCAGTAGGGCAGAGTACAGGGGTCAGCAGGATGGAAGATGTGGTTAATAGGGCAGGAAACAGGGGTCAACGGGATGGAAAACAGGGTCAGTAGGGCAGGGTACAGGGGTCAACAGGATGGAGGACTGGGGTCAGTAGGGCAGGGGTCAGCAGGAAGTCTTCACAGGTGTCTGCAGCCTCTTTCAGGTATCAGAATGACCAGGGGCATATTGCCACCCAGTCCTCCCCTGCCATGACTCCTCCCCACCTCCCCCTACTATCTGTGTGCAGGAAAGCATCACATCCAAGGAGAAGGAGGAGGCGGGTTCAGCCACAAGCTGCTGTGAGCTGTGTGTGTGAGGCAGCCGGCATCTCTCGCCACCGGCTGTCTGTCACATTTACACAGCTATTCTTGCAGTGTGCAGGACACCAGACACCCCACACAAGCCACAGAGCTGGTGTTACTGATGCCCGTACTAGTGCATTCTCACAGGCAAGCTACTGGAGCCAAGTGCTGGGACAGTTCCAGCACTTGGCTCCACTTCAGGAAAAAGCCTTCATTCACCGGAATGCCGGGACTTGCGTCAAGTTCCTGGACAATCCTGGTGAATCCGGAATGGTTGGGAGATATGGGATTCAGAGGCCTGTCTGTTTTACCACTGTCCAGTGCTCTGTAGGAGAGATTTTCCTCACTTCCTGTCCTGCAGATAACAGTTTTACCAGACAGGAAGACAGAAAAATCTGCAATAGGGACACAGACAGAAATAAAAGGCTGACAGGGATTCTAGCCTTCCACTACTCTACTAAAAACATGTTTCTATTTCTGTGCTGCTATTGGAGAGATTTCCCCACTTTTCTACCTGGTAAAATATTATCTTCAGGGCAGGAAGTGAG
Organism: Pelophylax lessonae; assembly: GCF_965119305.1. Classification (NCBI taxonomy): domain Eukaryota; kingdom Metazoa; phylum Chordata; class Amphibia; order Anura; family Ranidae; genus Pelophylax; species Pelophylax lessonae. The sequence goes on along the minus strand of NC_138768.1, from coordinate 24,609,737 downwards.
GGGAATCTCTTTTATGGAGCCCCAGATAGCAGTAAAAACCTGACAGGATTATTTATCCTTTCCCACTCTTTCCAAAACAAAGAAAAAAGTGTGGGCCCAATAAAGATCCAATGGTAACCTGTGCATTGTGGCAGAAATGCGTACTTTAACACAAGCTTTAACAATGCATGGCAAAGTACCTTCTCTATGGGCAGTGCAATGCAGTGTCATTCATTGTGAATTTCACCCCAATGCATTGTACAATAGACCCCAACACACAACACACCTCTAGGCACCATACTACACATACCATGCACTTCAGGGTGCTGACTTAATGAATGAATGTGTGCATTAACATGTGACAATGGAACACCTGTATGTGAATGGGCCCTACATGGTTTTCATTAACAGTTGAAGGATATGCTTTGATTTTATATAAATGCAGTGTAACCGACTGAATGAGTCCTGCACATTATCACACAAATCTCCTAAAGACACAGCTCTGTAGATCAAATTGGAAGTTTTGCATTTCATATTTCACTTACGCTGAACACATGAGATTTTTAATAAGACTTCCCTTCTGACTCCATCGTGTTACTGCAGAATGTACAGCGAATATCCCTCCTATAATGATGTCTCCATCCTGAGAATATTTGTACTCAAATGTATAATTCCTCATAGTCATATCACAGCGGTGAGCAGAGTTCTGGGTTTCAGATGTGCAGGGGGTCACACACAAAGACAACAACCACAATATTCTAAGAGAATATCTGAAGACAACATGGCCAAGTCTCTGATAGACTCCAATGACTTCTTCCTCTTCTCCCATTGCATTATCACTGACAGCAGCACAGGATCCTGACACTGATGTCATGCCTCAGCTGAAGGCTGTGAGAGTGTCGGGTTTATAAAGAATAATTCTGTTATTTATTACTGATAGACTGGAATATGAATCTGCTTATAGAGTAGGGAAAAAAGGCAAAACATAAAATACACAGAAACCATCTTTGTCAGCACTGTAGGAAGTGAAGGTTATAAAAAATAACATTATGATATTTTGTATATGAAACAGTAAAAATGAGAAGTTTAAGGGCCAAGAAAGCCATGATTATTATTATTATTATTATTATTATTATTATTATTATTATTATTATTATTATTATATAAATATAGATGTAGGGATGAGGTTCGGCAGCTACAATAGATTTGTGGTGAATTCCTGACTTTGGTGAATCACAAACTTTTTGCTGAAAAGTTTGCAGGATCACCACCAAAATAGGGAACAAACTCTAATACAGTGCACAAGGAATGTATAAATGAATGGATGACCTATTGATGAAAGGGTGGAGTCACAGCAGCTATATTATCAGTGTTGTTGGGGACAGCTGACAATTCTTTGTAGAAAGAGAGAATATTATTTTTTTGTTTTTTAAATGTTTTGTTGGTACATGTTACCTATGGCAGTGCATAAATCTGAACATTACCGTGTTGCTACCAATTTGCTCTTTAAGCTGCCTTATGTTCAAACAATGCCAGAGCATTGTTTGAAAGACTAAGTGCAAGAACAGTGTGCACCTAAACCACCTCACGTGATTTACCACATCCCCTATCCCAACTGATAAGATAAAAGTTAGGCATACACCAGTTAGGCCTAATATCTTTGATTAAAACTACCCTTCTGCTGGACAATTTTACATTGCTGTATCCTGTGCAGTATTCTCATTCCTAATGAGAATTTGACAATTTGAAATCAGTATAGAAACCTTTACATACAGTAAACCAAGGTTTCTATATTTATGTCTGATTATTTGTTCCTTATTCTCTGACAATAAATCTGTGATTCAGCAGATGGTTTTGTAGACCTTTTTTTAATTTGATATCAAATTGTGTAGTGGGACAAGGCAAGGAACACAAGCTGAAATTTTGTGCTGCAGAGGTAGAAGGATGTACCAATGACAAAATAAAATTTCTCCCCCTGCACAGAATTGTCAGCTGTCCCTAACAATTCCGACACACGCTAACAATATGGCTGCTGTAAGGCCACCCTTATATAAGGAAAGGTCTGGGCTATAAATCTGAAGAACGATCAAATTGGCAATGTTCGAGTCGAACTTAGCCTCGAGTCGAACTCGAAGCTCATCCCTATACAATATTATTATCTCCCCTCTCAAGCGTCTCTTCTCCAGAGAGTAATAGTTCAATGCTTGTAGTCTTTCCTCATAGTTGAGATCCTCCAGTCCTTTTATTAGCTCTGTTTCCCTTCTCTGGACTCTCTCCAATTCCAGCACATCCTTCCTGAGGACCAGTGCCCAGAACTGAATGGCATACTCAACAGAGTCTTGTAGAGTGGGAGAATTATAGTTTTATCTCTGGAGTGAATGCTGTTTTTATTACATGCCAGTTTTCTGTTGGCTTTGATGGCAGCAGCAGCTTGACATTGCAGGCCATTGGTGAGCTTGTGGTCTACTAGGACCCCCAGGTCCTTTTCCATCTTAGATTCCCCAAAAGGCTCTCCCCCTAGTGAGTAACTTACGTTCATATTTCTGGCACCCAAATGCATTACCTTATATTTTTCAACATTAAACCTCATTTGCCATGTAGATGCCCACCCCATTATTTTGTTCAGATGTTCTTGTAAGGTTTCCACATCCTGCGCAGAAGTTATTGCCCTGCTTAACCAGTTCCCCACCAGCCGCCGCAGATATACTGTGGCAGGCTGGCTCCTACAGGCAAATCGCCATACATGTACGGCCCTCGCCTGAAGGCCACTAGGGGGGCAAATGTGCACCGCGGGGGGCACACTCCCACCCCCCAATTCAGGGGCAAGCAATCTTTCCCCGCTGAGGGAGAAGGAGGGTCGGCTGATGTAAACACAGCCGTCTGTCCTTCTTCCTGCAATGATCACAGAGACTATGTGATCCTGCTATATAGGATCGCATGTCTCTGTGATCATTTCAAAAGCACAACCCCCCCCCCACAACTAGAATCACTCCCCTAGGCTTAAATTTAACCCCTTGATCATCAACAGTATTAACCCCTTCCCTGCCAGTGTCATTATTACAGTAACAGTGCATATTATTTTAGCACTGATTACTGTAGTTATGTCACTGGTACCCCCAAAAGTGTCAAAAATGTCAGTTAGGGGAGGGGCATGTCGACCGCCGAGCAAGATGGCCACGTAATCAGTTAGCTCTGGTGTGTGCCCAGCATCTACTACATGTACCAGCCACCACAGCTCAATCCCGGCCTCTCGCCACTCAGAACCGGACGGCAGAACACTCCCTGCACGACACCACAATGCGCAGACGGAGATTAGAAGTCACCCAGGTGTGGAAACTTTTTTCCTCCTGCCACCGCAGGGCTCCGCCAAAATGACGGCGGCACCCATAACTTTGCTGCGGTCTCTGATCCTCTTGCGGCGGCTACACGCATTTAAGGAGGAGCGGCGCCCGGAGCTCCCGCGCTGCACGGAGCACCCTTACTGATGCGACCCACACAATCAGAGGATTCCTCACCCTCCATGCCATCCACACAGAGCCCGGCCAAGTCACGGTCGAGAAGAGAGAACCAGCAGCCGCAGAACCCAGCGCTCCTTATGGAGGTGAACAATGATAACTCCACTCACCATGACTCCTAGGCCTACTCCCCTGAATCAGACCCCTTTGTCACACTTCACACAACAGGGTAGCCTGTATCTGATACAACACTGAAGGACATGCTCTCTATGTTACACTCCTCAATACAAGCCAATATACTAACTTCCATATCCTACTGTCAAAGGGAAATACATGGCTTAGGTGACAGAGTCAATGCTGTTGAGAACAAGATGGGAGAATTCACCACGTCCTATTATACCCTAGTGGATTCCCACACTTCCCAACAGGAAGATATCCACCGCATGCAAGCTAAACTCGCTGACCTTGAGAACAGGTCGCAGGGTAACAATTTAAAGATACGGGGAATACCTGAGTCTATTCGATCTAATCAACTACCTTGTTATGTGCTGGACTTGTTCCAAAAAGCTATACCTAATCTAACTAACGAAGACTTGACTATCGATAGAATCCATCGCATCCCCAAGCTGTCATTCCTCCCACAAGAGGTTCCCCGCGGCGTGCTTTTGAGAGTCCATTTCTTTCAAGGCGAAGAAAAGATTTTGGAGACCTTCCGTCGCAAAAATCACCTTCCTGAGCAAGCGGCCACGTTGCAGGTACTCCCTGATTACTCCCAGTATACTTAACAACTCAGACACAATCTCAATTCCATTACTAAAGCACTGAGAAACAACAAAATAATCTACAAGTGGAAGTACCCAGCAAAGTTATGTGTGACACACCAAGGTTCCACTTCCCAGGTTACTACTATGGAAGAAGGTTTTCGCCTCCTTCGACAATGGGGTATTGTCCCAGACCCATCAGATCCACAGTCTAGAGAAAGAGAAACTTCTCCGTCCCACAGCCATGTCCAAACTGACTGGCAGGTCGTATCCAGAAAATCAAGGTCCTCCAACCGTCAGGCCTGATTGATGCTACCGCTTTCTGTGCCGGGCGCACCTGGCCCTACTATTCCTGATGAGTACCTTCCACCATGCTCTTCACCCCCCTAGCTTTGCAGCGTCTGCTGCTCTAATGGTCCTGTTGGACCTTATTTTTTACCTTTTGAATGTTTTCTTTTGTTTGTTACATTTTTCTCCAGTTTCTTGCAGACTCTCTGAACCCATTTTGACCTGGAACCCCTCATCGCTGATTGTCTCACAGCACCGTGAACACCTTCTCCACCTTGCAAGAACAACGTTTTCTTCCTCATGGACACTTCTGAATGGCAAAATCTTCTCTACCCTCAACACGCTGGAATCCCTCCAAGAACTGGCTTTCTCTTCTGGCTCCTATCGCTCGGGCACAGGTACCGACTCACTCACTCTTGCATCAACTGCTGCAACTATAGGACTTTGTTCTCACTTTACCCTATGCTCAGCCGGCTACTCTCCTGATCCCTCCCTACCACCCTCATGTCTCTCCATTTACTGTCCCTGAATTTTAAGGGGTTAAATCACCCTGCCAAAAGATATCCCCTGTGGAAAGGGGCAACGAGCACCAAAGCGGACATTCTCGCGATTCAAGAGACACACTTTAAATGGGCCACACTCCCCGTTGCTCCCATCCCAACTATCCACATATTTTTAAAGCCTCAGCTTCGGTCAAAAAAAGGGGTGTTATGCTCGCAGTTAGGAATTCTGTATCTTTCACCTCTTTCCGGGTGGTGTTGGATACAGAAGGTCGATACATCATTCTTAATTGCACGATTGATAATTGCTTGCACACAGTTGTTAATATCTATGCACCCAATGTCCGTCAACTACGGTTCTTACGTAAACTATGCTCAAAAATGAATAAGTTGAAAGTCGGGAAACTGGTCTTATGTGGGGACTTCAACTTGGTGGCGGACCACGTCATGGACTCCTCCTCCAGGGGAAAATCTTCCTTACCTACTCTTGCTACTCTTATCCGCTCAGAGGGTTTACATGACGTGTGGCGCTACCAACATGCTGAAGAGCGTAATTATTCCTTATTCTCCCCTAGACATAATACTTACACTTGGATAGACATGTTTCTAGTTGATGCTCAGGCTTTAATCAATGTCGTTAACACCTCTATCTCTCCCATCACGTGGTCCGACCATGCTGCTATACATATGACCATTTCAGTAGGACCCATTCTCCCTTCCTCATTTATTTGGAGATGCAATAACTCTACCCTCTCTGACCCCGAATCCCTAAAATTCCTAAAATCTCAACTGCAGGAATTCTTCCAACATAATGACATACCAGACATTGACCCCTCCCTTCTCTGAAATACCCATAAGGCGTTCGCCAGAGGCGTTCTGATAAAATTAAGTTCTAAGATGAAAAAGCAACACTTATGTAAAGTGAACAGTATGATAACTGAGATCCAATCCTTGGACACCATTAACAAACAGACTCCATCCCAAACCTATGCCACTAAATTGACCTCCCTTAGATTGGACCTGCGTAGATTTCTATTTCTAGATGTCAGCGGTGACATGTCCACTAACACCCGCTGCCATCCGCATCCGATTCTGTCCGTGAAATCTGAACGGATGGAAACCCTATTTTCCAACCGTCCTGGGGATTGGATCGGATGAGAGCGGACAGGCGGTCCGCTCTCATCCGATCCTCCATAGAGAGCAGCAGGGGCTGGGACACCTCCCTCTCCGCACTGCAAGCGGAGATGGAGCTGTCATCTGCCGGCTCAGCGGGGGATCGGCGGATCGATCCCCGCTGAGCAGCACGGATCCGCCTACGGAGGCGGACCGCGTGAAAGAGCCCTAAGCGAACAACATGATAAAATGATTGCGCGCCTGCGTCTAAAATATTATGTGTCACATAATAAAGAGGGAAAATTCTTGGCCTCTAGACTAAAGGCTAGGAGAACTAAAACCAAAATTGATTCCATCACCCACCCCCACACTGGGAAAAAGTTAATGCACCCCTTAGGAAATTGCAGATGCGTTTGCGGACTATTACAGCTCCCTTTATATCCTCATCAATGACAAAGACACTCACCAGCCCTCTGATTCGGATATCCAATATTTTTTACAATGACTTAACTTACCGACTCTATCTCCTGCATCACTATCACACCTCAATTGCCCCCTCACCCCCCAAGAAATTGTCCAAACGTTAAAATCTCTCCCGTTGAACAAATCTCCAAGCCTGGATGGCATGACTAATGAGTACTACTGCTCTCTGCAGGAGCTGCCATAGACTGCAGACAATTTCTGACGGAAATGCTGCAGCACACATAACTACCCTCCCTAAACCCAGAAAATCCACCCCGGCCAACTTCAGACCCATATCTTTATTAAACAATGATGTAAAAATGTTCACAAAACTAATCGCAAATAGAATATCCCTGATCCTCCCAACTCTGATAGGTAAGGACCAAATGGGATTTGTCAAGGGCAGACAAACCCCAGACGCCACCAGACAATTGATTAATTTAACCACTTTACCACCGGAGGATTTTGCTGTCTTACATCTGGGCCACTTTTTGCGATTCGGCACTGTGCGACTTTAACTGACAATTGCACGGTCATGCAACGCTGTACCCAAACGAAATTTTGGTGGTAATTGATCACCTGTGCGATTTTTACTTTTTGCGTTATAAACAAAAAAAGAGCGACAATTTTGAAAAAATAACAATATTTTTCAAATTTTTTTATATGAAATTCCCCCCCAAAAAAATGTAAAAATCTAAATTTTTTATCATTTTAGGCCAATTTGTTTTCTGCCACTTATTTTTGGTAAAAAAAATTGCAATAAGCGTATTTTGATTGGTTTGCGCAAAAGTTATTGCGTTTACTAACTAAGGGAAAGATTTCTGTCATTTTTGGTGTTTTTTTTTTTTAACGAGTAATGGCGGCGATCTGCGTTTTTTTTTTTTTTTTTTTTGCGGGACTGCGACATTGCGGCGGACAGATCGGACCCTTGACTGACATTTTTGACACTTTTGGGGGTACCAGTGACATTACTACAGTAATCAGTGCTATAAATATGCACTGTTACTGACGATTGAGGAGTAACAGTGCATATTTATATGCACTGTTTCCCCGACGATCGAGGAAGAGCGGCGGGAATCACCGCCGCTCCTCCCCGGGCCAGACTCCCGCTGTGACTGAATACAGTGGGAGCGAGCCTCCGGTGGTGTGCGTGTGCTGCCAAGAGAGGGGAATGTCTGGCGACGTAGGTCTACGTCGCCAGATGTTATCGGGCCACTTTGCCGCAGTAGAGCTCTAGTGAGCAGCGGTAAAGTGGTCACACTGAGTACACCAGAACACCTTCTCTGCTTCTCTCTATTGACGCAGAGAAGGCGTTCAATCGTGTTCACTGGGGTTACATGCGAGCTGTTCTGGATAAATTTGTTTTTTTCTGGCCCAATCTTATCTGCCATATTAACCCTCTACTCCTCCCCTTCCGCCAAGGTACTGTCATCTGGTCTTCTCTCTAAGGCTTTTTCCATAACAAATGGGACAAGACAAGGTTGTCCCCTTTCCCTGCTGATTTGCAATCTTTTAATAGAACCCCTAGCCGAGTTGATTCAACAACACCCCCTTATCTCTGGTTTTAAATTTTAATGCTCGAAACACACAATCACCTTGTTTGCGGATGATGTCATACTCAGCCTCACCAACCCAGTCATCTTCCTCCCAGCAGCACACCAGGTACTCCAAGCTATCAGTAAGATATAATATTATAAAGTTAACTTCAGCAAGTCCCTGATCTTAAATATGGGCCTACACCCATCCACGCTTGCACACTTGCAAATGCAGTTGCCATGCGCCTGGACGCAACGTCATTTACCCTATCTAGGAATAACGTTGACATTTCTGACTTCTAGCCTAATTTCCTCTAACATGAAGCCTCTCATCACTTCTATCTCTGCAGATATAACTAAGCTCCAAAAGACTGAATTATCATGGGCAAGCAGAATTGCGGCCTTCAAAATGGTGTGCCTTCCCAAAATACTATATGTCTTCCACACTCTTCCGACCCACGTTCCCTCACAGTACCTTAAAACTCTTTCCAAACTCCTACGGACATTTATATGGCAGAAAAAGAGAGCGAGGTGTAATCATGCTCACATGATAAAGAACAAATCAGTGGGGGGTCTAGGTCTTCTGGACATACCCGATTACTATCTCGCATCCCAACTTGCTCCCTTACACCACTGGTTCTCAACAACATAACCTCCCCTGGCTACCCATAGAATCGGCCCAATCTCACTCGGAAGATCTAAGTCTCCTGCTTCTAGCTGACCTTTGGAGACTGTTAAATCTCCACACACTCCCTATCACCACTCAAGCCTCATTAAGGCATGGAGTACTCTGAATTCTCAGTTTGTCCAATCACTACCATCCATTCCGATAACTTTTCCATTTAAAACCCTGGACCTTCTCCTTCCATGCGTGAATACTACCAAATTTGTGTCGGCTGGGATCCATAATGTGGCCCAACTATACCATCACGATTCTCTAAAAACATTCGCCACGCTCCAGGCTGAATTTACCCTACCTGGGTCAGCTGTCTACTCATATAACAGTATATCCAGTTTTCTTACTAAACATCCACCACCACAACTATATCTCCCTACTTCCCTATGGCAATTTCTTACCTCTCTTCACCCCGTTACCAAGGGTATTTCCTTTTTTTACAATCTTCTCCATCACAAGGTGACCTTCCACAAAACTACCCACATGCTAAGCTTGGAAGAGGAACTTCAGCAGTCTTTTTCTGAAGCCCAATAGAAACTGGCAATTCGTAGTACATATAAGATGTCCAGATGTGTCAACCATTGGGAACAAACACAAAAACTCCTTACACGGTGGTACTTGACACCGTACCGCCTATCTAAATTCTACAACACCCACAGCCATTTATGTTGGCGTGACTGTGGACAAATTGGTACCATATTCCATATATTTTGATCCTGCAAAAGCCTTTCCAGCTTCTGGAGGAAGATTTTTGAAGTCCTCTCCACCATTACTGGCATACTGGTTAAACCAAACCCTGCTATGGCTATCCTCTCCCTGGAGAGGGTAATTTTCTGATCTGAAAACCAATAAAAATTATTGAAACAAAAATGTCAGTTAGGGGTCCGATCTGTACGCCGAAATGCAGCAGTCCTGCAAAAAATCGCAGATCGCCGCCATTACTAGTAGAAAAAATAAAAAAATAAAAATGACATAAATCTTTCCCGTAGTTAGTAGCAATAACTTTTGCGCAAACCAATCAAAATACGCTTTTTTTTTGAGAATGTCATATAGCAGAATGTGAAAAATATTGTTTTTTTTTTTTCAAAATTGTCGCTCTTTTTTTGTTTATAGTGCAAAAAATAAAGATTGCACAGGTGATCAAATACCACCAAAAGAAAGCTCTATTTGTGGGGGGGAAAAGGACATAAATTTTGTTTGGGTGCAGAGTCGCATGACTGTGCAATTGTCCGTTAAATTAACGCAGTGCCGAATCGCAAAATAGGGCCTGGTCAGGAAGGGGGCAAATGCTTCTGGGGTTACAGTGGCTATCGTCCGCAAATACGGAGATTGATCTGTTTATCCCATCCTCTAGGTCGTTTATGAATAAATTAAATTGGATTGGTCCCACGACAGCTCCTTGGGCAACCCCACTTTCCACACCAGACCATTCTGAGTACTCCCCATTTATCCCCACCCCTTGGACTCACCCCTGAAGCCAGTTTTTAATCCAGTTACTCACTCTATGGCCCATACCTACATACCTTAGTTTGTACAGTAAACATTTCTGGGGAACTGTACCCAATGGTAGAGAAAGATAGCACTAATACAGTGTATCACCCCGCGCCTAGGTACAAATTATAAAAACTGTGTGTGACAGCAAAATTCATGATATTGCAACAGTAGCTATAGGAAAGGGTATGATATCAGAAGAAAAATAGTCATAGGGGACTATCTACAGCGCTTGCTGATGACCTAAATATGATAAATATATAAATATGCTTGTTGTAAATAAATATAAAAATATTACTAATTTCTAGTGCAGTAAAGGTACATCAAGGTTAAAGTTGAGACGAGCACTCACTCCAGATCTTCATCAATGGATAGGGATTATCCCCCTAATCCGAGACCTATGCAATCCCCTCTATTGGGAGAACCTAAAATATTCACCCCAAATTCTGGAAGAACTGATGAAGTAAAACACTCTAGAACACCACATCATCAAAAAGGGTATAATAAAACCAGACATCCATCTAACTCATCCACAAGGTATAATATACCAACACAAAATAGTTTCCAACCTTTGGAACATGCACAAGATACAAATTATTACACCCCTGAAAGATCACATAACCGGGATTTTCCCCAGATGGGAGCCGAGAGAACCCCCCACGGGGAATTATTACAAATACAGAGAACCTTACCACACCCGCACTTACAGGGGGAACAGAAACTGGGATCGCCCATATTATGGAAGAGGGAGAGGGGGAAGGGGAGGTTACTGGCAACCACACCACCCCCACAACACTATCAACCATATCACCCTCCACAACATCACCAACCCTGTTACCCGCTGTAGATAGTCCCCTACGACTATTTTTCAACTGTATCAAATGCCTTTGCAAAATCCAAATACACCACATCCACAGGCCTTCCTTTATCTAGATTGCAGCTCACTTCTTCATAGAAGGTTAAAAGATTGGTGTGGAAAGAGCGATTTTTCATGAATCCATGCTGATTACTTCTAATGATACCATTTTCATTACTTGTATATAGTCCCTTATCATCCCCTCCAATATCTCACAGACTATGGATGTTAGGCTAACCAACTGGTAGTTCTCCTGGATATACCCCGGCCCTTTTTAAAATATTGGTAACATGTTGGCTTTTTTCCAATCAGCTGGTACCATTCCCATCAGTAGACTATCCATAAAAATTAGGAACAATGGTCTGGCTATTACCTGGCTGAGTTCTTTAAGGACCCTGGGGTGTAAGCCATCTGGTCCCAGTGACTTATTTATGTTGGGTTTTTCAAATCTAGTTCTGAGTCTCTCTTCTGTTAATCATGAGGGTGCTTCCTGAGACATGTTATTAACTTTACCATTACAGTTCAGGTTACTGTATCCCCCCCAATTCCCTTGTGAAGACTGAGGAGAAGAATTTATTTAGCACCTTGGTCTTCTCTCTGTCCTTTGTAGCCAGATTCCCTTTGCCGTCCTTTATGGGGCCAATGTGTTCTGGCCTCACTTTCTTACTATTTAAATACTTAAAGAATTTCTTAGATTTTTTTTTTAACGGTCTTCCGCTATGTGTGCCTTTTGTGTTCTGTTTTAGCTGCCTTAATTGCGCTCTTACATTTCTTATTGCATTCTTTGTAATGTTGGAATGCTGCCAATGACCCCTCAGCCTTGTAGTCTTTTGAGGGCCTTTTCATCACTTTTTATATGCATTTTTACAATGGAGTTTAGCCACCCACGGTTCAATTTAGCTCTTTTAAATGTATTCGCCATTGGAATGCACTGGCCAATATCTTTATTTAGTATTTTCCTAAAGCATTCCTATTTTTCCTCTGTGTTCTTTTTTCCTAGGATTTTATACCATTTTATATCATCTAGCAAAGAGAGCAATTTAGGGAAGTTGGCTCTTTTGAAATTCAGTGTCCTTGTATAGTACCAGGATCTTAGAATAAACTACACAAAATTAAATTGTATGGTAAAAATTCAAATGTTCTTTAAAATAGGACATTACGAATGGCGGACATAATTCACCACCATTACCAGTTGCAGCACTGTAAAGGTGACACAATGTTCCTGCAGCTGGACCTTATCTGCCAAATTTCTAACGTTTCTTGCAGGGTAAGTTCTGCATCACATCTCAAAGTTTGCTGCTTATTCTGTTGTGGGATATTATGGTGCTCCAGAACCTTGTATTGTCTTTCAGAAAACCCTCTGCAATTTCAATTTATAAAACCTGACTTGTCCTTTTTATATTATGGCCTAACCAAGCTGCTTACAAACTGTTCAGTAGTGATGAGCCAAACAACTCCCGGTTCGGGTTGCACCAGTACACCGCGAACAGAGGAATATTTTATTCGAACAAACAAACCCCATTGAAGTCTATGGGACTCGAACCTTGAAAATCAAACGGCCTCATTTTTAAGGCTTAAATGCAAGTTATTGCCCCAAAAAAGTGTATGGGGGTCCGGGTCCTGACCTGGGGAACATGTAGCAATGAAAAAAACGTTTTTAAAAACAATCATTTTTAAAGGATCAGTGATTTACTGATTTTAATGAGGCTTAAAGTGACACTATAAAAATGAAAAATTCCTTCAAATATCATGACTGGGGGGTCCCCTGAATGTGCGCATCTCTATGACGTACTGTATGTCCCCTGCTGCAGCAATACTGCCATTTCTAAGGCAAAAAATGTCATATACAAATATACATGTAAAGGGGCTAATTCGCGCTACTATGTGCTGATTCGATAAACGATCATCAAAAAAGACACAATGATTGATAGACCAAAAAGTCCTCTATGATGTAAAAACGTGTTATCCAAATGACAGATACAGTCCAAATTCCAGATTCCCAGGGTCAGATGATCATATCGACATTCGTATAATCTCCTTACCAGAAAAAGGAATAGAGTTCGCCCAAAAACTCAAACGGAGTTGAATCAACCAGCCTCAGATGGATGTTCTCAGATTCGCCTCTCATCAATCAATGGCGGTCATACATAGGAAAAGAAAATAAACTCCATAGCATAATACTGTTATGTGCTCATAAATCACCCTGGAAAGTGCACACCATCACCAGAGCCAAGTAACCAAGTGAGTAGAGCACAGACACCCTTGAGTGCTAAATGCTTACCAGATGAATGATGTTTAGGGTGAGACAGAGAAAGGAGAAAGGTAGCACACTGAAGACCTCGTCCAACACCACTACCGCTTACCAGACTCCAATGGGTTAACATCCAAATTTCAAATGGCATGTACTTGTCATACAGGTGCAGAAAAATTGGGCCTTGGTTTTTGGTGGTTCCTGAACACCATAACCCCTCGCAGTTACTCTTGCTGGGCGCAGGAACGGGCCCTGCTGCTAAAAAAATCCATACAAATTTGAAATCACATGTACTTGTGATACAGGTGCAGAAAAATTGGGCCTTGGTTGTTGGTGGTGCCTGAACACCATAACCAAGCCCTTGCAGTTACTCTTGCTGGATGCAGGAACGGGAGCTGCTGATAAGAATTCCATACAAATTTGAAATTGCATGAAAAGGCCCAATATTTGCTTAATCCTAACCTTAAACCTCACAGCCCTGGGTGCTGCTGAGGACAAAAGAACTGTTTAAAGGCATCGGCCAGCCGGCCGCCTTCTCCACCGCTCCTCCTTTGGCTGAACGATGCCTCAGAAACACGTCCGGAGAATATTGACCTCCCAGTGTCTGGAAAGGCGTTTTTTTTCAAAGCCTCCTCAACATGTTTCATCCTCTGCTCCCTCTGCAAAGGCAGGATGAGCTCTGAAACTTTACCCTTGTAACGTGGATCAAGAAGGGTTGCCAACCAGTAATTATCTCTCTCCTTGATCGCACAAATCCTTGGGTCCTTTCGCAGGCTTTGCAGAATCGGGGAGCCTATGCAACATAAGTTGGAGGAGGCATGAGCTTCTGAGTCCTCTGGGTCACTAAGGATGACATTGTCAGCAGGAGCAACCTCTCCCCAACCACGTACAACTCCTGGGGTTTCTGGGGAATCAAAACCATCCCTTGAAGACTGCTATATGCTATCCTCTACATCCCTGCTGCCAAAATCCTTCTCCTCCTTCTCCTCCTCTTCCTCTTGTGTGTTTTGTGGCCCTGCAGGATTGATATCTGCATAAAGGGGGCCTTGTGAGGAAAGGAAGTCCTCCTCTTCCTCCCCCTGTTCTGCTTCAAGTGCCCTGTCCATGATTCCATGCAGCGTTTATTCCAGCAGGTAGACTAGAGGGATAGTGTCACTGATGCATGCATTGTCCTGGCTCACAATCCTTGTGGCCTTTTCAAATGGTGACAGGACAGTGCATGCATCCTCTATCAAACGCCACTGGTGTGGCGAAAAAAATCCAAGCTCCCCTGACCCTGTCCTTGTGCCATACTCACACAGGTACTCATTGATGGCCCTCTGCTGCATGTGCAGCCACTGCAGCATTGCCAACCTTGAGTTCCACCTGGTGGGCATGTCACAAATAAGGCGGTTAGTGGGCAGGTTGAAATCCCATTGAATGTCAGATAAACGAACACTGGCATTGCACGAATGGCGGAAATGCCAACAGAATTTTCTGGCCTGCTTCAGGACATCTTGGAAGCCCGGGTATCTGCTCAAGAAACGCTGCACCACCAGATTCAGAACATGTGCCAAGCATGAAACATGTGTTAAGTGTCTCTGTCGGAGGGCGGAGAGAAGGTTGGTGCCATTGTCACTAACAACCAAGCTGTCGTGGCAACAACCATCTCTGAGCCTGCCCCTGCAGAGCTGACAGAATCTCTGCACCAGTGTGACTCCTATTCCCTAGACAGACCAACTGAAGCACAGCATGGCATCTTTTAGCCTGACTGCTTGAGTAGCCCCTTGAAAGCTTAGGGAGCACTGCTGCTTCAGAGGACAATTGAGCAGAAGAGGGCATGGAGGAGGAGGAGGAGGTGGTGAAGTAGCCAGATGTGGCAGAACCAGCACCAGCTTTTTGGAGGCATGGTGGCAAAACAAGCTGCAACACCGAACCCTATCCTGTGTCCTTTCCAGCTGCCAGCAGAGTTACCCAGTGTGCCATGAAAGAAATGTAACGTCCCTGTCCATGCCTGCTGAACCAAGAGTCAGCAGTGATGTGCACCTTCCTTCCGACCGCTCTGTCCAACGAGGCCAAAACACTACCTTCCACATGATGATAGAGAGCTGGAATGGCCTAACGCAAAAAGAAATGCCTTTTTGGTATTAAGACGCTGAGCATGTGGATGGCTGGGACAGTATTTCTTTCTATGGTTCACCAACTGGGGTAGTGATATTTGCCTGCTGCTCAAATCAAGCGCTGGTGTACTGCTAGCAGATTGGGTGCAAGTCTCTGTGGCACTCATTGCTTTACCATCATCCCTCTCAATACTGGTATTTGAGAAGGCAAGAGGTATAGTAGGGTTAGAGATTAAAGATGAGGAGCAAGGTGATGTATGCTTGTTTGATCTGGTGGGTCTTTCAGTTGCTATTGCCAACTGACTGCATGGCAGGTGGTCATATGCCTTGTCAAACATGTGGTGCCCAAGCGGCTGGTTTTCTGGCCACGCTTGATCCGCTTCAGACAGATGTTGCAAACAGCAATGCTGCGGTCTACTGCAAATGTGTTGAAAAAAGCCCACACTAATGAACTTTTGGGAGTCGGCTGGCAGTTTGCAGTACCCTGCACCTGTGGAGCTCTGTGCTGTGACGCAATAGGTTGACCACTGCTATGGCGGCCCCTGGAGCACATCCTGCCTCATTGGAGTTGTTCCTCCTCCTCCTCCTTCCCCTTCTCCTCCTCCTCCTCTATCCTGTCAGGCACCCAAGCACAGTCAGTGACCTCATTATCCCCTCCCTCCTCCTCACTGGTTCAAACTTGGCAATATGCTTCAGCTGTGTCATTGTTTCTTGTCCGTCATTGTCACCCCCTCTCTCTAGGCTCCCGTTATTCCCTTCATCAACCTTCAAACCAACATCACAGCATTCAAATTGCTGTACATCATCCAGCAGCATATTACTAACACTATGATTGAATAGTTTATGTGACTCCTCCGTGCATGATGGTGGGGCGACAGAAGGAGTAGCTGTGGAGAAGAAGCCTGTGGAACCGCTTCTCTAATGATGGGCATACATGATGAAAGCCATGCATGCCTTTTTTTTTTAACTGGGTGGTGAAATAACCTCCTACAGCGCTGCCATAAGAGATCTCCATATATGCTGAGCGCAAACGCTGTTTGTGTCAGTATATATAAATCAGTGCGGCAGCTGATGGGTGTACCTGCAAGAGAAACTGAAAAACAATAGAACAGTAAAAATAAAACATTACATTGGTACCTGAAAAGTGAAAAATGGTTACCAATGAAAAACCGTAACAAAGTACAGTAAAAGTAAAGTAGTAAGAGTAGAAGTAGAAGTAGAAGAGCAGCGAAAGAACAGAAAATCAACTCAAACGACAACTATTTTTGGCTTTTTTTATTTTATGTTTTTTTTTTTTGTAACTATTTTTTGTAGTTTTTTTTTTTTTTTTTTTTACACTTTTTTTTTCTTCAACTTTAAAACGTTCCAGCTTAGGGCCTCTCACAATGACGATTGCCATCGAACATCTTTCGAGACCCTGTGTAAGTGTCCCCCCTGTGTGTCTTGCTGTAACCTATGCTATTACTCCATTAGTGTGTGGTAGCGATGGAAACAGTCCCCGATGCAGAGACCAGGTTGGCCAGGACAGAAGGGACAATAATTACGCGTGTCATGCCTAAATCTGCGCTTACTACAGACACAACATCTTCTTTGGGGGTGTGTTTGGGTAGGGCTACTTGGGATGGCATACAAAAAATGCCTCTCATGCAGCTGGCTCACTGCATCTGGTAAGGGAAGTTGGGTCGGAGCACCTCCTGGATACAGGTAGGCTCCGATGATCTCTTCCTGGAATTCTAGGAAGGATCCAGTTCGTCCTGGCGCTTTGTATAGCACAAAAGCGTTCAGCAAAGTCAATTGAAATAAATGCACAGACCTTTTTTGTACCAGCGTCTGGCCTTATGGGCAATTAAGTACGGCTCATCTCAGGCTCAGGACCGGCAGGTGGTGCTGTGGAGCAGAGCAGAGGAGCAGAGAGCGCGGGATCAGTGGCTGCGTGCGTGTGAGAGGAGCGGTTGTGTGACAGATCGTATGTGTGTGTGAGTACCCCCCACCCCCCAGTAGAGCGGCGGCGGCGGCAGCCGGTGCTAGAACCCCCCCGAAATAAAGCGGGTGGCGAGCGGTGCGGTAACCCCCCTCCCTTGCTGCGGCAGCGTCCGGTGCTAGAACCAACCCCCCCCATGTAAAAGCGGGCGGCGAGCGGTGCGGTAACCCCCCCCCTCCCTTGTTGCGGACGGCAGTAAATCCTCCCTTGCGGAGGAACCCCCCACCCTCCCCCCCCCACAGAGAGGGAGCAGAGGAGACTAGCAAAAGCTGACCGGGAAGTGACCGAGGGAGGCGGGTGCAAAGAGGAGACTAACCGACTGAGGGAGGAGGGAGGAATCACCGTCAGGAACTGCAAGGCTTAAAGGGACACACACTAGGTACCTATTACTACCTGAGTGTTGGGAGTACCTATTACTACCTGAGTGTCTGGGAGTACCTATTACTACCTGAGTATCTGTGAGTACCTATTACTACCTGAGTGTCTGTGAGTACCTATTACTACCTGAGTGTGGGGAGTACCTATTACTACCTGAGTGTCTGGGAGTATCTATTACTACCTGAATGTCTGTGAGTACCTTACTACCTGAGTGTTGGGAGTACCTATTACTACCTGAGTGTCTGTGAGTACCTTACTACCTGAGTGTCTGGGAGTACCTATTACTACCTGAGTGTCTGTGAGTACCTTACTACCTGAGTGTCTGGGAGTACCTATTACTACCTAAGTGTCTGTGAGTACCTATTACTACCTGAGTGTCTGTGAGTACCTATTACTACCTGAGTGTCTGTGAGTACCTATTACTACCTGAGTGTCTGTGAGTACCTATTACTACCTGAGTGTTGGAAGTACCTATTACTACCTGAGTGTCTGGGAGTACCTATTACTACCTGAGTATCTGTGAGTACCTATTACTACCTGAGTGTCTGGGAGTACCTATTACTACCTGAGTGTTGGGAGTACCTATTATTACCTGAGTGTCTGGGAGTACCTATTACTACCTGAGTGTATGTGAGTACCTATTACTACCTGAGTGTTGGGAGTACCTATTACTACCTGAGTGTCTGGGAGTACCTATTACTACCTGAGTGTCTGTGAGTACCTATTACTACCTGAGTGTTGGGAGTACCTATTACTACCTGAGTATCTGGGAGTACCTATTACTACCTGAGTATCTGTGAGTACCTATTACTACCTGAGTGTTGGGAGTACCTATTACTACCTGAGTGTCTAGGAGTACCTATTACTACCTGATTGTCTGGGAGTACCTATTACTACCTGAGTGTCTGGGAGTACCTATTACTACCTGAGTGTCTGGAAGTACCTATACTACCTGAGTGTTTGGGAGTACCTATTACTACCTGGGTGTCTGGTAGTACCTATTACTACCTGGGTGTCTGGGAGTACCTATTACTACCTGAGGGCCTGGGAGTACCTATTACTACCTGTGCGACTGACCGGGCTGTGTGTCTGTGAGTGTTGTGCGACTGACCGGGCTGTGTGTCTGTGAGTGTTGTGCGACTGTGAGTGTTGTGCGACTGACCGGGCTGTGCGACTAAGTGTTGGGCAACTGAGAGTGTTGTGCGACTGACCGGGCTGTGCAACTGAGTGTTGGGCAACTGAGAGTGCTGTGCGACTGACCGGGCTGTGCGACTGTGAGTGTGGTGCGACTGAACCGGGCTGTGAGACTGTGAGTGTGTGCGACTGTGAGTGCGACCGACCGGGTGGTGCGACTGGGAGTGTTGTGTGACTGACCAGGCTGTGAGATTGTGAGTGTTGTGCAACTGAGTGTCAAGTGAGGGTAGTGGAGTACCAGAGGGAGAGAAGGTAGAGTTAGGAAGCCAGGAAATAGCCACATAGAATAAACTTAAATCACTGAATCCCCATTAGATTAGTAGGTACAATGCCCGGCGGGTGTGGAGATGCGACTCAGTGTACATCTTGTGATATGTATGCGTTCCTCGGTCATGCGATCGAGGGCGAATACAAATGCAAGCTGCTTCCCTGGAAGCTCAGGTCCTGAATCTAGGGAAGCAGCTGGCAACACTGAGACGAATGTCCATATCGGAGGAGAGCCAGGATCGTACCAGTCAGGTGCAGGCAGGGGTCTGCACAGAGGTGGGCGGAGTATTGGAGGTGCAGGCATCAGAGCAGAGTAGAGGGGTGACAGTTAGGAGGGGTAGAAGGGGACAAGGCAAGGAGGCTGATCCTGGGCTGGAGCACCCCAATAGATACGCCCCGTTGTGTGATGTTGGGGAAACCAGTCAGGGACCAGCATTGCTGGAGCAGAGCGACGCCCCTAGCTGCCAGAGGAAGAACTCCTCCAGTGAGGCCGGGAGAAAGGGAAAGGAAAGACAGGTGCTGGTGGTAGGGGACTCAAATATTAGAAGGACAGACAGTGTAATCTGTGACAAAGACCGCGTGCACCGAACAGTCTGTTTTTTCCTGGGCGCTCGGGTTCGGCACATTGCGGATCAGGTGGACAGATTATTGGGTGGGGCTGGGGAAGACCCAGCTGTCATGGTACACGTGGGTACCAATGACATAGGCAGAGGAAGATGGAGAGTCCTAAACGATTTCAGGGACTTAGGCGCTAAGTTGAGGAGTGTGACCTCCAAGGTAGTATTTTCCGAAATACTACCTGTACCTCGAGCCACACCAGAGAGGCAGCGGGAGATTAGGGAAGTTAACAAGTGGCTGAGGAGCTGGTGTAGTAAGGAGGGTTTCGGGTTCCTGGAGAACTGGGCCGACTTCTCAGTCGGTCACCGGCTCTTTGGTAGGGACGGATTGCACCTAAATGGGGAGGGTGCAGCCGTACTGGGTGAGAAGATGGCCAAAAAGTTAGAGGGGCTTTTAAACTAGGTGATGGGGGGGAGGGTACAGATGTAGAATTAGCCAGTGGAAAGCAAGATTCAGAGGGCAGAAATGGGGGCATTAGCGGTAGGGTGTTCAGAGCTCCTAAACCCAGGGTGGGTATGGGGAAAAATCAAGAGAGCAGCCTAAAAACTTCAAATGAGGATATGTGAAACCGGTCAAAATTAAGAGGTTTGTTTACCAATGCCAGAAGCCTGGCCAACAAGATGGGAGAGCTGGAGCTACTGATGTTTGAGGAGATTTTGTGGGGATAACTGAGACTTGGTTTGACAGCTCTCATGACTGGATGGCGACCATTCAGGGGTATTCCCTTTATCGCAGAGATAGAGAAGGTAAAAAAGGGGGAGGGGTATGTCTGTATATTAAGAACAGTATACAGATAAATATGAGGGATGATATTAATAATGGAGCTAAGGACGAGGCATAATCCCTATGGGTAGAGCTTCAAAGGGAAGGCACGGTGGGGAAGGTAATATTGGGCTTATGCTATAGGCCCCCCAACCAGAGAGAGGAGGGGGAGGCGGACCTCATTTTACAGATAGGATTGGCAGCAAGGATGGGAAATGTCATTATAATGGGGGACTTTAATTATCCAGATATAGACTGGGCAGAAGGAACCGCACACTCAGCCAAGGCTAGGCAGTTCCTAAATGTTTTGCAGGACAATTTCATGGGTCAGATGGTGAATGCACCGACAAGAAACAATGCGGTACTTGACCTACTGATTACCAACAATACAGACCTGCTCACGGATATAGAAATATGGGGCAACTTAGGAAACAGTGACCATAGGTCAATTAGTTTCAGTATTAATTACAGTAATAGGAAGCTGAGGGGTAATATAAGGACGCTGAATTTCAAAAGAGCCATTTTCCCAAAACTGCGCTCGCTGCTAGAAAATATAAATTGGGATAGAACCCTTGGAACAAAGAACACGGAGGAAAAATGGGAGTGCTTCAAGAGCATACTTAACAAGGGGATTAACCAGTGCATTCCAAAGGGAAATAAATTTAAAAGAGCAAAACTAAACCCTGGGTGGCTAAACTCCAACATAAAAATGCATATTAGTGCTAAAGAAAAGGCCTTCAAAAAATACAAGACTGAGGGGTCATTGGCAGCATTTAAGCATTACAAAGAGTGTAATAAGAGATGTAAAGACGAAATCAGGGCGGCTAAAATAGAACACGAGAGACATATAGCGGAGGAGAGTAAAAAGAACCCCAATAAATTCTTTAAGTATATAAACAGTAAGAAAGCGAGGCCAGAACACATTGGCCCCATAAAAGATGACAAAGGAAATATGGCCACTGAGGATAGAGAAAAGGAGGAAGTGTTAAATAATTTCTTCTCTTCAGTCTTCACAAAAGAATCGGGGGGCGACACGAACATAGCTTGTAAGGCCGAACTAAACAACACACCTCAGGAAATAACGCCATGGCTAACAGAAGATAGACTAAATAAACTAAACTAGAGAAACTTAACATAAATAAATCACCGGAACCGGATGGCTTGCACCCGAGAGCTCAGCCAGGTGATTGCCAGACCATTATTCTTGATCTTTAAGGATAGTTTACAGACGGTATGGTGCCAGCTGATTGGAAAAAAGCCAACTTGGTACCAGTATTTAAAAAGGGGCCGAGATGTATCCTGGGTAACTATAGGCCGGTCAGTCTAACATCTGTAGTCTGCAAGATTTTGGAGGGGATGTTAAGGGACCACATACAAAACTTTATTAATGAAAACGGTATTATTAGTAGTAATCAGCATGGATTCATGAAAAATCGTTCATGCCAAACCAATCTATTAACCTTCTATGATGAAGTGAGCTGCCACCTAGATAAAGGAAGGCCTGTGGATGTGGTGTATCTGGACTTTGCAAAGGCCTTTGACACCGTTCCCCACAAACGCTTACTGTACAAACTAAGGAAGGTAGGTATGGACTATAAGGTGAGTACCTGGATAGAGAACTGGCTCCAGGGGAGAGTCCAGAAGGTGATGATTAATGGGGAGTACTCGGATTGGGCGGGTGTGGAAAGTGGGGTCCCCCAGGGTTCTGTCCTGGGACCAATCCTGTTTAATTTATTCATAAATGATCTAGAGGAGGGGATATCTAGTACAATCTCAGTATTTGCGGATGATACTAAACTAAGCTTGCCAATATCTTCTATGCAGGATGTGGAAACCTTACAAGCGGATCTGAACAAAATAACGGGGTGGGCAACTACATGGCAGATGAGGTTTAATGTTGAAAAATGTAAAGTAATGCACTTGGGGGCCAGAAACCAGAAAGCAAGCTACTCACTAGGGGGGGGACCTCTGGGTGAAAAAGACTTGGGGGTACTGGTAGACAACAGGCTTGGCAGTGGCATGCAATGCCAAGCCGCTGCAAGAAAAGCCAACAGAATACTGGGATGTATAAAAAAGGGGATTCACTCCAGAAATAAAGAGATTATTCTCCCGCTCTACAAGACTCTGGTCCGGCCACATCTGGAGTATGCTGTCCAGTTCTGGGCACGGTCCTCAGGAAGGATGTGCTGGAATTGGAAAGAGTCCAGAGAAGGGCAACAAAAATAATTAAATAATAAACTACAAGCACTGAACCTATTCTCTCTGGAGAAGAGACGATTGAGGAGGGATATGATATCAATGTACAAATACTGTACTGGCGACCCTAGCATAAGGAACAAACTATTCAGAGAAAGGAGATACAATAAGACACGTGGCCACTCACTAAAACTAGAGGAAAGGTGGTTTAACCTTAAAAATTCGTAAGGGGTTCTTCACTGTAAGAGCGGTAAGGATATGGAATTCTCTTCCACAAGCAGTCATATCAGCAGGGAGCATTGATAGTTTCAAAAAACTATTAGATGGGCACCTTAGAGACCACAACATACAGGGGTATACAATGTACGGTTAAAAGCAAACACACACACACATCATAGGTTGAACTGGATGGACTGATGTCTTTTTTCAACCTCACTAACTATGTCACTATCCCGTAACTATGATATCATCTGGTCATTGAGGTCCACCCCTCTCATATTAAGGTTATATCGTGGACACAGAGGGGTTTCTCCATAACACCAGTTGCCATAGAAATTTGGACTGCCATGTCTGTGTGAATGGAGGACAGAACGAAAACATTCCGTGTATCCCTCCACTTGACTGCAACCAATTTGTCTGTTTACAAGCAGGCTCTCTCCCCCTGACTAAGTCGGGTATCTACAAGCCGTTGGGGGGAAGCCCCGGCGATTAGGTCGCACAGTGCCATATTCGCCAATTTGAAATGCAAGCAAGTGACTAAAAAGTGGCATGCTTGTATAAAAGTTGTCCACGTACAAATGGTATCCCTTTCCGAATAAGGATGACACAAAGTCCAACACAATCTTGCCCCCGCTCCCTATGTAGTCTGGGCAGTTGGGGGGCTCCACAGTGCTATCTTTACCCTCGTAAACATGAAAACTACATGTACAGCCTGTGGCCCTGTCACAGAGCTTATACAGCATGACCCCGTCTGGCACACTTGCTGGGGATAAACTGCTTGAAAGCAAGGTGGCCAGAAAATGTAATCAGGGACTCATCAACGCAGACAACTTTTTGGGGTATCAAGAAGGCTGCAATCATTTATGAGAGGCCGAATTTTGTGGAGTCGGTCATATCCAGAGTCTCCCCGAGGATGACAGAATTCATTGTCACTGAAGTGCATTAACTGCAGGATTTGCTCGTATCTCGCCCTGGCCATGGAAGCAGAGAAATCACACCAAATGGTGAATTGGGTTAGTGGACCAATATGACCGCAACTCACTCCTTTTAGTTATGCCCATGTTGAGGGAAAGGCCCAGAAAGTTCTTAAACTCAGAAACCGTTATAGATTTCCAGCCAAATTGTCTGGCAAGGATCAAATTTGGGTTTGCGGGGATGAATTGACCAGCATATAAATTGCTTTGGTCCACAATAGATCTGTAAAGATCTTCAGTGAAAAACACCTCGTAAAAATCAAGGAGAGTAAAATTAGCTTTTTCCACCTGAATTCCGGGTTGGCCAGTGAATGGGGGAAGTACAGGCGCTTCAGAATCTGTGGGCTGCCAATCAGGATTTGCCAGCGCATCAGGGAGGGCACTATGGGCTCTACTGGCCTGTCTTCAAATTCTCGGTGGCTGCGGGCCACTACTTGTGCTAGCCACCAGCTTGAACTGCATTTATGGGACTCGCCATGTCACCAAGTGATACTGCAGTGCTGGTTTGTCTATGACCAGGGTGTACTAGGCCTCTGGTGCTTGCCAGTTCAACAGAAGTTTGAGCTGCACTAGTACCAACACTCTGCTGCATACGAGCACCCTGCAATTGCTGCACCTCAGTAACTCCAGAACAGGGTTGGGTATGGCTGACCTTAGCAGGGACCACTCCATCATCAGAGCTATCTGTCAGGGAGCCGCTGCTGTCTACAGGTTCATAACCCTCTTGAGCATGGAGTTCACCAGAGCTTCACATGTTGCCACTGAAGTCCTCTTCCATTCCTTCATAACAACATCATGGAGCTGGTGGATGTTAGAGACTTTGAACTCCTTCACCTTCCATTTGAGGATAACCCACAGATGCTCAATAGGGTTTAGGTCTGGAGACATGCTTGGCCAGTCCATCACCTTCACCCTCAGCTTCTTTAGCAAAGCAGTGGTCATCTTGGAGGTGTATTTGGGGTCGTTATCATGTAGGAATACTGCCCTGCAGCCCAGTTTCTGAAGGGAGGGGATCATGCTCTACTTCAGTAAGACACAGTACATGTTGGCATTCATGGTTCCCTCGATGAACTGTAGCTCCCCAGTGCTGGCAGCACTCATGCAGCCCCAGAAAATGACACTCCCACCACCATGCTTGACTGTAGGCAAGACACATTTGTCTTTGTACTCCACACCTTGTTGCCACCATACACGTTTGACACCATCTGAACCAAAAAAGTTTATCTTGGTCTCATAAGACCACAGGACATGGTTCCAGTAATCTATGTACCTAGTATGATTGTCTTCAGCAAACAGTTTGCTAGCTTTCCTGTGCATCATCTTTAGAAGAGGCTTTCTTCTGGGACAAAAGCCATACAGACCAATTTGATGCAGTGTGCGGCGTATGTTCTGAGCACTGGAAGGCTTACCCCCCACTGCTTCAACCTCTGCAGCGATGCTGGCAGCACTCATATGTCTATTTCCCAAAGACAACCTCTGGATATGATGCTGACCACGTGCACTCAACCTCTTTGGTAGATCATGGTGAGGCCTGTTCTGAGTGGAACCTGTCCTGTTAAACTACTGTATAGTCTTGGCCACTATGCTGCAGCTCAGTTTCAGGGTCTTGGCAATCTTCTTATAGCCTAGGCCAGTGGTGGCGAACCTTGGCACCCCAGATGTTTTGGAACTACATTTTCCATGGTGCTCAACTACCCTGCAGAGTGCATAAGCATCATGGGAAATGTAGTTCCAAAACATCTGGGGTGCCAAGGTTCGCCACCACTGGCCTAGGCCATCTTTATATAGACCAACAATTGTTTTTTCAGATCCCCAGAGAGTTCTTTACTATGAGGTGCCATGTTGAACTTCCAGGGACCAGTGTGTGAGAGTGAGAGCGATAACACCAAATTTAACACACCTGCTCACCATTCACACCTGAGACCTTGTAACACTAATGAGTCATATTACACCGGGAAGTGAAAATGGCTAATTGAGTCCAATTTGGACATTTTCATTTAGGGGTGTACTCACTTTTGTTGCTAGTGGTTTAGACATCACTGGCTGTGTTTTGAGTTTTTTTGAGGGGACAGCAAATTTACACTGTTATACAAGCTGTACAACTTCGCCCACCGATGAGCGCCCCATTTGTTTGTGTGTTCAGCGAACACACGAACAGCTGATGATCAAGTCGAACATCAAGTCCATCCCTATCCCTCAATATTGAAATGCAAGTGATCTGGTGTGGTACAGGAAGTGGGGGACTTTGTAATCGCTGTCCTCCCTTTCCACCCAGGGTTCATGTCTGGATAAGGGTCTGGTTGGAGGATTAATATGGTCCCAATTCCATTTTCCCCTTGTAGGGCAACTAATGTGTGTGAGCCAAGATAACTGTAAAAAAGAAAAAAAAATCCACAGCCAAACATGCACTGCCAGAGTGTGCAGTTCCAGAGAATGTCCATGAAACTTGTACTGTTCCATACAGCTTTATGGTATCCCCCAAGCATGTCATCTAAAGGATTTGTTGCCTTCACAGCCAAAAGAGAAGACCTTCTCCCTGCTTTATGATTGATAAGAATTTTGTATCAACATTCACCTCATATAGACTTCAATAAGGTCAAAGGTTGTGAACCTCCAGCAAATCCAACCCGGGCAGATTCACTCCTCTTAAAAAAAAAAAGTATATATATTGTGACAGGAAGTCAGGTAAATCTGTGGATGTAGTCACAGACAGGAGATACATTTCCACCTGGTTTAGGAAATTCACCAATTACTATAGCGTGTCGGCTGCAGAGGTAGCCAGGACGGCTTAAGGAAGTTGAAATGCCTTCAGCTGTTCAGAATGAGGAAGTTAAGGCCTCTATAATTTGTCCAAAGGAAGTCTAAGGATTGCTGCCTCCTGACGCTGTGTGAGCTGGGGAGAGGAGGACAGTCAGATGTGTGCCTCTCGACGCTGTGTGAGCCTGGGAGAAGGATTGCTGCCTCCTGACGCTGTGTGAGCTGGGGAGAGGAGGACAGTCAGATGTGTGCCTCTCGACGCTGTGTGAGCCTGGGAGAAGGATTGCTGCCTCCTGACGCTGTGTGAGCTGGGGAGAGGAGGACAGTCAGATGTGTGCCTCTCGACGCTGTGTGAGCCTGGGAGAAGGATTGCTGCCTCCTGACGCTGTGTGAGCTGGGGAGAGGAGGACAGTCAGATGTGTGCCTCCTGACGCTGTGTGAGCATGGGAGAAGGAATGCCCCCTGAAGCTTTGTGAGCATGGGGAAGACCTCCTGCAGCGATGTTCACTGAGGAGGGTAAAAAGTGTGAAGACTACTCAAGGTGAGGTCTGGGATTGGTTCTATGTGAAAAGAAATAAATGAACTATTTCTATGTGAAGACAAAAGGGACATTTGCTGGGTGAAGAGGAAAACAAAGGAATGTGTTCTATTTGAAGAGAAAAGGGACATGTCCAATGTGAAGAGAAAAGGGACATGTTCAATGGACATTTGTTGTGTGAAGAGAAAAACATGGACTATTGAGTGTCTGCTGTAGGATCAGCCAAGTCTGCCCAACAGTAGGTTGGGGACAGACTTCCTTAGGTAGGTTCCTGTGAGTGAGAAGGTAGCCGCCCACAGTGGCAAGGATTTATTTTGTGTTTTATTTTATTTTGGATGTTTTTGACGCTTGCAGTCTGGTGAAGAAAATTGCATGAATAAACCAAACTGTTGTTTTCAACCACTTCTCGGCTATCTCCCTGTGTAACTAACCCCCCCAAGGGGTCATCCACACCCGCCACTGAGCTAATCTCCTCACATATGGTGGAGGTATGCATTGGGCAGAAGCAGAGATCCCTGCAAAGAAGTGCATATGTTCTATGAACTTTGTCTGGTGCATGAGATTGCACAATCTGTGTGTGCAGGAGAGAAGATCCTGAAAGAGAAAAACTACTTGTTTTAAAGAGACAGTGGTCTCAAAATTTTTGATGAACTTTGTCTGGTGCATGAGACTGCACAAACTGTGTGTGCAGGAAAGGAGATCCTGCAAGAGAGAGAAAAGCTACAGGCTTTAAAGAGACAGTGGTCTCAAAATTTTTTGCTGGACTGTGAAAAATTTATTGTGGAGTAATTGAAGATGGGGCGGTCAAAACACCTGAAAGATGCAAAGATAGCTGAAATGAGAGACCGGATTCTATGGATGGAGGGGATGCTACCGCCTGAACGAGCCCCATCCATGCCTGAACAGAATCTGCTAAAGAGAAAGGTTGTTGTCCCTAGCAACACTGGGGCAAATGCGGATTTTCAGTGGAGCTTTGCAGCTCAACAAAAGGCTCACCAAGAGAGCATGGCAGGCTGGAAACAGAGACACCAGCAGCAAATGGAGGCAATTGGTTTGGAGGAAACCGAGTATGTGTGCAGGGCTGAGCTGGATGCCTTGCAACGGAAAATGGAAGAAAAGGAACACGCCCTGGAGTTGCTTAGGATGGAGCATAGAAACTTGCAGGCTCAGGTGTTACAGTGGGAAGAATCCACTGCTCTTCTTTTTTCCGAGTTACAAAAACGTGGAGAGACTATAATGGAGAAAGATGCCATCCTTATGGAAAAGGAAATTGAAATTCAGACTTTGCAGAAGCAAAGTATGGGTGAAATGTTGGAGTTGCGTAATCTGCTAGAAAAAAGTCTTCAGTCTTTGGAAGCTACAAAAATAGACCTGCAGTGGGTGCAGGAACAGAATGTCTCTCTGAAAACGACATTGTCTCTCAGTGACAAGGAGAAAAATGAGAGAGAGGCTAAATTACTCCTGACGCTGTGTGAGCATGGGAGAAGGAATGCCCCCTGAAGCTGAGTGAGCATGGGGAAGACCTCCTGGAGCGATGTGCGCTGAGGAGGGTAAAAAGTGTGAAGACTACTCAAGGTGAGGTCTGGGATTGGTTCTATGTGAAAAGAAATAAATAAACTATTTCTATGTTAAGACAAAAGGGACATTTGCTGGGTGAAGAGGAAAACAAAGGAATGTGTTCTATGTGAGGAGAAAAGGGACATGTTCAATGTGAAGAGAAAAGGGACATGTTCAATGGACATTTGTTGTGTGAAGAGAAAAACATGGACTATTGAGTGTCTGCTGTAGGATCAGCCAAGTCTGCCCAACAGTAGGTTGGGGACAGACTTCCTTAGGTAGGTTCCTGTGAGTGAGAAGGTAGCCGCCCACAGTGGCAAGGATTTATTTTGTGTTTTATTTTATTTTGGATGTTTTTGACGCTTGCAGTCTGGTGAAGAAAATTGCATGAATAAACCAAACTGTTGTTTGCAACCACTTCTCGGCTATCTCCCTGTGTAACTAACCCCCCCAAGGGGTCATCCACACCCCCCACCGAGCTAATCTCCTACATATTTACAGTTTGTTAAATTTTTTCACCACTGTATATAAAATAAAATAATTATTTAAGACAATTTTTTTCCAAAGAAAGTCTATTTATTATTAGAGAAGACTGTAAAATGCCGAATTTAAAAAAAAAATCCCTAATAAACCGTACGTGGAGTGTATTATACTGCTCATGCATGCATATTTGTGCTATACACTAGCCGATGTGTGAGAAACAGACATTTTCTGCTTTTATTCTATGACATCATAGTGTACAGGAATGTTTCTGACAGGTCATACAGCTCAGTACATGTACAATTCATTGCACAGAACACCACTCACATTATTTAATTTATTTTATTTTTTCTTTGAATTCATCTGAAGTAATGTGTGTTGATCTGTATTATGTATTGCACCTTATGGGGGTAAAAGGCAAAAAATCTGCGATAAATGGATGTTCAACACCATTAGCAAACTATGGATGTAATGTACACATTGACCATCACTGTACAATCCTATCAGTTATTTATATAATGCTAGTTATAAAAAAATATGTATAACTAAATATCATTATTAGTAACCGGCTTTACTATTCTGCTACAATGTGTGAGAGATTGTCATCATATGGTAACCAGAATCCAGAATATCACCTATCAGGGGAATCCAACATAACACCGAGATTAAACATTTTACTGTATAAGACACAAGAAATACAACATTCTAAATGTGACTTCAGTGATCGGGGGAAGAATAGTAAATTCAGATTCCATCCCCCAAGAGATTGGACAGAAACTTTCATCCAATAGAACAAACTCCGGCTCTTCCCTGAAGAAGATGTCTAATAATATTTTACTAAAGAATCGCTTTCCAGCATCAGCAATGCCGAGAAATAAAAGTTGTAGGTTTAGTAGTTTCTTTTGCTGGATATTCAGTATATATTATATTTAACATTCAGATGCAAGATTACAAAATAATATAATTGTTATCAGCATGAAAATTTTAAGAAAATGTATATGACAATTAGATATAATATCAATACTAATAATACTAATAATACTAATAATAATAATAATAATAATAAAGATAATTATAATAAATACTATAAATAATGGACTTATGATTTATGAAGAAAGGTTATGTAATATATATGGACGGATTGTTCATGAAATACATTTACAGGAATAAATATCTTTAATCTTTTTAACCACTTCCTCTCTCCCACCTGTACCCCACCTATGGACCAGAGCAATGTTTACTCTCCAGTATGAACCCATTGATTCAGCAATAACTTTGTAATAACAAAGTAATACATGCAATGTTTTTCTTGGAACAAATAAATACTTTTATTGCTGATATTGCCTTGAAAAAGTTTTTTATTTTTTACGAAATCCATAGACAAAAAAATAGCCAACCATAAAGCCCAACTCCAAGATAAATGTGTAGAAGCGGTAAAAATACAAACTGTATATGATGCTCGGATCCCCCAAAACAGGGGGCTGAATGGGTGAAAATTGAGGGCATTTGAACGACCAAAGTTTGCTCCAAACCTAGGTTTGGCCTGAAAAATCAGCTCATTCTTAATCTTCACCCATAATCCCATCCCTGCATGTGGAAGGTAAGTCACTTCACCATTTGGTCAGCAGGAGGGTCAACCTGATCACAGACACATGTTCCTAACAGAGATGTTATATATTGTCCATCACCCACTAAAGCCGGAAAAATGCTGAATGGCATCAGATGGCTGCAAACTCTTACATGCTACTTCATACGATCCTGTAAAACAGGATACTCATCTATGAATAGCTGAACCACCAGGCAAAGGAATTGTGCCAGACAAGGCATGTGTGTGAACTTTCCCTGCCATACAGGTTGGTGCTGTTGTCATACGTGACCTTTCCTGGAACAAGATGGAGTGCCACCTCTGGGCCTGACCCTTCAAAGCTTACAGAATTTCTGCCCCAGTGTGGATCTTGCCCCCTAAACAAATCAGGTCTGGCACTGTGTGCCATCATTTTGCCTAAATAAGTTTAAAATTTGTGGTGAAAATGTGCTAACATGGACCATCTTGGTTCATTCTTGAAAAAAATGAAAACATATTTATTTTTTCTAGCTGCAGTCTACTTGCTCTCTCTTAAGAAAAGGTGGCCTGGCCATAAAGATTTCACATCTTTGAGCTTCCTGTCTTTTCCTTTCTCCCTCCTGTAGCCCTCTTCCTCCCGGATCGGGCCTCTAACTTGAAATGCCTCCATTACACCCCCATTGACCATCTCGTACTGCAGTATCCCAGTCCTCTTAGACATTTTGGTCCTCCCCTTTCCCTTGGAGCACCAAACTATAGCCTCCCTATATGAATAAGTAGGATTTAGAAGATCTTCATATGTTTACTTCTCCTATCCACACCCCTTTCTCTCCCCCTCCCCTTTTTTGTGGTTTTGTTACATATGTCTAGTATTCCAGCTTACAATTGCACTCACTTGTGGAGGATTGTCCTGATGTCCTCCCCAACTAAATGTTGCTTATTCATTGATTCCACATGATAGGTTCCATGTTTTACTTGCTGTGTCATACTTATTGTAATAATGTTCTTACCAATTTTTTGCAATTACCTTATACTGTACTGTTTCTTTGATAAAAATATTTGAACATAGAATCTCATTAATCATTCATGTCATAGCAAGCATAGAGGAACTACACCATCCAGCATAATATGTCCAATCTACCTGTGTGCACAGTTATTAGGCAAGTGAATATTTTGACCAAATCATATTTTTTTTATGCATATTTTCCAACTCCAAGCTGTATAAACTTGAATGCTTATTGGATTTAGGCATATCAGGTGATGTGTGTTTGTGTAATGAGGGAGGGTGTGGCCTGACACCCTATATCAAGGTGTGCATAATTGATAGGCAGCTTCTTTTCCTTAGGCAAAATGGGCCAAAAAAGAAATTTAACTAACTCTGAAAAGTCAAAAATTGTAAAAAAAAGAAAAAAACGCTCCCCTAGGTTCACACTTAACCCTTTGATCCACGCTGGGTTAACTCCT
This sequence comes from Pelophylax lessonae, assembly GCF_965119305.1. Taxonomy (NCBI): domain Eukaryota; kingdom Metazoa; phylum Chordata; class Amphibia; order Anura; family Ranidae; genus Pelophylax; species Pelophylax lessonae. Next base: position 24,577,322 of record NC_138768.1, on the reverse strand, counting down.
TCCCTGCCAGTATTTATAGCACTTATTACTGTAGTAATGTCACTGGTCCCCCCAAAAGTGTCAAAAATGTCAGTTAGGGGTCCGATCTGTCCGCCGCAATGTCGCAGTCCCACAAAAAAATCCTAGATCGCCGCCATTACTAGTAAAAAAAATAAATAAATAAAAATGACATAAATCTTTCTCCTAGTTTGTAGATGAGATAACTTTTGCGCAAACCAATCAAAATACGCTTTTTACCAAAAATATGTAGCAGAATACAAATTGGCCTAAAATGATGAAAAAATTAAATTTTTTATTTATTTATTTATTTATTTATTTATTTTTGGGGGGGGGGGGGGAATGTTATATAGCAGAAAGTGAAAAATATTGTTTTGTTTTTGTTTTTTGTTTTTTCAGAATTGTTGCTCTTTTTTGTTTATAGCGCAAAAAATAAAAATTGCAGAGGTGATGAAAAACCACCAAAAGAAAGCTTTATTTATGAGAAAAAAAAAACATCAATTTTATTTAGGTACAGCATCGCACGACTGCGCAATTTTCCGTTAAAGTAACGCAGTGCCGAATCACAAAAAAATGGCCTGGTCATTAACCACTTAATTACAAAATAATAGTGATGTGCCAGTCAAAAAGAGTGTAAATTCATAAACACAATTAAATGATTCACAAACTTATAAATAAGTGTCCATAAACCGTGTAATCATCCCGAGTGTCCATACATAATGAATGGAATCAACTCCCAAATGTCCAGAAGAACTTAAATATACACCTCAGTGAGCTGTGCAATCCCACCACCAGGTGATTTGGTCTCTCACCTCCACTGAAGACCCAATCATGGGTCAGTAACAGCCTTGTTCTATACACAGGGATCCCCGGACCACATAGGCTATGGATAGCCTCTCACCTCCAAAGTGATTACCACATATGCAGGCATGTTGAGTGTTTTAGAGATCTCACTTTTTGTCACAAAGTTTTGGAAATTGAAATAAGAGGAAAAAAATGAATTTTCCTGTTTTCCAAAAAAAATGTGATCTGCAAAATACTCACCATGCCTCTCAGCAAATAGATTGGAGTGTCTACTTTGCAAAATGGGGTCATTTGGGGGGAGGGGGGGGGGGTTTGTGCCATCTTGGCATTTCATGGACTTCAAAAGTGTGATAGGTAGTAAGGAGTGAGATCAACAATTTAGGCCCTTAGAAAGCCAGAAGGTACGGATTGGTTTTCCGGGTCCTGTACGCAGCTAGACTGCCACAAAGTCTCACACATGGGGTATCCCTGTACTCAGGAGAAGTAGCAGAATGTATTTTGGGGTGTCATTTCACATATACCCATGGCATGTGTGAGCATTATATCATTTACTGACAACTTTGTGTAAAAAAAAAAAAAATAATAATAATAATTTTCCCGAAACTTGTGGCAAGATATAAACTATTCCATGGACTCCTCATGCCTCTCGGCTAATAGTTTGGAGTGTCTACTTTGCAAAATGGGGTAATTTGGGGGAGTTTGTGCTATCTTGAAATTTCCGGGCCTCTGAAACTGTGACAGGTAGTGCAGAGGTAAAATCAGCAATTTACACCATTAGAAAACCTGAAGATGGGGATTGGTTTTCGGGGTCGCGTACACAGCTAGGCTCCCAAAAAGTCTCACACATGTGGTATCCCTGTACTCAGGAGAAGCAGCAGAATGTATTTTGGGGTGTCATTTCACATATACCCATGGAATGTGTGAGCAATATATTATTTAGTGACAACTTTGTGTAAAAAAAATATTAAAAAAAAAAGAAATAATAATTTTCCCGAAACTTGTGGCAAAATATAAAATATTCCATGGACTCACCATGCCTCTCAGCAAATAGCTTAGAGTGTCTACTTTGTAAAATGGGGTCATTTTGGGGGGGTTTGTGCTATTTTGAAATCTCAGGGCCTCTGAAACTGTGACAGGTAGTACAGAGGTAAAATACACAATTTAGGCCATTAGAAAACCTGAAGGTGGTAATTGGTTTTCGGGGTCCCGTACACAGCTAGGCTCCCCAAAAGTCTCACACATGTGGTATCCCTGTACTCAGGAGAAGCAGCAAAATGTATTTTGGGGTGTCATTTCACATGTACCCATGGCCTGCGTGAGCAATATATCATTTAGTAACAACTTTGTGTAAAAAAAAACAAATTGTCATATTCCTGAAACTTAGGGCAAAATGTAAAATACTCCATGGACTCAATATGCCTCTCACAAAAAAATAGCTTTGGGTGTCTACTTTCCAAAAAGGGGTCATTTGGGGGGTGTTTGAACAGTCCTGGCATTTTATGCTCAATCTTAGCCACACATCACCCACTCTTCTATCCACTTGAAGACCAAGCCTTTTTTGTGACTTTTTGTTTACATGAAAAAATATTTTTCTTTTACAAGAAAATTACTTTGAACCCCCAAACATTATATATTTTCTTAAAGTAGAGGCCCTACAGAACAAAATGGTGGATGTTGCAATTTTTTTTGTCACACGGTATTTGCGCACACATTTTCCAAACGCAATTTTTGCGTAAAAAAAACACTTTTTTTATGTTTAACCTCTTTCCCACTAGCCACTGTGCTGCTACTGCGGCACAGTGGCTCGTTATCGTCTAGCGACGTAGACCTACGTCGCTAGACTCCTCCCCCTGTAGGCGGCGTGCTCCCGCTGTTTTCATTCACAGCGGGAGTCGGACCAGGGGAGGAGCGGCGGCGATCGCCACAGCTCTGCCCCGATCGTCGGGGAATCCAGTTTGGAGATCCGCCCACCTGTGTAAACAGAGCGGGCGGATCTCCTAAGTGACAGGGAGTGACGGATCGGAGTGTTCAGCATAGCTGGACATCCGATCTGTCCCTGGCTCACACAACCCCCTCCCCCCCCACACGTTAGTAAGAACCAGGCATACATTAACCCCTCCCTCTCCAATAAAATTAACCCCTTCCCTGCCAGTGTTATTTTTACAGTAACAGTGCATATATATAGCACTGATTACTGCAGTAATGTCACTGGTACCCCCAAAAGTGTCAAAAATGTCAGTCAAGGGTCCGATCTGTCCGCCGCAATGTCACAGTCCCGCAAAAAAAATCGCAGATTGCCGCCATTACTTGTTAAAAAAAAACACCAAAAATGACAGAAATCTTTCCCTTAGTTAGTAAACGCAATAACTTTTGCGCAAACTAATCAAAATACGCTTATTTACCAAACATAGGTAGCAGAAAACAAATTGGCCAAAAATTTAAAAAAAATTGGTTTTTACATCTTTTTTGGGGGGAATTTCATATAAAAAAATGTTAAAAATATTGTTATTTTTTCAAAATAAACGCTCTTTTTTTGTTTATAACACAAAAAGTAAAAATCGCACAAGTGATCAAACACCACCAAAAGAAAGCTCTGTTTGTGGGAAAAAAAAGACGTAAATTTTGTTTGGGTATGGCGTCGCATGACCGCGCAATTGTCAGTTAAAGTTGCACAGTGCCAAATCGCAAAAAGTGGCCCAGACGTAAGACATCAAAATGCTCTAGTGGTAAAGTGGTTAATGCAGAAATACACTATATAATTCCTAATTGTTTGGTAAAATGTAAAATATAATCTTATGCCGAGTACATAGACACCAAACATGACATGCTTTAAAAATTGCAGCGGCAACAAACTACGTACGGTTTTAAAAGCCTTTAAAAGTCTTTACAGGTTACCACTTTGGACTTACAGAGGAGGTCTACTGCAAGAATTACTGCACTCGACCTGGCGTTCGCGGCAATACCTCACATGCAGGGTGCAATTGCGGTTTACATATGACACTAGACCAATGCTTGTGTGCGCATTTGCGCGCAAGCACGGGGGGACAGGGGGGCTTGATTTTTTTATATTTTTTTGCTTTTTTATGTTATTTTGACACCTTTTCTTTCATTTTTTTTTTTTTATCATTTTTATTGTTATCACAGTCAATTTAAATTTCTCCTATGATAGCAATCTGTAGTGACAGGTACTCTTTTTTTTAAAAGAATTGGGGTCTTTTATACTCTAGATCTCTCCTCTGACCTTAACGCATCTGACCACACAAAATTGGTGTGATAAAATGCTTTCCCAATTTCCCAATGGCCCTGTTTATTTCTGGCGAAACAGAAGTCATGAAATGCTCGTAGCTTCCGATATCTTAGGCCATAGAGATGATTGGAGACATTCTCATCTCCAATCAGCTCTATGGTTAGATAACTGAACCACCGACTGCATTCTCGGGTTAACTGGTGGGACAGGAGAGCCCAAGAAAAACCATGGAAGCGGCGGAAGGCGGCAGGAGGGGGGGGGGATTCCCCTCCCACTGCATGTAAAAGCAGTCTAGCGGCCAATTATCCGCTAGGATTGCTTTTACATGTACGCCGAACGCTGGCTGTAAAAAATGATACCAAGGTGATGCCTAAATGTGCAGACATCATCTTGGTATAACCACTCAAAGTCCAGGAACGTACCAGTACATTGCAGGTCCTTGTTTGGCATATAGTATAGGTTTTTTTTTTTTTCATGCAGCCTGTGGGCTGAACAAAAAAAAAAAAAGAGAACCTAACAGAAATCACCACAGGAATATTGTGTAGTATACACACCATTAACCGCCCAACAGCCAAACCCACTGATTTAATGGTGGGTGTACATGACAATATTCCACGTATTCCTATAGGTATTTTAACTGCAGTGGTGAAATCAGCCTACCACAGCGCTGCCATCAGAGGAAGAATAAAAAAAAAAAAACAAATTACAGTAAAAGTACATAGGAAGTGAAGAAGAACATAAAAATAACTTAGACGACAACTATTTTTGGCTTTTTTATTTTATGTTATTATGCATTTTTTTTCTTCAACGTTAGAGTTCCAGGTTCCAGGTTAGGGTCTCTCAAAATGACGATAGCCATCAAACATCTTTTGAGACCCTGTGTAAATGTGCCCTAAACTGTGCCGTGCTGTACCCTACGCCAATAATCCACTAGTGTGTGGTAGCGACGGAAACAGTCACCGTGGCAAAGACCAGGTCGGTGAGGGCAGTCGGGACAATAATTACGGGTGTCACGCCTAAATCCGCGCTTGCTGCAGACACGGCATCTTTTTTGGGGTATCGTTGGGTAGGGGTACTCGGGAGGAATTCCGGAAAATGCCTCTCATGCAGCCGGCTCACTGCATCTGGTTGGGGAATTTGAGCAGGAGCACCAGCTGGACACAGAAGGGCACTGATTATCTCTTCTTGGAATTGAAAGAAGGATAATGTTCCAGGCAGACGCTTTGTATAAGACAAAAGCGTTGTACATAGCCAATTGAAATAGGTATACAGACACTTTTTTGTACCAGCGTCTGGCCTTAAGGGGAATTAAGTACGGTCCCATCATCTGGTCATTGAAGTCCACCCCTCTCATTTTACGGTTATAGTCGTGGACACAGAGGGGCTTCTCAACAACAACACCGGTGACCGTAGTAATTTCGCCTGCTGTGTCTGGGTGAATGGAGGCCAGAACGAAAATGTTCAGTTTGTCCCTCCACTTCACTGCAAGCAATTCATTGCACCTCAAGCTGGCTCTCTCCCCCAAGCTCAGTGGGGTTTTTACTAGCCGTTGGGGGAAGCCCCAGCGATTAGATCGCACAGTGCCACAAGCGCCAATTTGCAATTGAAAGAGGTGTCTAAAAAGTGGCACGCTTGAATAAAAATTGTCCATGTACAAGTGGTAGCCCTTTCCGAATAAGGGTGACACCAAGTCCCAAACTATCTTGTCCCTGCTCCCTATGTAGTCTTGGCAGTCGGGGGGCTCCATAGAGCTATCTTTTCACTCATAGACACGTAAACTAACTGTATAGCCTGTGGCCCTGTCACACAACTTGTGCAGTTTGACCCCGTATCTGGCACGCTTGCTGGGGAGATACTGTTTGATAGCAAGGCGGCCAGTAAACTTAATCAGGGACTCGTCAATGCAGACATCTTGTTGGGGGGTAAACAAGGCTGCAAACCGCTGATTGAAGTGGTCTACGAGGGGCCGAATTTTGTGGAGTCGATCATATTCAGGGTCTCCCCGAGGACGACAGAGTTCTTTGTTGCTGAAATGTATGAACCAAAATATTTGTTCGTATTGAGTCCTGGACATAGCAGCAGAGAACACGTGCATTTGATGAATTGGGTCAGTGGACCAATATAACCGCAATTCATTCTTTCCTGACAGACTCCATGGCAGCATACGTTTGGGTAGGCCCCGCCTCCTCTCCTACCTCATAGGACCCCACTCCCATAAATCTTTGCTCCCTTTCAACATCCGTGTTCCTTTTTTGTTCCTCCTCATACATACGGTGTTATGTTCCTACTATTTCGGTCCTATATACTGGAAGCAGGAGTGGGTCACGGAGCCTCCACTAAGCCCTTGCTCTTAGCAGGGTATGGAGGGGGCAATGGAAGAGACCCTCAGCAGCCGCTCTGTGGTCTGACCAAGAGAGCCCAGCTGCTTTGGGTGGCCTATTATTGCCCGAAGATACAGCCCGGTGTTGGGTCTCCAGGACCCGCCTCCAGCCCTGTTATGGGACCCATTTTTTGTCTTCTCTATATGTATGTTTATTGCTCTGCTTGTCTGTGTAGTTCCATGCCTGTTATTATGCTTTGTGTTGTATACATTATAATACAATATAAAAATAAGTTGCGCTGTGGATGATGTATACAAGTTGATTGTATGGTGAAATTGAAAAAGATACGAATAATGTCCAGAATATGGAAACAAAAATGGGTAACTTGTGCAGGTACCGCTTACCGGAAATATGATAAATAAAGGCCCATCAGTATAATTCCAATACGACCCAGGAGTAGGATCCAAGTGGGCTACCAGGTTCCAACGCGGATCCCTCAATGGAGTGGTAACATGTATGATACAAAAAAATATAACGCCATAGCGTAAAACCAAAAAATATGTGTAATGAAAAAAACACCCAAAGTGCGATGGGAACACCACTGCTCCCGTAGTGAAAGAAAACGTGATGAAAGGATACCACAAAGCCCCAATAGGTACTCCTTACCAAAATGAAGAGAAAAGACAGCAGATGCACCAAAAAAGGGGGGGGGGATTGCCCCAATAGGACAGCAGCTTACCACAAGGATGAGTATGGAGAGCTTATATATAACTGGATAGATGTGACTCGAACATGCAAGCAAGTGAGGGGACACCTCTGGTAGATAAAACACCCTTACCGACTCCTGATGATATGGAGGCAGGAAGGATATGAAGGGAACCAATCCGGTGTATCTCCTCACTCAGATGGGGAACTCAGATAGACGGTAATGGATCAACCATGGATAATGCAAAATATATGGAAAACGCCATAGTGTAAAACCCACTATGTGAGGAGATACACCGGATTGGTTCCCTTCATATCCTTCCTGCCTCCATATCATCAGGAGTCGGTAAGGGTGTTTTATCTACCAGAGGTGTCCCCCCACTTGCTTGCATGTTCGAGTCACATCTATCCAGTTATATATAAGCTCTCCATACTCATCCTTGTGATAAGCTGCTGTCCTATTGGGGCAATCCCCCCCCCCCTTTTTTGGTGCATCTGCTGTCTTTTCTCTTCATTTTGGTAAGGAGTACCTATTGGGGCTTTGTGGTATCCTTTCATCACGTTTTCTTTCACTACGGGAGCAGTGGTGTTCCCATCGCACTTTGGGTGTTTTTTTCATTACACATATTTTTTGGTTTTACGCTATGGCGTTATATTTTTTTGTATCATACATGTTACCACTCCATTGAGGGATCCGCGTTGGAACCTGGTAGCCCACTTGGATCCTACTCCTGGGTCGTATTGGAATTATACTGATGGGCCTTTATTTATCATATTTCCGGTAAGCGGTACCTGCACAAGTTACCCGTTTTTGTTTCCATGTTCTGGACATTATTCGGATCTTTTTCAATTTCACCATACAATCAACTTGTATACATCATCCACAGCGCAACTTATTTTTATATTGGACATTTTTTGGGTGCTAGTCTCACTTGAGGTTGCTGCTTTTATTTTATTTTAGGATTAGCGCAATTGTTCTTTTTTTTTTATACATTATAATACAGTCCGGGTTCACTTTTTGTCCCCTGGAGCCCTTTTGGGTCACCTACTTTGTTCCTTCTGGCTCCCGGTCTGGCCGCGGCTGCAATCGCGACCGCCGCTTCCGGGTTGTCAGGCGCCTCTGCGCATGCGCAGTACGCGCCGGGTATTGGATTCAGCGCGCATGCACGGTAGCGACGTGTGACGTCACTCGCACTTGCGCAGTGCTTCCGAGTGCCCGCGAGGCGGTCTATTTAAGCATAGATGTCAGCCAGAGCTGGTGGGAAGGTCGCCATTTTCGGTAGCCTCCCCCAGACTCTGGTTTTGTGTGTTTTAAGATAAGACTCTACAATTTATTGCAAAACAAATAGCCTGCAGTATAGTAATGGTACTTAGTATATCTATCCTTCCTCCAGCTAGAAAGAGATTTGCCCGATAGCTTCAAGCTATGGATTCATCGCCCCCCCCCTAGTGGCCAGCCCGCTCATACAAGGTATGTGCTGGACATTTAGTGGGGAGATCTGCGTGTTTTTTCTCTTATGTCTCTTATGTCTCTTTCCATGCTGTATATGTCTGTCTCCAGCTCTTCTAGGTCTGACCAGCAGCCCAGTGCACGCAGTGAAAACAGACATTCGAAATCACAACACCGGCACTCCTCATCTAGGTCCAGGCGCAGTTCCCCCCATAGAAGGGGATGTGATGGTCAGTCTTCTGCTTCCACACATCATTCCCACACGGGAAGAAATGTTGGGGGTGTGGTACCCTAGTTATGGATGGTTCCTCTCTGTGTAAACCCTGCTATGCCCAAGCTATGGGTGAGAGGGAGAAGTCGGACCAACATATTGAGGAGGTTGTGCGCAGAGTCCTTAAAGACTCCCTCACTGAGCTACACAGGCCAAGTGCTTCTGCAGAGCCATCCCGCTCTCCTGAAAGATCTTCTGGTTCAAGATCCTTTTGAGTCTTCCCAGCCCAGCCATCCTTCCATCCTCCCGTCTGAATCCAATTCAGATGACTCCGGTACAGGGTTTGAGTTCAACCTCGTCTCCCCTTTAGTGAAGGCGGTGAGAGAAGCCCTTGATTGGGAGGATCCTGCTGTCTGCTCCCCGAAGCAGAAAACATTTTTCAAGCAGTTATGCAAAGAACGCTTGAACTTTCCCTTCCTAGGGGAGCTGGGAGACATAATCTCCAAAGAATGGAGCAAAGTGGAAAGGAAAAATTCCATGACCACGAAAATGGCAAAGCTATATCCGTTCAAGCAGGAAGAGGTGAAGCACCTGGATTCTCCTCCCCTGGTGGATGCGGCTGTGATGCGACTTGTGAAGCACGTCACTCTTGCGATGGAGGATACTGTGTCGTTTAAGGATCCTTTGGATAGGAGGATTGACGCTGACCTCAAATGAGCATATCTCTCGGCTGGCATGGCCTGTAAGCCAGCATTGGCCTTGGCTACAGTTTCAAAAGCCATGGAAGTCTGGATCAATGCCCTGGATGATATGATACTCTTAAAGGAGTTTCGGAAGAAGAAGTTTATAGCTCTCCGATTCAGGAGCTGAAAATGGCTGCGGGTTTCTTGGGGGAGGCATCTATAGACACCATTAGCCTTTTGGCCCGAGTTATGCTGTCTTCAGTCACGGCTAAACGTGCCCTCTGGCTTCGTCCTTGGGTGGCTGACACTGCATCTAAACAGGCATGGTGCCGGATTCCCTTTGAGGGTTCTTCCCTCTTTGGGAACAAGCTGGATGCGGCCATAACTCGGGCCACAGGTAGGAAGTCTCGGTTCCTCCCTCAGGATAAACACCCAGGCGCTCAGAAGCACTCCTTTCCAAGGAGGCAGAATGTAAATCGCTCTAGGGAAGCGCGCAGCTACAGACCGGGCAAGACCTATGGGAGAGGTTGGAAGTCAAGACAGTCTACCTTCCAGAAAGGCTCAAAAGGCACTGACCGGGAGGGCACCAAATCCTTTTGAGGTTGGGCCCGTCCAGGCATCCCCGATAGGAGCCAGATTGCTCCAATTTCGGGATATCTGGGCGGCCTCGATCCAGGATGCCTGGGTCTTAGACATCGTGTCCCAGGGGCACTATTGGGTGTTCAACAACGTTCTCAAGCCCAGGTTCATCGCTACATCTCTTCCCCCTTCTTCAGAGAAAAAGAAGATCCTTCTTTCCTATCTAGACACCTTATTGGCTGAGCAAGCTGTAGTTCCAATTCCTGAAGCAGAAAGAGGTCTGGGGGGTCTATTCATCCCTCTTCCTTGTCCAGCAGAAAAACGCCACTTGGCGGCCTGTGATAGACCTCACGCACCTCAACAGATCTATCCATCTGAAAAATTCAAGATGGAGTCCCTAGTCACAATCCAGCAATCCTTTCTCCCAGGAGACTGGCTAGCATCCATAGATCTGAAAGATGCGTACTTTCATTTTTTTGTTTAATAATTCTTTATTAAGAAATTTTTGTACCAGAACAAGTGTATGAACATAAATACACAATGAGTACACCAAACAAGGTATTAACAGTAATATTTGACATATTGTGCCTTTGGCAAAAAAAGACAATCATTCCGGTAAAGTATATGAACCCAGTAGAAGAGGGGGGTTGAAAAGAAAAGAAGAAGAACGATAAAGAGAAGAAAAAATAGCAAGAAAGGAAGGAGGGGGGAGGGGAGGGAATGAGGGATTGGGGGAGGGGAGGTGGAGGGGGGGGATGATGTGGGGGAAAGAAGGAGGGGAGGGGGGAAAGGGGGGGGGCTGAGGGTCGTAGAGGGGGAGGAGAGGTGGGTTAAGGGGGGGTGGGGAGGGGTTAAGGGTGGGGAGGTGGATGGTTGGTCAGTCAACAGAATATTGAGCATTACATTTCACAACCTGTCAACTACCAATAAGGTCAGCGACATTAACCCTACAGTGCGATATACCTCATTCTCCCTATGGGTTGTCTACTCCATCAGGAGATTTATTCAGTAAAGTAGCGTATTCAGCCGAAAGTGTGAACGAGATGCGTACTTTCATGTGCCAGTGGCAAGAGAGTTTCAACAGTTTCTCCGATTCGCCATCGGTCATGCTCACATGCAGTTCACATGTCTCTCCTTTGGACTTTCAACATCGCTCACATGTTTTCCAAGACCTTATTGGCTGTTGTAGCTCTCATCAGGATCAGAGGTATAAGGTTACACCATTATTTGGACGACCTGATTCTTCTGTCCCAGGACAGATCTCAGCTGCTGTTACATCTGGAGCAAGTGACCTCCACTCTCCAAGAGTTTGGGTGGATTCTGAATCTCAAAAAGAGCCATCTGGTACCAACACAGTCTCTTGTGTTCCTAGGGGCATTGTTCAACACAATAAAGTGCACAATCTCCCTGCCCGAGGAAAAGATCCCGGTGGTTCAAGGCAGGGTGGCTCTCGCCCTAGCTGCCTCCCGTCTCACTGCCCGCCAGTGTCTGAAGGTGGTGGGGACTCTTGTGGCTACATCCCCCATGGTGAAGTGGGCTCTGTGGAAGCTGAGACCCTTCCAGAGGGGTTTACTCCAGCAATGGATGACAGAGAACATGTCACAGGTTATTCAACTCACCCCATTCATGAAGGGATGCCTTCCTTGGTGGCTACGTCGAGTGAATCTCACAAATTGCCATTCGATCACCCCAATCACTTGGATCACGATAACCTCCGATGCCAGCAGTACCTGTTGGGGAGCCCACTGTTTTTCAGAAGTGGCACAAGGCAGGAGTGGTGTCCAATATTCTGGAACTGCGAGCTGCCTTCACAGCCCTTCAGGCTTTCCGCCATCTGACTCAGGGAGCTTCAGAGTTACCCTGGACAACGCCACAGCAGTGGCATTTGTCAAGAGGCAGGGAGGAACACGCAGCATGACTCTTCTCCAGGAAACAGAACCGATCATGTCCTGGGCCCAGCAACATCTGGCCTGGGCCCAGCAAAATCTGGCCAATCTCTCGGCAGTCTTTGTTCCAGGAGTACTGAATGTGGAAGCAGACTTTTTCCAGATACAAACTTGACAACAACGAGTGGTCTCTCCATCAGGAAGTGTTCGATTGGGTTCCGTCTCTAGGGATATGCCCAGAAGTGGATCTTTTTGCGGCCCCCCGCAACAAAAAACTCCGGAAATACTATGCGAGGTTCTGGGATCCTCAGGCCTTCGGAGTAGATGCCCTCACGGACAGCTGGAATTTCCAAACTGCCTATGCTTTTCCGCCAGTGCCAATAAATCTCCAATTCCTTCAGAGACTGAAAATGGAGGAGGTAGAAGTCCTAGCGATAATTCCCTTCTGGCCCAACAGGCCCTGGTTTCCCCTGCTGTCTCTCCTCAGCTTCAGGGATCCGATCTCTCTACCCCTCAGGCTGGACCTCCTATCACAGGGTCCTACTATGCATCCATGCCCTGCACGGCTGCACCTCAAGGCTTGGTTCTTGAGAGGGGGAGGTTTGAGGCTCTCGGATGTCCAGAAGAGGTAATTCCTACTCTTATGAATTCGAGAAGAGGTAGCACCAACAGGGTTTATGAGAGGATCTGGGCTAAGTTCCTTAGTCACCAAGTTCCGGGGTCTGGTCCAGTGGACACACCTACAATTCGGAAATAGTTCTTCCCACCTTCAGAACCAATGTGGGATCTCCAGTTCATCCCCTAGATGTGGGCAACACTGTGAATCAATACTTGGAGTCTACATACTCCTTCCCTCGGATTTTCTCTTTGTCCTTCTCCATGGAAAGAAGAAGGGAATGTGTGCCTCTTATAGAGCGGTGGCTGTGTGGATTGTCCAGGCTATTCAAATGGCATACAGAGCAAAGGGCTTGGCTCCTCCTCCGGAGGCGGTTACGGCTCATTCAACTAGAAGCATTTCAAAATCATGGGCAGTCTCTAAGCATGTCGCTCCCGATGTGATCTGCAGGGCAGCCTCCTGGCCATCTATCAACACTTTACTTGACCATTATTGTGTTGAAAAAAGATAATAAAATCCGCGCTAAGGAATCAAAGGATATAAATAAGTACTAATAAGCTGCAGCCTCACTTAAACTATAGCCAAAAGACTATATAAATAGATAAGAATGGAGGTGATGGCGCTGCTTATATTATAAGGTGTAATTAGGTGGATATTCCTATGTAAACATATATCATCGGATGAATTGTATATAAAAAAGGCTATGGAGAATAGCCACCAGGTGGCGAAGTGTAATGTGCAAAGATGTGCTGAGATAAATAAATATGTGTATATATACAATATGCAATAGTGATAAAAATAAATAGTCAACAGAGTGAATCTATAAACAACATTAAATAAATCAATCAATAAATAATATAAAATGACTCAAAAATCACGATGATAAAAATTAGTAAAATAGTGCGGGAAAAGTTTGACCAAACAGGATAAATGTGCAAATATACAGGAGAGTATTATTCAAAGTGTACAAATAGGTGATAATATAAAAAATTATTATAAAAATTAAAGTTCGTGATCAAAAAATTGTGCAAAAGCAATAAAGTGCGGGAAACTTCTTTCCAAAGTGTGACAATACGTAATAATCAGTCAATTCATATACTAGAATACATCCATAAATAGGTGAGTGTACCCAGTGAGATAGGTGGGCAGTGACTTACGGTGACCCCCAAGGTGGGTGACTGGTGAGCTGCAAAGTGGCTACTGATGAAAAACCTACTCACCAGATATACCCACCCCACACAGGGGTATAGAGTGGGTATTGTAGATATGCCTCGCTGGTCCTTACTCTGTGTAGTGGTTCCCTTCCTGGGGGAGAATGGTGTGGGGTCCGCGGGGTATCGCAGATATCCTAGCGTGGGGTCCAGTACTAGGGTCTTGTTCCAATATGTCCGATGCTCCGTGGAGGGATCTAGTATGGCCACTCACAAGTATATGGATGGGAGGGTCATAGGAAGTGGAAAGACTCGATAGTGTGATATCGTAGGGGATATTTTATTCAGCAGTATACAATAAATGAATACTCACATTAAATCATATGGAAAACAGCGTGGTATTGGCGTCCCGGAACGCAATGCGTTCCAACTGGAAACCGGAAATGACGTGACGGCGCTGTACGCGTTTCGTCATGTGACGTCTTCTGCAGCCTGCAGAAGACGTCACATGACGAAACGCGTACAGCGCCGTCACGTCATTTCCGGTTCCGGTTTCCAGTTGGAACGCATTGCGTTCCGGGACGCCAATACCACGCTGTTTTCCATATGATTTAATGTGAGTATTCATTTATTGTATACTGCTGAATAAAATATCCCCTACGATATCACACTATCGAGTCTTTCCACTTCCTATGACCCTCCCATCCATATACTTGTGAGTGGCCATACTAGATCCCTCCACGGAGCATCGGACATATTGGAACAAGACCCTAGTACTGGACCCCACGCTAGGATATCTGCGATACCCCGCGGACCCCACACCATTCTCCCCCAGGAAGGGAACCACTACACAGAGTAAGGACCAGCGAGGCATATCTACAATACCCACTCTATACCCCTGTGTGGGGTGGGTATATCTGGTGAGTAGGTTTTTCATCAGTAGCCACTTTGCAGCTCACCAGTCACCCACCTTGGGGGTCACCGTAAGTCACTGCCCACCTATCTCACTGGGTACACTCACCTATTTATGGATGTATTCTAGTATATGAATTGACTGATTATTACGTATTGTCACACTTTGGAAAGAAGTTTCCCGCACTTTATTGCTTTTGCACAATTTTTTGATCACGAACTTTAATTTTTATAATAATTTTTTATATTATCACCTATTTGTACACTTTGAATAATACTCTCCTGTATATTTGCACATTTATCCTGTTTGGTCAAACTTTTCCCGCACTATTTTACTAATTTTTATCATCGTGATTTTTGAGTCATTTTATATTATTTATTGATTGATTTATTTAATGTTGTTTATAGATTCACTCTGTTGACTATTTATTTTTATCACTATTGCATATTGTATATATACACATATTTATTTATCTCAGCACATCTTTGCACATTACACTTCGCCACCTGGTGGCTATTCTCCATAGCCTTTTTTATATACAATTCATCCGATGATATATGTTTACATAGGAATATCCACCTAATTACACCTTATAATATAAGCAGCGCCATCACCTCCATTCTTATCCATTATTGTGTTGAACCTGCTGCATTATACTCTGTTAATTTTGGCGTTCAAGTCCTGTCAGTTGACGGTGCCAATGAAAATTTTCTTTGTTCAGCATCTTCCCACCCGGGAGTGTATAGCGAGTTATTTCCCAAACGTATGCTGCCATGGAGTCTGTCAGGAAAACGGAAAATTGATATAAAATACTTACCGTAATTTTCCTTTCCTGATGGACTCCATGGCAGCAGGAATCCCCTCCCTATTCCTGAGTAGGCTAGTTACAGAACACGGATGCTGAAAGGGAGCAAAAATTTATGGGAGTGGGGTCCTATGAGGTAGGAGAGGAGGCGGGGCCTACCAAACGTATGCTGCCATGGAGTCCATCAGGAAAGGAAAATTACGGTAAGTATTTAATATCAATTTTCCGTTTTTTTGTAATGCCCGTGTTGAAGGATAGGCCCAGAAAGATTTTAAAATCGGAAATTATTATAGGATTCCAGGCGAATGGTCTGGCAAGGGGTGAATTTGGGTTGGCGGTGATGAATTGTTGTTCGTATAAATTTGATTGATCCACAATAGATCTGAAAAGATCTTCAGTGAAAAACAGCTCAAAAAAGTTATTCCGGGTTGGGCAGTGAATGGGGGAAGTACTGGCGCTGTAAAATCTGTGGGCTGCCAATTAGGATATGTCAGCGCTTCAGGGAGGGCACTATGGGCTCTACGGGCCTGTCTTCGAATACGCGGTGGCTGCGGGCCACTACTCGTGCTAGCCACCACCAGCTTCAACTGCTCTTATGGGACTCGCCACGTCACCAAGTGTTACTGCAGTGCTGGTTGTACTAGGACCAGGGTGTACTAGGCCACTCGTGCTTGCCAGATCACGAGAAGTGTGAGCGGCACTAGTACTACTGCATACGAGAAACATCCGGTTCTTGCATCTCAGCAACTCCAGAATGGGGTCGGGTACACCTGACCTTAGCAGGGACCCCTCTGTCGCCGGAGCTATCTGTCAGGGACCCACTGCTGTCATCAGGTTTGTATACTGACCCTGATTCTGACAGTGAGGCTTCCCCATCGCTCCCATCTGACATGGTCAGTATACTGTAAGCCTCTGCACTACTGTACCAACGTTTGGTCATTTTTGTCACTAAATTTAGCAGTACAGTAGTGTGACTAACAGGTAAAAAAGCACCTGGATGTCAAGGACTATTTGGTCGCTATAAAAAAACTGCTAGTGCTAGCAGAGATCAGGCCTGACTCTGCTAACGCAGCGGTTTTGTGTGATTTGTTTTTTTGGAAGTGACAGTAATCTATTGATTACTACACTTGCCTGGGTAGGGTGGGCTGGGCGGAGGGGCTAAACACAGGTGCTGGCAGAAATCAGTGCTGATTGTGCAAACACTGGGTTTTGGGATCACTAAACTATGGGGACGCTAGTATAGTTCTGATCAGATCAGATATTGATCTGTTCAAACACTATACTAGAAATGGAGGTGTGTGTGTGTGTGTGTGTGTGTGTATGTGTGTTAGTGTACTTGACTCTAACTGACGCTAAATAACGGTGGTGTGGTGGGACCCTGACGCTGAGTGTATTGTAGTCCAACAAAAATTTGGCCTCTTTTGCTGCATTAACCATGCTACACACAGGGCCGGATTTAAAGAAACTGCAGCTTCAAACATCTATGACGTGTTTCAGTTTCGCCGCGTTCAAATCAATTAACTGGCGCTGTGGCGAATTGGCTAGTGAAACAGCAATAATGAATTCCGCCGTCAGCGGGATTCACTTACGATCGCGGCTTCGCCAATTCGCAAACTTATGTCTTCGTGCTTACAGCAGTTTCACATAGCGATGTGGGGTAGTGGATTAGTGCACACATCACACGTCTGTAATTCATCTCCCTCTGCTGTAGGTTCGAGGCTTACCATCTCCACCTACTTTTTTTATTTTCTTTTTTTGTTTATATTGCTAAAATGTAACGGATTACATCATATATATTGCTAAATAATGTTACACTCAGAAGCGCTTGCAAGCTTACACCATTTTAAGTGTTTTTTTGATCTTGTCTGTGTGTCGAATCGATCTTATGATTGAAAGTACCAAAGGCAAGTGACCAAACCCCTACCCTACTTCAGGGCAAGATGAAACCTCACAATTTTACCATGGTCTTCTTCCCACATTCCATACAATGTTTAGTTCTTTAGCTATATGTGCTTTTTAGCCTTAACACACTCCTTTTTTTCCACCATACAGCTTTATTCTGCACAATAGCTAAGTGCTTTGCAACTTCACTGCACTTAACAACGTCATGGGTTCAAATCACATCACTACACTTGGGATCTCTTTTCACTCTCATTTTTTTTAACAGTTTTTTTTAACTATCTTGAATTTGGGGGGGGGGGGTGTCCTACCCAAATTTCAAGCACATCAATGGAAACAACACAATTTTGATTTTATGAGTGTGGTCCTAGTTTTATCGAGATGCAATTCTTTACATATTTACCATGGTTCTTACAATTTCTTGACCAATAAACATAGGTGTCTGATATTGGACTCTCTCCATATTTCAACAACACAGACCCTCATAGTCCAACACTACATTTGCCTCACACCTCAACACAACACTGTCACATCCCTACTCTACATTACAACCCCTCACATCACCAGTACAAGCAGCATGCAAAGTGCAAAACTCCGGCCTTGGCAGCTTAATGGGCCATACACTAACAATTTGTCTAGACTTTTTCCTGTAGACTTAACCAAACCATATAATATAAGCTCAAACCTCAACACTTTCAATTTGGATGCAATCAGGCAGGCCCTTGCACTACATAGAAAATGTCAATCTGAAGGATAAAGTCTTCTCTAAATCTTACAGTGTGGATGGCCCTTTTGTCTGTAGGCACCCACACAAAACAAAAAAACACATGTTCAATTCTAAAGTCTTTATTTATTTGAGAATGACAGCAGAAGGAGGGATGCAGCAAAATAATATTGTCACTCTCCAGTCCGTGTGCCTTTACAGCGCCAGACCACGATCTTTGCTCCATGGCTACGGGATTCTGATGTCTTCCACAACTTCAGGCAGAGTTCAGAATCCATTCTGCACCTCTACCAGCTCATAGGGGACAGGCATGGCAAGGTTGCTGGTCAGCTTCCAAGCCACTTTCGAAGTTCCTGGGTGTTCATGTTGGTCATTGGCCATGTGCCTTACCAAATATCCACTGACCACAAAAGAAAATGAGTGGAGTCCATCAAGGTGGGTTTCTACCACCTACACCCGCAAGCAGTACCACTCCTGGAAAAATAAAACAAAGGATAAGACATTTCATAATGAAAATCACATCTTAATGCCTGTTTGCTTCATTCTGAACTTCATTTAATTTCGACATCACGAGTGAAATAACACATTTTATGCCAACTTACACAAACCAGAAATCATTAATGTAAACATTTGAATACACACCTGTGACGCCAGACAGCCCATCACCACAGGCTTCCCATGGTACGTGCCATGATTCCAAGATGTTGATGTTCTGGAAAATTACAACACCATAAGATACCAAGCAGCCGTTCATGTTATCAATAACTACACAGGTGGCATAGACACAAATAAACACCTGCCAGCTCTTCTCAGCCCTTTACACTATTCACAATACCAACATGTTTATGGTTAGAGGTGCATGTTTTTGCTCAAGTAACACAATTTTACCAATGTTGACTACACTTTATCTACAATGGCAAGTGTCATTGGCAGATGATAATCACCCTCTGTCTCCCTGTGAGTGGCACCTCTGCTAACTAGCTAATTAATACACATGCCCTATCTTGACCGGTTACAGTACTTACATGTAAAGTGGCTAGCAACCAGGGTATTCCGGGTGGCCATACCTGCAGCGGTGCTCCGCCGCCTGGGGGCCGCCGGCTGACGGACCTCTGGCTCCCTCTCCTCCGTCAGCTCCCAAGATTCATCCCGGGCAATGCACATGTTGTGCAACACGCAGCACGCCAGGATGATCTTGGAAGCCTTTGTAGGAGAGTACAGGAGTTCACCCCCAGGCCGGGCCAAGCAGAGAAACCGGGATTTGAGAAGACCTATGGTCAACTCAATGATACTCCGGCTTCTCCGCAAGGCCCTGTTGTAATTCCTCTCTGCTGGGCCCTGGGGGTACCTGATTGGAGCCATCAGCCACGTCAGCTGCGGGTAACCAGCATCCCCTGAAAAATAAGAAAAATATACATTAGTTCTTCCTATCATGTGACTTTAGATGACTCCTCAAAATGGGAGACAATTAGGCATTTTACTAAACAACCTGCTCGTCTGTTTGCAAAAACTCATATGAAACATCTCAACTCTGTCTAACTGCCTAAATCACTAATACAAATGGGAAAAAGGACACACAAAGTGGTGGGTTTCTCTTGCAAGTTCCAACTTGGCCCCTATTTTGTTCCTATTACATTAGCCTAGGTCTTACTTCTGGAATATATCTGCAACTAGAGTGAGGAAACCAATATTGACTCACTTATGCAAAGTACTTTGGGGATATGGCAATACCATTGGAATCATTTGTAGGTTTTCTTTGGGTGGCTAGAGGACACCATTTACACATTGGTTAACCACCTTCATTGGACTCAAAGACAACTTTGCAAATCTTTCTTTTGTGAGCTGCTAAGCTGCTGATCTGGTTGTGTGTGAACAGCCTGACAACTCCTAACACATCCATTTTAGGTAGGCTTTGCTTAAATCAGGGTGTACACCGATGTAGCTTATTCCTATGTCTATGTAATCTTACAGTTTATGTTGTTAAGACAAAATACTTTACCAATAAGCCACCCTTGGGGCATTTGTCCACTTTCAAACACCTCGTACAGAGTACTGGTTCTTAACATACTGGAATCATGGCACGACCCTGGGTGACCAGTGTTGACACTCATGATGCGCTGTTTGGCGTCACACACTAATTGGACGTTCACGGAGTGGTACTGCTTGCGGTTCCGGTACTCACTTTCGTGGCTCCTTGGTGGCCTAATGGCTATGTGGGTGCCATCGATTGCCCCTAGGATTTGCGGCATGTGTGCCCGCAGGTAGAAACCCAACTTGACTTCATTCCACTCATTTTCATTCTGTGGCCAGTGGATAAAATTGGGCACTATATCGACTATGGCATTAATGACCAACATGAACACCCTTGAAACTGTGGGCTGGCTAATGCCCATGATACTTCCCGAAGTGGCTTGGAAGCTGCCACGCCCTAAAATATACAAAGTGGCCAGCAATCTGGCCATGCCGGGCACTGCATGGCCGCGCTGTGTGTCCGGGTCAATTTTGTCTGCTATGAGCTGGTAGAGGTGTAGAATAGTTCCTCGCTCGAGCCGGAACTTCCTCCTGACATCAGAATCCCGCAGCTTGTCCAAATAGATCCTTGGAGCAAAAATGCGTGGCTGGCGAGGTAAGGGCACACGGACTGGAGGTGCTGCTGCTGGAGGTGCTGCTGCTGCTGCTGCAGCTTCCCCACCTTCTGCTGCAGCTTTCCCACCTTCTGCTGCCTCCTGTGCTAGGGCCTCCTCAAACAAGGCACCGATAAATGCCAGCATTGCACCATCTAATGCGTCTGGGATATCGTCCTCCATTTTGAACGCGCAAATTCGCGAATGCGCAGATATATATAGAAACGGCCGCTAATTATCACACCTGTGAGCCAGCTATAAAAGGAGCACATGGCCAATATGGCTGCTGGATGTTAGAGATCGATGTTTCTTATGTGCTAGCAAGACCCTGTGACCCACAACCTACATTATCTGGAGGTAAGACAATTGTATCCCTCTCTCCCAAAAAAAAGGAAGGAGAGAATTTGTACTTATCTTGGGTGTGCTTAAGTTGTCTATGGTGAATCCCCTCCAACCCACAATAGCTTGGGAACCCCTCAAGTGTCTTTTAATCATTGGCAGTTGGCCCCATGTGCATGTGGTTTGGACATGTGTTTTCTCATGTTTGTTAAAGGTGTGCAGTCTAGATTTGGCATCTAAACCTGCCCCCTTACCTTCCCAGCTTCCAAAGACACCATTTTTGCTTTCATGATAACTGTAATTTATTATGTGCACGTATGTAGGTCATGCGATTTCTCATGTATGTTTAATGTTTGCAGCCTCCTTTTGCCTATAAAGGATTACACCACCCCCCCTCCACCAAGTCTGTTTGTGCCATTAGGTAAGAGTTTGGAGGGCCTCGTGTGATTTGTACCCATATGCGTTTTCTTATGTGTTTTTTTTTTCCATTTCTTTGCAGCCTCTTCTGCTCTTTGCCCACTACTACCACCACCACCACCACCACCACCACCAAGTCTGTTTGTGCCATTAGGTAAGTGTGTTCTGTAACTGTTCACTAATTATACTGTATATGAAGAGCAATCTGCAAATCCTGTTTTTTCTGTTTTCTCTTTTGTCATTTCAGATTTAGGAGTTTGGGGCTCTTTGCTGCTGCTGGACAGCCAGATTCTCTGCCCACCTCGTGCTCCCATGGCCCCACCCACTGGAAGGATGAGAAGGGGCAGGGTGGCCAGGGAGGCCAGGGTGGCCAGGGTGGCCAGGGGGGGCAGGGGGGGCAGGGTTGGCAGATCGTCTGGCTCTGGTGTGAGGGAGGCTCCAGCTGTATCCATGAGGGAGTCCACCATCCCCATCCCGGAGGAGGAAGCCGGGGGAGGTGGTAACACACCAAGTGGACAAGCTGGCTCTTCTGACAGTAGTCCTGGAGAGGGTCCGTCCACCAGAGTCAGCTTGTCCACATTATCCCGGCTTCCCCGTTTCACCCACAATCAGTGCTGTGCCCTGGTCTACGCCTATATGGCCAGATATCAGGCGATACATGGGACCAGGGCCGCGTCTTACTCAGTAACAGAGAAGAACAGATTGTGGGATGAAATCCGGGATGCTGTAAATGCACTGGGTGAAGCACCTCGCCACCGTGACAGTGTGCGGAAGAAGGTCAACGACATCTGTGGGTCCGTTCGGAAGAAGCTAATTGCATGGGCTGCGGAGGGTCTTTATGACCGACAAGGTCGGCTGGATGAACGTGCACGAAGTTCTCTCTGGGATTATCAATTACCTTTCTTGAACATCATAGGACCTGATACCATCTTTACCAGAGAGGACTTAGATTCGGATGCTTTGCACCGAGGTAGGATATTATCTTGGATGTCAATTGTGTGAGTTGTTTTGAAAAGATTAACTACTATCCTATGTGTGACATTAATAGAATGTGATACTTGCCCTTCCAATTGTCCTTTTTTTGTTTTCCCCAACCTGCAATTTGTTCATCTGTAGCACGGATCTCAGCCCCTCCACAGCCCATGCAGCTTGGCGAACCAGACGGACTCACAGGTGTTGACATCAGTGCTGACCCTCCTCCTGGTAGGTCCAATATCATACTGTGCCAAACAATGTAGATGGTTTTTTATTTTCCAACATAGCTCATATTGCTATGTCCTTTACAGAAGATCCGCAGCAGGGAACACACCCAGTGCAGCAAGGCCTGGAGGAAGGTGTTGGTATGTCTAGCCAAATAATGTTTTTTGGAATCTTATTAACCCCATTAACAAACATGTTTTTTCTTATGAAAGAGTGTTGCCTTTTAGATGTTTACCCTGCAAAACACAGTTGACAGCATTAATGGGTGCCATCATTAGTAGGCAGACCAAGCCTTCTTAACCTTTGGGAGGGTTTAGCAAGTGTCCTATGAGCCCAGGAAAGCACTTTTGAATGTTTGGCCTCAATGCTTCATTCTTGAAGCTAGGAGGGCAATCTGGCCATAATCATTACTGACTAAGGTTATGTACTAAACATGTTTTTTTTTTTTTTTTAAAAGAACATCAGGCCCCTCTTGACGTTGCAGCTGGAGTTGGATCAGGAGCTGGCGACGATTCTGCATCCAGTGCTGTGGTATGTGATATAAGGGAACAAGGTGCACATGTAACATTTCAATGGTAGCATTGATTTTGGACTAGATGTGGCTTACATTGTGTGTGTTAAATTAGTGCTATGACATTCTGACGATGCACCAGCACAACAAGAGTTCTATCTTGAACATCAGGGAATTATGTTATAATTTGGTGTGCCACTAATGTTCCAAAAACATCCAGGATCTTTAAAGTCCGGCCAGTCTTTGATTTTCCAGGTCCTAATTCATGGGTATCGTTTGGTTGGGTTGTCCTGTAGCCGATTGATGGCAAGATTTTAGACAACATACGTAGATGTAGAAAGTCATTGGTGTAGTAACAGATTTACCAAAAGCATAAACAACCTAACACACCAGGGTTAATTGGGAACACCTTCATGTTGAATCTTTTTTGCCTTTGTAATATTAGTCCTACCAATATAATATGTACCCATTATCAGAAGTGTTGCTAGCTTGGATAATCTTACAATGAACAAGTACTCATTAGAAGCACATCAAACTTTTCAACGTTCTGCTTGGGGTGTTAAGTTGTCAAACTAATCTGAAATATTTAGTCATGATGTTTGATAATGATTTGGTCTATTTCTTCTGCTTTCAGGTAGCCTTAGATGCAGAGGGATTGTCACCTACCCAACTTCGTCCATCTATGCTGGATGTAGCCGAGAGGCTGCTTGATGAGTATCGGATCCAAAATGAGTTAAGGAGGCGTACTCAGCAATCTACTGAGGTAGTACGTCTGCTCGGGCTCATACAGGAATCTGTAGCAACAATGGTACAGGTTCAACAGGATATGCGTAACAGCTTGGTAAGTTTAGCAGACCAGCATCAACGGGATCGGCAAAGTGTTGACACTCAGGTGCTGGCCACACGCCAATGCCTGTTTGGATCTGAAGATGCCCCATTGGCAGAGCCCTCCCAAACATCTCACTCACCTGCCACTGCAGGTTGTGGTAGTGGGAGGGTAATGCCAGTGTTGGCCACTTGTCAGGCAGCTGGGGATGGGACAATTCCTCCTGTAGCCACTCCTAGCACTTCACACTCCGTTCGGACTCCCACACCCCTCAATGAGCAATCCTCCTGCACAACCTCAATGCGCACTGGTTCCACAGTACCCCTTCCACCTGACTACATTCCCTCCACACCTTTATCACTTCACTCCTCCCCAGGCCATTCTTCTTTTTTGTCACCAATGCGACATGTCGTTTGCCCCCGCACCGTGGACCACAACAACCAATCAACCACCACTCCCCACACATCTTCACAACCCTTGCACCACCAGCAGCATCAAATAGCCTCGGAGCAGCAACTATCCCATCTCATGTTAATGGCACACGTTGCCCAAATTCTTAGGCTGACCCCAGAGCAGAGGAGACTATTGGCACTAGATCTTCTGTCTGGGACATTTCCAGGGTTCAACACCCTGCATCATGAGCAGCCTCAGACACAAGATCTGATCCTAATGGGCCACTTGACCACAACTCTACAGCTAACCCCAGACCAGATGGGACTATTGGCCCACCATTTGATGGCAGGAACCTTAACAGTGCTCACCACACTGCTTCAGGCACCACCACCACCACCACCACCAACTTAATTTGTTGTTTTTTTGTTTAATTTGAGGGTGGCACAATATGATTTATTATAGTGCTTTTTTTGGGGATGAAATAAAATTTTATGCAAAATGATTAGTTTGTGTTTGCTCTTTGGTTTTTTAGGAGTGTTGGTGGCCAAGTAATGGCCCTGGTTAATGTAGGCATTTATACACACGTGCTTCTCTATCTCCAAACATATGATTTCATGTAAATTTAGAAAACTCATTGAGAAAAGGTCTCCCTTCAAATGTAGCTTCAAAACAAGTCTCAAGGCTAACATAAACCAAAGCCAACATACTAACAATTACAGACCACACCACTCGACTAAACAAATACAACACAAAAGACATTCGATGTGTACACCAAAAAGAAAAATTGGGTAATAAAATAAATGTTTTAATAACACATGTGGGTGTCTACCAACTGTAGCGTACAAAAAATATATTACAATATATAATAGAATGAACTAAATTGCCAATGTAACATTTGTGTTGCAAAGAGCAACATACTTAAATTTAATTTAGATAAACATTTTAAACATTTGTTATGTTTTTACATAATTTTTTTGTAGGTTTTCACAAAAACAAGTCTTTTTTGTAAACATTTGTGGTTTTTTCGGTTGCCAAAAACAACAAGGCTTTTTTGTAAACATTTGTGGTTTTTTCGGTTGCCATAAAAACAACAATTCTTTTTTGTAAACATTTGTGGTTTTTTCGGTTGCCACAAACAACAAGGCTTTTTGGTAAACATTTGTGGTTTTTTCGGTTGCCATAAAAACAACAAGGCTTTTTTGTAAACATTTGTGTTTTTTTCGGTTGCCACAAACAACAAGGCTTTTTTGTAAACATTTGTGGTTTTTTCGGTTGTCATAAAAACAACAAGGCTTTTTTGTAAACATTTGTGGTTTTTTCGGTTGCCATAAAAACAACAAGGCTTTTTTGTAAACATTTGTGGTTTTTTCGGTTGCCACAAACAACAAGGCTTTTTTGTGAACATTTGTGGTTTTTTCGGTTGCCATAAAAACAACAAGGCTTTTTTGTAAACATTTGTGGTTTTTTCGGTTGCCAAAAACAACAAGGCTTTTTTGTAAACATTTGTGTTTTTTTCGGTTGCCATAAAAACAACAATTCTTTTTTGTAAACATTTGTGGTTTTTTCGGTTGCCACAAACAACAAGGCTTTTTTGTAAACATTTGTGTTTTTTTCGGTTGCCACAAACAACAAGGCTTTTTTGTAAACATTTGTGGTTATTTTTTGTTGACCAAAACAACAATTCTTTTTTGTAAACATTTGTGGTTTTTTCGGTTGCCATAAAAACAACAATTCTTTTTTGTAAACATTTGTGGTTTTTTCGGTTGCCATAAAAACAACAATTCTTTTTTGTAAACATTTGTGGTTTTTTCGGTTGCCACAAACAACAAGGCTTTTTGGTAAACATTTGTGGTTATTTTTTGTTGACCAAAACAACAATTCTTTTTTGTAAACATTTGTGGTTTTTTCGGTTGCCACAAACAACAAGGCTTTTTGGTAAACATTTGTGGTTTTTTCGGTTGCCACAAACAACAAGGCTTTTTTGTAAACATTTGTGGTTTTTTTTGGTTGCCAAAAACAAGGCTTTTTTCTTTTTTTTCTTTTTTTTGGTCCCAAAAAAAGGGTTTTTTTAATTTTTATAATTTTTTTGGTTGCCAAAAACAAGGCTTTTTTATTTTTTTTATTTTTTTTGGTCCCAAAAAAAGGGTTTTTTTAATTTTTATAATTTTTTTGGTTGCCAAAAACAAGGCTTTTTTATTTTTTTTGGTCCCAAAAAAAGGCTTTTTTTAATTTTTATAATTTTTTTGGTTGCCAAAAACAAGGCTTTTTTCTTTTTTTCTTTTTTTTGGTCCCAAAAAAAGGCTTTTTTTAATTTTTATAATTTTTTTGGTTGCCAAAAACAAGGCTTTTTTTTTTTTTTTCTTTTTTTTGGTCCCAAAAAAGGTTTTTTTTAATTTTTATAATTTTTTTTAAGGGAGAAATGTCACATTGCTGGGTACAATAACAAAACAAATAACAAAAAACTAGTATCTTTTCAACGGGCTGACATTCCTCACGAATGGCTCCTCAGGGTCTGGAGCCACCCCAGAAATTTCTTCCAATACCAAGATTCGCTTGAGGCACCATGTCACTACATCCAAAAGGTCCTCATAGGTTACGTGGGTGTGCCCTGGGTAGAAAAAGACATGACAAATAGTTTTATGCAAAATGATCCAAACAACGATTGTAATTAATGTGCCTCAACAAATATGCTTAGGAGTCTATTGGTTGGCTTTTATCAACACTCTGAAGCAAATATGCAAAATTGCTGGTGTAAACCTTAAACTCAAACTTTCACAGCAAATTGTTCAAAAGGTTACATAAGATGGCTTGGAATGTTAGTAGCAGTTCCTCCAAAGCTAAGTAAAAGTCTTTTCTTCATGTCAACACAAGCAAACATTTAGAAGAATGTAAGGTGTTTTGGGTTCAATTGGTCAACACGATACATGTGCACACATTTATCTGTATCACCATAGGAGTTTGTGTAGCGTTCTCTCTCCCTCTTACTGTCTATAGATTGAACCTGACACATAGTAGAGACTTACCCTTTGGAATTTTGAGGACCAGTTCTGGCCGGAGGAGATATGTCTGCTCCCCTGTTGTCTTTTCCGCCATCCCAGCTGTGTTAAGAGAAAATAAAAAATGTATCTAAAAATCGAATCACGCTAACTGTAGGTTACGCAGTCATGAAAACGCTCTAACACCCACTCATTACCCCTCCACATTTCCCTGAAAGTTAGATTTAGACTTTGATATGGTGGTGATGCAGATTTGTACAGTGCAAGCGTCATTCTACTGGGTGAAGCTTGTAGCGTTAAGGATACGTACTCCCTGCTTTTGTGCTGATTGTGTTTTTCGGATGTTTTTTGTGCCTCAGCCCTGCCTGTTTTAAGTGTTGGAAACATATCATTTTGGGAGGGCTGCGGAAAACTAATCAGGTTAGACTTACACTCTCTAGGTTTTTGGGGACAAGAGAAATAACAATCCTCCTTTTTACATGGCCCCTGTACACACCTCTAGGCACCTCCCTCCTGTTGGTTGACCCCACAGCAGGCAGCTTGCTATGGAGGCACATGAGATGAAGCCAAGCACCCTGTGCCTGTTCAGGCACTAGGCTGTGAGCCAGCCTTGCCCCCCTCCCTTACGATGGTCTCAATGATTAGGAGTGACAGCATCAGGAGGCAATATTGGCATGCTGTCACCTCAGTTAAGGAGGAGGGGGAGTCTGTTCCAGACAAGTATTAGTGCAAAAATTTGGACAGTAAGAACATGGTCCCAGTAAGTCTTAGGGGGAATATGCACACCTATCACTTGGAATACTAATGCATAGAATGCATTCACATAAAGAACCTGCTGCCTTTAGAGCAACTTGAAGCCTGAGCAGGGACATACACAGTTAGCATTTCTCCACTTACTAAGTAGACACATTACTGGAAAAGCACACAACTTACCATCATCACATTTTTTTGGGGCCCCCGAAGTTGATGGCGTGGCTGGCTCGGGAGAAACTGCACAAAAAGAACACAAATTGTGAACTAGAATGTGGTACATTACCGAGGAAGAGTATTTATGAAAGATTGACAAACACACATTTTCAGTGTTGACTAAATCAGGACATGATTAAATTACAATGTCCACAAATAATTTACAAGTACAAAGCACACCATTTCCAATGTAGAGAAACTAACACCAATTTAGAATAGGGTGGCTAGAGATAACTTACAAAAGATAACATGTCCTGTAAATCTCCCCAAAACCACCTTTCAAACATGAAGGTTAAGCAAGAGTGTTTCATGACCAACCTTCCTGTCACATATAGCAAAACTACACTTGCTTAGACTCCAACTTAGATTATCCTAGATACACATCATCCTAGCACACACAATTCATGTGATAATCTAATTTTAGGTACTTACAGACTAGTTCAGGGGAGCCTGGAGTGGGGGAGGATGGGGGAGACCCTACATGGGGGGATGGTGTCCCTTCATGGGGGGATGGCGTTGTATCTCCTAGAAACACAAAGACACAAATACAATCCTTGAACCAAAGCTATTTGATAAAGGCACACAGAAAGTAGTTGGGAAACATTGAAGGTAGTAGTTACTTTGGAC
Organism: Pelophylax lessonae; assembly: GCF_965119305.1. Classification (NCBI taxonomy): domain Eukaryota; kingdom Metazoa; phylum Chordata; class Amphibia; order Anura; family Ranidae; genus Pelophylax; species Pelophylax lessonae. Next base: position 24,548,432 of record NC_138768.1, on the reverse strand, counting down.
TGGGTAAGCAGCGGCCCCTCTTCCCCAGTCCTCCACAACTAACATCCTCAATGTCAGCTGCTACATAACCCCAATGGCAAAATATATATATTACAGCCCTTATCTTTCCCAGGACACATTGAACACACAAACACATGTAGAATACTTACTTCCCATTTGAGGAGAGCCCAGGTCCTCGTCATTTCCTGAAAAAATGGCCTCTTCCTCCTCCTGGCCCGGATCCACATAACTTGGCCCTGCCTGAGGCTCCTCTGTTGCTGAAGCGACATCAACCACAAAAGAAAACAAAACAAACAATCATTCCTCCAAGTTAGACCTAATACACAACACACCAGCACATCCACATTACTTACAGTGGGCCTGAGAAGGCTGAGCCTCCACATCCTCATCACTGGTTTCTAAAATAAAAGAAAAACATTATATATTATTTATGGACACAAATAGGCAGTAACCTCTCATCATGCTAGCACCATACTCAATGCCCCTACAATTCAGAACATAGAAGTGCACTTACACCAATGAGATGCATTGACCATGTTTTAAAACAGGAGGGCACCATGCAAATTAAGCGGGCGCCTAAGGCCTCACACCTACAGGGGCCTTGCGGCCAGTGGCGGAGCACCAACATTTCGAAGGGCGCAGTCAGGGAAATCTCCCAAGTAAAAGATTGCTTTCAATCCTCGGATCAAAAAGTTGCAGCAGTGTGCTGCAGTCCCTTCACTGCGTCTGCCAGGTGTCTGTTGTCCGCTGACACTTACTCCTCCTTCTCTGACTGGGGATTGGCCGTCTGATCATGTTCTCCTAAGATGTTGAGGAATCGGTAGGTGTGTACCTGCACCAGTAGGAAGTGACTGGCCGGTCAACTCACTCTGCTATCATCAGTTGTTGCTCTGGAAGGAGAGCTCCGCCCTGGACCCGGAACATACAGGTAACCAGGCCCAGACTTGATATTTTGCAGGCTGGTCATAGATTTGTGGTGTCCACTATTCAAAGGGGTTGAGTAGCCCCAGGGAAGTTGGAAGAGTCTGAAAATGGTTGGTGGAGGAGGAGGAGAAGAAGGCCCTGGGTGGCTGGGGGACAAGGAGAGGGCCCCTGGGTGTTTTCTAGAGGAGGAAAGATCCACAATGACGCCAGAGTCAATTGCCAAGGAAGAGAGTGGAGCTGAGCAAGTCCTGCCTATCTGACCTGAAAGCCAAACATGGTGTAGATGGAGCCCTTTGCCCTACACAATGACAGCACCGGAGGTGGAAGGTGAGTGGCAGCGGGTCTTTGACATTATAGAGCATATGGACTCTGTCCATTATTGGTAGTTTTGTTTGGAGTTGTCCTTTAGATGTTTAACTGTGTTGTTTTTGACCCGAGCTGTGAGGGACTGAGGTATGACAGCCCACTATGCTGAGACTTATAGTGCCCTAGAATGTTGAGGACTGAGGAATCCTTAGTCCCTAACAGAGGGCACTACAAGTCTTAGCATAGCAGGCAGTAGTTCCTCATTCCCCTACAGAGAGCATTACAAGTCCAAGCAGGTAGCCTTCTGCAGTGGGACTTGTTGTGCCCTTGACTGTGGTGGACTGAGGAAGGGAAGTGTAAGAGGGTCTCTGTAAGCTCAGATGTATGGGGGAGCTTTGGGGACCACAGAGTTCCCTTTTACACCAGAGTCCCCAGCTTCCCCCCTCAAATAATGGTTCCCAAACTCTCCTTACATCAGAGTCTTCACACTTCCCTCTTACAGTGTAGTAAGTCTGGAGACTCCGATGTAAAGGGGGCTCTGTAAAATGTGATTAGAGATTAGAAATTTCTACCATTTTTATTTTCTACTTACGATCCACAATTTGCAGTTGCTCAAATGGCTCGCTGCCTCTGAATGCATATTGGAGTGTGGCCGTCCTCCTCCTCCCCTTCTTCACCAAAAGCACAAGAGGGTGCCGGCCGTCCGCTTTGGCTAGAAGCAGAAGAAAAAAAAGAAACATAAAAAATACGAATGTACATAGTAGTATTAAAGGTTGTGAAGAGACACTTGATGGAGGTAGGAAAGGTAGGAGCGAGAGGGAGGGGGGGGGGGTGTTGGTATTAGTGTTGTTGCATAGCTAAACACATGTCCACCTAACAAAAAAATTGAAACCTATCTGGTCACATGTAATGTATATTTTTACTTACCGGAGATTTGCTCCACAGCCTTTAGCAGGAGCCTGGGTGACCGCCTTTTGGCATCACTCCAGGCCCGCTGCAGATCCACCATCTCAGGCAGGAAGGCAAATCTCCGCTGCAGCCTCGTCCGGACACGACACATCATCTTGTGCTTTTGGTGAAGATGCATATTCACCTTGTCATACCCCCAGAGGAGGAGGAGCTGTGGAAAGAGCAGTGTATGTTTGAGTCCAAGTATGTCCAAAATAGTACAGTCTTACAAAAACATGCTAGGTCGTCTTTGAGATATTGTAGAACAAAGAATTCCATTTCTGGTGATACATAGACATTGATGTCCAAATCTACCTCCATGACATAGGTTGCCCCACACTGGTGATTTCCTCTACATGATATAGCCATTTTCTCAATTGGCCTTTCATGACACACCCAGGGCCGCCATCAGGGGGGGACAGGCAGTCACTGTATTTACAACCTTATTGCTGTCCATTTAGCAGGGTGAAAGTAACTTTACACACATGTAGCATAGGTATCAACTTTTGTCACCATGTTAAAAGGACAGCAGTATGGGTAGCATTACAGTGACTGTTATTAGTCCAGGCTCACTAAACTAGCCAATGCTTGGAAAAGCAAGCCATGCAGATTGCTTTTCAGGTCCCTTTTAACATGAGCTGTCTGATTGGGTGTGGCTGTTAATTTTTGACGCAGACCTGATAAGCCCCTCAATTCTCCTTTATGGAGTGTTATATGTAAATGGGATTGCTTCATTTGAGATGCAGATTTAAACTATGTATGGCCAGGCTGAAGGTACCCAAGTTGATTGCTCGATCACCTGGAGGACAACGTACAACCAGTCTGTCAGATTTTACACACACTTATCGCTAGCATCTCTTGTAGCCACTAGCAATAATCACTGTGTTTTCCTGGCAGGGGCAGCACCAGGAGAACACAATGGCTCCGCAGGAGGGTTTCCCCTGTCTGTGTTGATGGTGGAATCAAGGCAAAATGTTTTTCCTGCAAGCCACGGGACAAACAAAGATATTTTTTAAATTAATCCATGATTTTGCCAAAATGGAAAAAAAAAGATGTTTGCTTTGTATATTCTTAAGTTTGCTACATAACTAGAACATGTAACAGTGTTATATCATTGCAGGAGATTTCCCCTCACTTCCTGTCTTGGTGTCACCAGGACAGGAAGTGAGGGAATCTCCCGTGGGGATATAGCCAGCAATTCTTTCCTTTTATATATACTATGGACATTATAAGGCAACAATTGCAAGCTATTTCCCCACAGTGATATTACCCTCACTTCCTGTCTTGGTGACACTAAGACAGGAAGTGAGGGAAAATCTCATGCAATGATATCACCCTACTAGAAATTGTAGTTCCGTCTAAAAACCCCATAGTGTGATCGGGTAATCTGACGGTGTGTTCCTACACTCCTCAATGTGTCTGTTCATTAAGCTGTGCTGAATTATCCTTGATTCACAATTCCTGCAAGAGTTGCACATGGTATGTGGGAGATGCAAATTTAAGGTGGCATAATTATCCACACAATCACACATAATCCTTTTTAAAGGTCCCCAGCAGAATTTGATGGCATAGTGGTTCACAGCAGTGCCATCAGATTCCAGTTAGATCTGTAAATTAACAAAGCAATGTGATCTGGGGGTGTATTTAACTTGCAATGGACACCCCCATTCATTATCATATGGCAGTGTGAGATGGGTGTGTTGGGAATGTGATCCATTGAGACAAGTGATTATACACTCATGTGTTTCTTTTAGAGGTGATTTGTTCAAGGCAATCCTTTGAAGACATGACCATTCCAGATTTTTGTGATCACTGATTCCATCTCAGGTGAACCAATTAGCTGCTGTGTGCAGATCCAGCTTATGATGGTAAGAGTGTCAGACAAGACAAACGGGGCCGAGCTTGCAGTGTGTATGGATGTATGTAAGGCAATAATTTTTGGCATTATGCATTTAGGGAATATAATGTTTCTAATCTTGCATATATGAAAAGGGTCAATACATTTGTCTTTATCGAGACAGATTCCAAAGCGTCAGAGCAATCTGTCACAGATAATTGTGTTTCATTTTGTGTAAAAGTTGAAACGAATCAAATCTATCTATATACAGGCATAATTTAAGTAAACAATGGGACCAGGGCATGTATGTAAACAGAAAATGTACTTAAAGTGAAGCAATCCCTTTTTTCTTTTCTCAATGCATGAAAATACACCAGCTCCATTGAAAATTTTGGCCACATTGACATGGCCTTACTCCCAAACCATGTGGGAGCATGTTAAGGGGATCCAGGACTATGACATGATAGATTACCTAGGCAAGCTGCCCAGCCACAAAATGGATATGGTGTAGTCCAGGGTACCCTTTTGTTGCTCCCTAAGTTTGTTATCCCTGTCACTTATGGTTTGTGAGCAGTGTCATGGCAAGCTGAACAAGCTGTGTCCTTACTCACGATTGTATATAAAGTGAGTGTACTTAAAGCAGGGTATGCCTATCTATATCTATATAGAAAGTTCAGAGATGTGAACCTGTTCACTATTATATACACTAATATATGGTATATAACATATTCTATAATGTATATAATGTATATATATTGTATATAATATATACATAGTATATATATTGTCTCTAATATATATATTTTCTATAATATATATTTTGTGTGTGTGTGTATATATATATACACATATATAGAGATATACACATATATAGAGATAGATATATATATACATATATATATATATATATATATATATATATATATATATACATACATATATATATATATATATATACATACATATATATATATATATATATATATATATATATATATATATATATATATATATATATATATATACATACATATATATATATATATATATATATATATACATATATATATATATATATATATATATATATATATATATATATATATATATATACACACACACATATATATATATATATATATATATTGTAACAGGAAGTCAGCTAAATCTGGGAATGTAGTCACAGGAAGGAGATACATTTCCACCGTATTTAGAAAGTCCATTAATTAATTTAGGGTGTTGGCTACAGAGCTAGCCAGCAGGAAGTTGAAAGGCCTTCACCTGTTCAGAATGAGGGAGTTAAGGCTCTATAATTTGTTCAGAGAAATTCCTATTGTTGGCTGCCTCCAGAAGCTGCATCCTGAAGCCATGTGGGCTGGGAGCAGGAGGACAGTCAGCGTGTGCCTCCCGACAGGATGTGTGGGCCTGGGAGAAGACCCCCCGGAGTGATGTGTGCCCGGGACGGTAACCAAGGGTGAATACGTCTCAAAGGTGAGAAGACGAACTGTTGATGTGAAAGAAACAAAGGACTGTGTTGCCCTGTGAAGCTATTATAAAAGGACTATTGAGTGTCCGCTGGAGGACAAGGAAGTCTGCCCGACGGTAGGTTGGAGACAGACACTTAGGCAGGTTCCAGTTGTGAGAAGGTAGCCGCCCACAGAGGCAAGGATTTATTTTCTGTTTTATTTTATTTTGGATGTTTTGCTGCATACAGCCTGGTGAAGAAAACACCATTTAATAAACCACACTGTTTGTTTGCAAGCACTTGTCGGCTACCTCTCTGGGAAAACGCACCCCCCAAGGGGTCATCCACACCCGCCACCGAGCTAATCCCTTACATATGGTGGAGGTATGCAGTGGGCATAAGCAGAGATCCCTGCAAGGAAGTGCATATGTTTGATGAACTTTATCTGGTGCATGAGATTGCACAATCTATGTGTGCAGGAGAGAAGATCCTGACAGAAAAAAAAAAAAAAAGTGTTTTAAAGAGACAGCGGTCTCAAAATTATTTGATGAACTTTGTTGTGTCTGGTGCAAGTGACTGCACAAACTGTGTGCGCAGGAAAAGAGATCCTGCAAGAGAGAGAAAAACTACATGTGTTAAAGAGACAGTGGTCTGAAAAATTTTTGCTGGACTGTGAAAAATTTGTTTGTGGAGTTATTGAAGATGGGGCGATCCAAACGCCTGAAAAATGCAAAGATAGATGAAATGAGAGACCGGATTCTATGGATGGAGGGGATGCTACCATTTGAACCAGCCCCATCCATGCCTGAACGGAATCGGCTAAAGAGAAAAGTTGTTGTCCCTAGCAACACTGGGGCAAATGAAACTGCTATGGAGACGCAGGGTTCTCAGATGAAAAGTAAACCCAAAATGGGGGAGATGCTGAAACAACGGAGCTTTGCAGCTCAACAAAAGGATCACCAAGAGAGCATGGCAGGCTGGAAACAGAGACGCCAGCAGCCAATGGAGGCCATCGGTTTGGAAGAAACCGAGTATGTGTGCAGGGCTGAGTTGGATGCCTTGCAACGGAAAATGGAAGAAAAGGAACAAGCCTTGGAATTGCTTAAAATGGAGAATAGAAACTTGCAGGAAATGAATGAACTACTCAAGTCTCATGTGTTACAGTGGGAAGAATCCACTGCTCTTCTTTTGGTCGAGTTGCAAAAACGCAGAGAGACTATAATGGAGAAAGATACCATCCTCATGGAAAAGGAAAGTGAAATTCAGACTTTGCAGAAGCAAAGTATGGCTGATATGTTGGAGTTGCGTAATCAGCTGGAAAAAAGTCTTCAGTCTTTGGGAGCTACAAAAATAGACCTGCAGGAGTCGCAGGAACAGAATGTCGCTCTGAAAACGACATTGTCTCTCAGCGACAACGAGAAAAGTGAAAGAGAGGCTAAATTACTGAGTACTGTGTATGAGCTCACTACTTTGAGCAATGTGGTAAATGAATGGCGTGCGGACTGTGAAAGTTGGAAAGGGGAAGCCCAACGTGTCCAGCAGCAGTTAAAGGAGAAAGAAGCCTGTGTGGCAGAATTACATTCTTATTCCCAGATGCTAGCCAATGAGGTGAAGGCTCTTATGCAGGGAAAAGGAGATTGTGAACATAAGAGGGAAAAAGTAGAGGCACAGCTTCTGGAATCGCAAGTCAAGGTGTCAGAAGGTGACCGATTGTGTGCTAAGCTGTCAGAGAAGGCAAACCGACTGCAGGTTGAGTTGGACAATGTTACAAATCAGCTTTCTCAAGCAGACAGCAAATCTAGAGAAATTGCGGAAGATTTTTCTATCTTGGAATCGCAGCTGCAAGACACGCAGGAACTCTTACAGGAAGAGAGGTGTCAAAGGCTGAGTTTTAGCACAAAGCTCAAACAAATGGAAGATGAGAAAAATGGCTTCCTGGAACAATTAAAAGAGGAGGCGGAAGCAAAGAAAAACCTATCAGAGCAAGTCGCAACATTGCAAGCTCAGATAGCGGATATGAAAAAACGCATGGAAGAAAGCGTTGGTTCATTACAGTGTGTTGAAGATGTGAAAAAGAAGTTTGATCAGATGCTTGGTGAAGAGAAGACTGTGTCTGCAAAATATGCAGAAGAACGCGCACGTGCAGAAACGGAGGTGCGTGATAACGAGAGCAAAGCCCTGTTCTTGGCTCGCTCTTTGGAGGAAGCTCTAGAGTGTAAGGCTGAACTAGAAAGTGTTAAACAGCTGCGTACAGAAATGGAAGATTTGGTCAGCTCCAAGGATGATGTTGTGAAAAGCGTTCAGGAGCTAGAAAAGTCTAAGCGAGCCTTAGAACAGCAAGTAGAAGAGATGAAGATTCCGTTGCAGGAACTGGAAGAGGAATTCCAGGCAACAGAGGATCTGTCCCAAAGAGGGGATAGTGTGCCTGATGCAGTTTTTAAAAGGATCAGTGTTTTGGGGTCTGTCCTGAGTGAGCCTCAGAAATGTGACGACATGTGGCTTGAATCACCCCTTTGGAATAAACCGTTCCTTCAAAAACTTCAAGCATTGGAAAATGTATCATTAGAGCTTCAGCAAACAAAGGAGCTGAGTAAGAAATGTGGTGATTTCTCAGTTCAGGCTGAAAACCTAGTGGAGAAAACTAAGGCTGTTGGTGAAAACGTGAAGCAAATGAATAAGTGCCTTTCAGGGAGTGTTTCCAAAATGGAACTGGTGAAAGACGGGTGGCAGAAGTTTGATCGTGATCTTGAGATGCATTCCATGTGGAATTCAGATAGAGAAAAAGAACTAGGTGACCTTGAGCGGTCAAATAGTTCAGCAGAAAGTGCATTGAAGAAACCTGTAAAAGAATGTGTTGCAGTTCCATGCTTCTTCACTGATGCAGAGAGGAGGTCTATAATGGATACCACCCAGATCGCTGGGTTCAACTGTGTTGTTGCCTTTGACCCCTATGTTGGTGGAAGGAAAGTTGATGATGTTCTGGTTGGCTACTTCTGTGAAGAGTTTGGCAAGAAATATAAACTGAATATCAAATCAAATAGTAGGCCTTTACTGCGACTCGCTCAGGAGGGCGAAAAGTTTAAGAAGTTGATGAGTGCAAATGCTTCAGATCTGCCTATGAATATGAAATGTTTGAATGATATTGATATCTCTGGGAAAAGGAACAGGGGTCACTTTGAAGAAATGTGTGACAGCCTGTTGTCTCAATTGGAAAATCCTCTGCACAGCATCTTAGAGCAAGCAAAGCTCAAGAAGGAAGATCATTCCCTTTTACAACAAAAAGTCAATGATTGTGTACAGCTGTATGGAGAGGCAACTCAAGTCACAGAGGGATGTCAAGAGTCCCTACTTGGAACAAAGCTTAGTGAAGCAAAGGTTCTCAAAGTTTTGTGGAAAACATTTATGGATTGCAGAGAGAGGCGTCTTAAGAATGTTGAAGACATTAAGACTAGCCCAATTGAGTTGCCTATGGATCACGGTCCTCCATGGTGGATTGGACAGACGGTTATGAGGGACAAGCTGTCTGACATTTATGAGAAAGCTGTCAATGAAGATGACAGAAACGAGAAGCAGCAAAATGATGCCAAAAATGCAGTTGAAGAATGTGTATATGAGATGAGAGACAAACTGTGTGGCATTTATGAGAAATCTGTCAATGAAGATGACAAAACAGTTTCATCCGGAAGCTTGAGGATAATAGGAGGCTTATCAGTGAGTCAGCAGTGCTTGACACATGCGTGCCTGGAAATCTGTGTCCCAACCCTAGGGTTGAAACAAGAGGGGGGGGTATGTAACAGGAAGTCAGCTAAATCTGGGAATGTAGTCACAGGAAGGAGATACATTTCCACCGTATTTAGAAAGTCCATTAATTAATTTAGGGTGTTGGCTACAGAGCTAGCCAGCAGGAAGTTGAAAGGCCTTCACCTGTTCAGAATGAGGGAGTTAAGGCTCTATAATTTGTTCAGAGAAATTCCTATTGTTGGCTGCCTCCAGAAGCTGCATCCTGAAGCCATGTGGGCTGGGAGCAGGAGGACAGTCAGCGTGTGCCTCCCGACAGGATGTGTGGGCCTGGGAGAAGACCCCCCGGAGTGATGTGTGCCCGGGACGGTAACCAAGGGTGAATACGTCTCAAAGGTGAGAAGACGAACTGTTGATGTGAAAGAAACAAAGGACTGTGTTGCCCTGTGAAGCTATTATAAAAGGACTATTGAGTGTCCGCTGGAGGACAAGGAAGTCTGCCCGACGGTAGGTTGGAGACAGACACTTAGGCAGGTTCCAGTTGTGAGAAGGTAGCCGCCCACAGAGGCAAGGATTTATTTTCTGTTTTATTTTATTTTGGATGTTTTGCTGCATACAGCCTGGTGAAGAAAACACCATTTAATAAACCACACTGTTTGTTTGCAAGCACTTGTCGGCTACCTCTCTGGGAAAACGCACCCCCCAAGGGGTCATCCACACCCGCCACCGAGCTAATCCCTTACAATATATATATATATATATATATATATATATATATATATATATATATATATATATATATATAGGGAACAGGTTCACATCTAGGAAGTTTCTATAACAGGAAGCTTCTAGATCACGTCTAATAGGCAGAAAGTGCATTCGCAGATCAGCAGACCAAAAGTTTCTTGCACACCCGCTAGATAAGCGACCCACCCAGCCCCCCAGCCACCATCCCGCACCCCGCACATTCACACCCCCTCCTTACCTTACACACAAATGCCACAATTTCGGCAGTAAAGAGTGCAGGAGCCATGATGCACACTTACGAGAGGGCCTGGACAATTTCCGGAAACGTGTGCACGCACCAAAAGTTTCGTTTCCGGTTTCATGTATAAATGTGAGAACGCGGGTTTGTATATTCGCGAATTCGCAAATAGTCAACATACACAACCATTAAGCATATTTAACTTAGAAAAAGAAATACAAATACATACATTTGTGGACACCAGAAAACTTTATTTAGACACATGAAGACATTTGAAAAAAAGATTGTAAACATGCTGTTTAATACACAAATACACAGCTCAAACATTTCACATGACATATTTTTGGCACAGTCTCCACAGTATCCCATTGAAGCCACAGATTTGTATTTTTCAAACAAAAACAACCTTTGTACAACATTTAGACCATATACATCGACAAAGAGCCCATAATCAACAGATGCATGTGCAGATTGACAGAATTATGTTAACAGCAATAAATACTTACAGAGAGACAACACAGCCAAATCTCACCTCCATAAATAACAAAGGGCCAAAAATGTTAACCATAAAGCATGTGACACACAAATATATTGGACCTCTTCCTAGGTCAAATCTTTCCTGATGTCTGAGTGAGCTAGATATAATCCAAGCAAACACACACCCAGAATGGTAACGCCCAGTCAAAAAATTAACTGTGTGTGTCCTGTGTGTTTTGGAGCATGCTCAGTTGCCAAAACAAGGGAAATAGAAATGAGGAGGGGAGAGACCTAAACTGCCCAAATCCATGTATGTAGGTGTGTATAGTATATGTGAATTGATAAAATTCTCTCTTCAAGTTTGCTAGTCATTATTTAGAATGTTTAGATACAGGAATACATACATATATATATACAATTACATGAGAGAGCGAGAGAGAGAGAAATATATATTTAGGGAAACTATTGAAACACACCTTTTGGGATTTGGGAAGTGAGATTGTGACGATTGAACAGATATGTAAGCCAACAATCTGACTCATCACTCATGAACATCCCTAAATTTGGCGTGGCAATTATATCAGGCGTTCTTATGTGCGTTTTGGCTGGCGTTTTCCCAGGCGTTTTGACATGCATTTTTTGGGCAGGCATTGTTATATGAAATCACCTAAAAAAGCCCCAAAAACAGACCACAAACACGTGCATGTGAACGTAGCCCGTTTGGGGGCGTTTGAGGGGGATTTGTACAGCTCAAGGATCAACTCCCAAAACAGGCAAAAAATCCAATCCTATTCAGTTCAATGGCCCCTGTTCCCATGTGAGCATTTTGAGGGCATGAGGAAAACACCCAACGCTCACTGAGAAATAGCACAATGATTAGGGAGTCTGCCTTCCTGCTGTAGGTTTGTAAGTTCGAATCCGGAAGGTGCCCTCTGTATGGGCAACACTTGGATATCTCCAATCCTCCAAATGTTGACATAATTAATTTTGTTCATGTTTGAAAAAGGCATGTGTATCAGCAAAATTTTAATCTAAAGACATGAACAAAATACAAAAGATGCCAGTCAATATGTAGCAATATTGTGAGCTAAAGCTCTATTTGTTTGTTGGGCATACTTTGCTAATTAGCCAAGTATAAGGGATATATATATATATACCTTCAGTTAAATGTGTAGTAAAATGGTAACACTTGGCCATACCCATATGGAAGAAAATGTTGTATTTGCAATATTTTTGGAAAAACATTCTTTTGAAACACATAAAATATTGTCTAAAAATATTGTCAAAATTGTGACATTTCCTTGATATGTGTGAAATGCTAATAATCTTTCTTTGAAATATGTTTTACATCTATTTTTGTTCTATCTGACGACCCATTCCCCAATGTAATATTAGCAGGAAAGGTGTATGGAATGTGATGGTGTTTACTAAGGGATCCCTTGTTGGAAGTGTGCATGTTTCTCCAATTCCGCCGGTTTTTGCCATTTTCTATGGGCGAGACAGCGGATTTGCAAGCGGTATTCAAAAAAAAATTGACCCAAAATCGCGCTGGCGAAATTTTTTGAGCCTATTTGGCGTTGCGCATGCGCACATTCGCGCGTTCGCAGCTCGGAGCTGGAGGAGCTGTTTAACCTTTCCACACTTTCGCAGATATCTCTCTTTCTAAGTCAGTTTTTGAGATTTTTTAAACGCAAGTCATCTCCAAATTGACTTCCACACCTTCCACAGTGATTTGGGATTTTTGGGGGTACAGGGGAAAATTTGGCTAAACTTTAGTCGAGCTTTTAGCTGGCGTGGTTTTAAGTCGCGCTCTGACCATATTGCATCTTAATGAATCTCAAACTAGGCGCTATTTTCCGCCCGCCGTTCTTTGAATACCAATTTCAGACTTAAAAAATCGCCGGTTCGCAAAATCCCGCCGAAACGCCAATTCGCCGTACTATGAATCAGGCCCACAGTGACAACAGTTACTGGCCAATTATTTGTAGAACTGGTGTGATAAAACTGTGGCCCCCCAATACCACAGATTGAAGCGGGGTGTTATCTGAGTATACTTTTATAAGTGTATTTGTGTCCTGCAACAATATTGCCTCTTTTGCTGCATTTACTCTGCTACACACAGTGCCAAACTCACTGGCCATTTTTTTGTACAACTGGTGTGATAGATAAGTGGCCCCCCAATACCACATATTGAAGTGGGGTGTTTTCTGAGTATACTTTCATAAGTGTATTTGTGTCCTGCAACAATATTGCCTCTTTTGCTGTGTTAACTCTGATACACACAGTGCCAAACTCCCTGTCCAATTTTTTGAACAACTGGTGTGATAAACCAGTGGCCCCCCAATACCACATATTGAAGTGGGGTGTCATCTGAGTATACTTTCTTTAGCGTATTTGTGTCCTGCAAAAATGTGGCCTCTTTTGCTGTGTTAACTCTGATACACACAGTGCCAAACTCACTGGCCAATTTTTTGTAGAACTGGTGTGATAGATCAGTGGCCCCCCAATACCACATATTGAAGTGGGGTGTCATCTGAGTATACTTTCATAAGAGTATTTGTGTCCTGAAACAACATTGCCTCTTTTGCTGTGTTAACTCTGATACACACAGTGCCAAACTCACTGGCCAATTTTTTGTACAACTGGTGTGATAGTTCATTGGCCCCCCAATACCACATATTGAAGTGGGGTGTTATCTGAGTATTCTTTTATAGGTGTATTTGTTATGGGTAGTTTTGGTACCTCAAGCCAGTGGTTTGGGATTTTATGGGCTAGTATAGAGTCAGGTTTAGTCAAAAAGGGGTTTTTTTATTAATATAAATAAAAGTATTAATAATAAAGAAAATGAAAGGTAATAATCACATATGTACAATATCACATAAAGTGAGGGTTAGAGACCCATTGGGGATTGGTGAAAAGAAAGAAAAAGACGGTGACATGTGTGATAGGTGACAATTGGTATTCCCCCCTATTATCTTCACGCTTGCAGGGCGTGGAGTCTGTAGGGGGAGATATCCTTAGTTCCTACGCGTTTCGGCTTGAGCCTTTGTCAAGGAAATTTATCACCGTATCTGCAAGTATATGGTATATAGTTAGAATATTGTGCTGCCAATGGAGAACTTTCATTGGTAGCCAATAAAATGCAATACGTACTTTGGAAGAGAAAGTGCTGCCATAAAAAACTTTATTCCTTGGTCCTTGTTCTTCCACACAGAAATTGGGGGTGGGCACTGGTCTCTGAAGTATAAATTGTAGATAGAATTAATTAAGATAGAATAGTAGAATTAATTGTAGATAGAATTAATTATTTATCCTGTGAATGCCTAATGTACCTCCAGCCACCAAAAACTACGTTCTTTGCTGACAGGTAAACCCATGTGGGCTAATTTTTGGGGCCTATACTGGCCGATACCTACTTCTTTCTCCTGTAAATGCCTAATGTACCTCAAGCCACAGAATACAACATTTTTGCTGACAGGTAAACCCATGAGGGCTAATATTTGGGGCCTCTACTGGCCGACACTTACTTCTGTATCCTATGAATGCCTAATGTACCTCCAGCCACCAAATACTACGTTATTAGCAGTCAGGTAAACCCATGTGGGCTAATTTTTGGGGCCTATGCTGGCCGACACTTACTTCTGTATCCTGTGAATGCCTAATGTACCTCCAGCATCCAAATACTACGTTCTTAGCTGTCAGGTAAATCCATGTGGGCTAATTTTTGGGGCCTCTACTGGCCGACACTTACTTCTGTATACTGTGAATGCCTGATGTACCTCCAGCCACCAAATACTATCTTCTTAGCTGTCAGGTAATCCCATGTGGGCTAATTTTTGGGGCCTATACTGGCCGACACTTACTTTTGTATGCTGTGAATGCCAAATATACCTCAAGACACCAAATACTACGTTCTTAGCTGTCAGGTAAACCCATGTGGGGTAATTTTTGGGGCCTATACTGGCCGACACTTACTTCTGTATCCTGTGAATGCCTAATGTACCTCCAGCCATCAAATACTACGTTCTTTGCTGACAGGTAAACCTATGTGGGCTAATTTTTGGGGCCTATACTGGCCGACAGCTAATTCTTTATCCTGTAAATGCCTAATGTACATCCAGCCACAGAATACAACGTTCTTTGCTGACAGGTAAACCTATGTGGGCTAATATTTGGGGCCTCTTGTGGCCGACACTTACTTCTGTATCCTGTGAATGCCTAATGCACCTCCAGCCACCTAATACTATGTTCTTAGCTTTCAGGTAATCCCATGTGGGCTAATTTTTGGGGCCTATACTGGCCGACACTTACTTCTGTATCCTGTGAATACATAATGTACCTCCAGCCACCAATTTCTACATTCTTAGCTGTCAGGTAAACCCATGTGGGCTAATTTTTGGGGTCTATACTGGCCGGCACTTACTTCTGCATCCTTTGAATACCTAATGTATCTCCAGCCACCAAATACTACATTCTTAGCTGTCAGGTAAACCCATGTGGGCTAATTTTTGGGGCCTATACTGGCCGACAATTACTTCTTTATCCTGTGAATGTCTAATGTACCTCCAGCCACAGAATGCAACGTTCTTTGGTGACAGGTAAACACATGTGGGCTAATTTTTGGGGCCTCTACTGGCCGACACTTACTTCTGTATCCTGTGAATGCCAAATGTACCTCTAGCCACCAAATACTACGTTCTTAGCTGTCAGGTAAACCCATGTGGGCTAATTTTTGGGGCCTCTACTGGCCGACACTTACTTATGTATCCTGTGAATGCCTAATGTACCTCCAGCCCCCAAATACTACGTTCTTAGCTGTCAGGTAAACCCATGTGAGCTAATTTTTGGGGCCTATACTGGCCAACAATTACTTCTTTATCCTGTGAATGCCTAATGTACCTCCATCACAGAATACAACGTTCTTTGCTGACAGAAAAACCCATGTGGGCTAATTTTTGGGGCCTATACTGGCCGACACTTACTTTTGTATGCTGTGAATGCCTAATATACCTCCAGCCACCAAATACTATGTTCTTAGCTGTCAGGTAAACCCATGTGGACTAATATTTGGGGCCTATACTGGCCGACACTTACTTCTGTATCCTGTGAATGCCTAATGTACCTCCATCCACAGAATACAACGTTCTTTGCTGACAGGTAAACCCATGTGGGCAAATTTTTGGGGCCTATACTGGCCGACACTTACTTCAGTATCCTGTGAATGCCTAATATACCTCCAGCCACCAAATACTACGTTTTTTGCTGACAAGTAAACCTATGTGGGCTAATTTTTGGGGCCTCTACTGGCCGACACCTACTTCTTTATCCTGTGAATGCCTAATGTACCTCCAGCCACAGAATACAACGTTCTTTGTTGACAGGTAAACCCATGTGGGCTAATATTTGGGGCCTTTACTGGCCGACACTTACTTCTGTATCCTGTGAATGCCTAATGTACCTCCAGCCACCAAATACTACGTTCTTAGCTGTCATGTAAACCCATGTGGGCTAATTTTTGGGGCCTATACTGGCCGACACCTACTTCTTTATCCTGTAAATGCCTAATGTACCTCCAGCCACAGAATACAACGTTCTTTGCTGACAGGTAAACCCATGTGGGCTAATATTTGGGGCCTCTACTGGCCGACACTTACTTCTGTGTCCTTTGATTGCTTAATGTACCCCAAGACACCAATTACTACGTTCTTAGCTGTCAGGTAAACCCATCTGGACTAATTTTTGGGGCCTATACTGGCCGACGCTTACTTCTTTATCCTGTGAATGCCTAATGTACCTCCAGCCACACAATACAACGTTCTTTGCTGACAGGTAAACCCATGTGGCTAATTTTTGGGGCATATACTGGCCGACACTTACTTCTGTTTCTGTGAATGCTTAATGTACCTCCTGCCACCAAATACTACGTTCTAAGCTGTCAGGTAAACCCATGTGGGCTAATTTTTGGGGCCTATACTGGCCGACACTTACTTCTGTATCCTGTGAATGCCTAATGTGCCTCCAGCCACCAAATACTAAATTCTTAGCAGTCAGGTAAACCCATGTGGGCTAATTTTTGGGGCCTATACTGACCGACACTTACTTCTTTATCCTGTAAATGCCTAATGTACCTCCAGCCACAGAATGCAACGTTCTTTGGTGACAGGTAAACCCATGTGGGCTAATTTCTGGGGCTTCTACTGGCGGACACTTAATTCTATATCCTGCGAATGCTTAATGAACCTCCAGCCCCCAAATACTACGTTCTTAGCTGTCAGGTAAACCTACGTGGGCTAATTTTTGGGGCCTAGGCTGGCCGACACTTACTTCCTTATCCTGTGAATGCCTAATGTACCTCCAGTCACAAAATACTATGTTCTTAGCTGTCAGGTAAACACATGTGGGCTGAATTTTGGGGCCTATACTGGCCGACACTTGCTTCTGTATCCTTTGAATACCTAACGCACCTCCAGCCACCAAATACTACATTCTTAGCTGTCAGGTAAACCCATGTGGGCTAATTTTTAGGGGCCTATACTGGCCGACACTTACTTCTTTATCCTGTGAATGCCTAATGTACCTCCAGCCACAGAATGCAACGTTCTTTGGTGACAGGTAAACCCATGTGGGCTAATTTTTGGGGCCTTTACTGGCCGACACTTACTTCGGTATCCTGTGAATACCTAATGTACCTCTAGCCACCAAATACTACGTTCTTAGCTGTCAGGTAAACCCACGTGGGCTAATTTCTGGGGCCCATACTGGCCGACACTTACTTCCTTATCCTGTGAATGCTTAATGTACCTCCAGCCACAAAATACTATGTTCTTAGCTGTCAGGTAAACCCATGTTGGCTAAATTTTGATGCCTATACTGGCCGACACTTACTTCTTTATCCTGTGAATACATAATGTACCTCCAGCCACCAAATACTACATTCTGAGCTGTCAGGTAAACCCATGTGGGCAAATTTTTGGGGCCTATACTGGCCGACAATTAATTCTGTATCCTGTGTATGCCTAATGTACCTCCAGCCACCAAATACTACGTTCTTTTCTGACAGGTATACCTATGTGGGCGAATTTTTGGGGCCTATACTGCCCGATACCTACTTCTTTATCCTGTAAATGCCTAATGTACCTCCAGCCACAGAATACAACATTTTTGCTGACAGGTAAACCCATGTGGGCTAATTTTTGGGGCCTATACTGGCCGACACTTTTCTTCTGGTTGAGAATGAAGGTGATGGCGCTGCCTATGTTATAAAATATAATTGGGTAAATATACTTATGTAAACATTTATCATCGGATGAATTGTATATAGAAAAGACTATGAAAAAATGGCCACAAGGTGGCGAAGTGCAATGTGCAAAGATGTGCTGAGATAAATAAATATGTGTATATATACAATAAGCAATAGTGGTAAAAAATAAATAATCAGCAGAGTGAATATATAAACAACATTACATAGATCAATCAATAAATAATATAAAATGATTCAAAAATCGCAATGATAAAAATTATTAAAAATAGTGCGGGTAAACATTGACCAAACAGAATAAATGTGCAAATATACAGGAGAATATTAACCAAAGTGCACCAAAAAGTGATAGTGCTAATTAATATATAAAAATAAGTTAGTGGACAGAAAATTGTGCAAAAGCAATAAATGTGCGGGAAACTTCTTTCCAAAGTGTGACGATAAGTGATGATCAGTCAATTCATATATTAGAATAAATCCATAAATAGGTGAGTATACCCAGTGAGATAGGTGGGCAGTGACTTACGATGGCCCCCAAGGTGGGTGACTGGTGAGCTGCAAAGTGGCTACTGATGAAAAACCTACTCACCAGATGTACCCACCCCACACAGGGGTATAGAGCGGGTACTGGAGATATGCCTCGCTGGTCTTTACTCTATGTGGTGGTTCCCTTCCTAGAGGAGAATGGTGTGGGGTCCACGGGGTATCGCAGATATCCTAACGTGGGGTCCAGTAATAGGGTCCTGTTCCAATATGTCCGATGCTCCGTGGAGGGATCTAGTATGGCCACTCACAAGTATATGGATGGGAGGGTCATAGGAAGTGAAAAGACTCGATAGTGTGATATCGTAGGGGATATTTTATTCAGCAGTATACAAATAAATGAATACTCACAATCGATCATATGGTAAACAGCGTGGTATTGGCGTCAATACCACGCTGTTTACCATATGATCGATTGTGAGTATTCATTTATTTGTATACTGCTGAATAAAATATCCCCTACGATATCACACTATCGAGTCTTTTCACTTCCTATGACCCTCCCATCCATATACGTGTGAGTGGCCATACTAGATCCCTCCACGGAGCATCGGACATATTGGAACAGGACCCTATTACTGGACCCCACGTTAGGATATCTGCGATACCCCGTGGACCCCACACCATTCTCCCCTAGGAAGGGAACCACCACATAGAGTAAAGACCAGCGAGGCATATCTCCAGTACCCGCTCTATACCCCTGTGTGGGGTGGGTACATCTGGTGAGTAGGTTTTTCATCAGTAGCCACTTTGCAGCTCACCAGTCACCCACCTTGGGGGCCATCGTAAGTCACTGCCCACCTATCTCACTGGGTATACTCACCTATTTATGGATTTATTCTAATATATGAATTGACTGATCATCACTTATCGTCACACTTTGGAAAGAAGTTTCCCGCACATTTATTGCTTTTGCACAATTTTCTGTCCACTAACTTATTTTTATATATTAATTAGCACTATCACTTTTTGGTGCACTTTGGTTAATATTCTCCTGTATATTTGCACATTTATTCTGTTTGGTCAATGTTTACCCGCACTATTTTTAATAATTTTTATCATTGCGATTTTTGAATCATTTTATATTATTTATTGATTGATCTATGTAATGTTGTTTATATATTCACTCTGCTGATTATTTATTTTTTACCACTATTGCTTATTGTATATATACACATATTTATTTATCTCAGCACATCTTTGCACATTGCACTTCGCCACCTTGTGGCCATTTTTTCATAGTCTTTTCTATATACAATTCATCCGATGATAAATGTTTACATAAGTATATTTACCCAATTATATTTTATAACATAGGCAGCGCCATCACCTTCATTCTCATCTATTTATATAGTCTTTTTGGCTATAGTCTAAGTGAGGCTGCAGCTTATTAGTACACATCTATATCCTTTGATTCCTTAGCGCGGATTCTATTATCTTTTGACACTTTTCTTCTGTTTCTGTGAATGCTTAATGTACCTCCTGCCACCAAATTCTACTTTCTTAGCTGTCAGGTAAACCCATGTGGGCAAATTTTTGGGGCCTATACTGGCCGACACTTACTTCTGTATCCTGTGAATGCCTAATGTACCTCTAGCCACCAAATACTAAATTCTTAGCTATCAGGTAAACCCATGTGGGCTAATTTTTGGGGACTATACTGGCCAACAATTACTTCTTTATCCTGTGAATGCCTAATGTACCTCCATCACAGAATACAACGTTCTTTGCTGACAGAAAGACCCATGTGGGCTAATTTTTGGGGCCTATACTGGCCGACACTTACTTTTGTATGCTGTGAATGCCTAATATACCTCCAGCCACCAAATACTATGTTCTTAGCTGTCAGGTAAACCCATGTGGACTAATATTTGGGGCCTATACTGGCCGACACTTACTTCTGTATCCTGTGAATGCCTAATGTACCTCCATCCACAGAGTACAACGTTCTTTGCTGACAGGTAAACCCATGTGGGCAAATTTTTGGGGCCTATACTGGCCGACACTTACTTCAGTATCCTGTGAATGCCTAATATACCTCCAGCCACCAAATACTACGTTCTTAGCTGTCATGTAAACCCATGTGGGCTAATTTTTGGGGCCTATACTGGCCGACACCTACTTCTTTATCCTGTAAATGCCTAATGTACCTCCAGCCACTGAATACAACGTTCTTTGCTGACAGGTAAACCCATGTGGGCTAATATTTGGGGCCTCTACTGGCCGACACTTACTTCTGTGTCCTTTGATTGCTTAATGTACCCCAAGACACCAATTACTACGTTCTTAGCTGTCAGGTAAACCCATCTGGACTAATTTTTGGGGCCTATACTGGCCGACGCTTACTTCTTCATCCTGTGAATGCCTAATGTACCTCCAGCCACACAATACAACGTTCTTTGCTGACAGGTAAACCCATGTGGCTAATTTTTGGGGCATATACTGGCCGACACTTACTTCTGTTTCTGTGAATGCTTAATGTACCTCCTGCCACCAAATACTACGTTCTAAGCTGTCAGGTAAACCCACGTGGGCTAATTTTTGGGGCCTATACTGGCCGACACTTACTTCTGTATCCTGTGAATGCTTAATGTACCTCAAGCCAACAAATACTACGTTCTTAGCTGTTAGGTAAACCCATGTGGGCTAATTTTTGGGGCCTATACTGGCCGACACTTAATTCTGTATCCTGTGAATGCCTAATGTACCTCCAGCCACCAAATACTAAATTCTTAGCAGTCAGGTAAACCCATGTGGGCTAATTTTTGGGGCCTATACTGACCGACACTTACTTCTTTATCCTGTAAATGCCTAATGTACCTCCAGCCACAGAATGCAACGTTCTTTGGTGACAGGTAAACCCATGTGGGCTAATTTCTGGGGCTTCTACTGGCGGACACTTAATTCTATATCCTGCGAATGCTTAATGAACCTCCAGCCCCCAAATACTACGTTCTTAGCTGTCAGGTAAACCCACGTGGGCTAATTTTTGGGGCCTAGGCTGGCCGACACTTACTTCCTTATCCTGTGAATGCCTAATGTACCTCCAGTCACAAAATACTATGTTCTTAGCTGTCAGGTAAACACATGTGGGCTAAATTTTGGGGCCTATACTGGCCGACACTTGCTTCTGTATCCTTTGAATACCTAACGCACCTCCAGCCACCAAATACTACATTCTTAGCTGTCAGGTAAACCCATGTGGGCTAATTTTTAGGGGCCTATACTGGCCGACACTTACTTCTTTATCCTGTGAATGCCTAATGTACCTCCAGCCACAGAATGCAACGTTCTTTGGTGACAGGTAAACCCATATGGGCTAATTTTTGGGGCCTTTACTGGCCGACACTTACTTCGGTATCCTGTGAATACCTAATGTACCTCTAGCCACCAAATACTACGTTCTTAGCTGTCAGGTAAACCCACGTGGGCTAATTTCTGGGGCCCATACTGGCCGACACTTACTTCCTTATCCTGTGAATGCCTAATGTACCTCCATCACAGAATACAACGTTCTTTGCTGACAGAAAGACCCATGTGGGCTAATTTTTGGGGCCTATACTGGCCGACACTTACTTTTGTATGCTGTGAATGCCTAATATACCTCCAGCCACCAAATACTATGTTCTTAGCTGTCAGGTAAACCCATGTGGACTAATATTTGGGGCCTATACTGGCCGACACTTACTTCTGTATCCTGTGAATGCCTAATGTACCTCCATCCACAGAGTACAACGTTCTTTGCTGACAGGTAAACCCATGTGGGCAAATTTTTGGGGCCTATACTGGCCGACACTTACTTCAGTATCCTGTGAATGCCTAATATACCTCCAGCCACCAAATACTACGTTCTTTGCTGACAAGTAAACCTATGTGGGCTAATTTTTGGGGCCTCTACTGGCCGACACCTACTTCTTTATCCTGTGAATGCCTAATGTACCTCCAGCCACAGAATACAACGTTCTTTGTTGACAGGTAAACCCATGTGGGCTAATATTTGGGGCCTTTACTGGCCGACACTTACTTCTGTATCCTGTGAATGCCTAATGTACCTCCAGCCACCAAATACTACGTTCTTAGCTGTCATGTAAACCCATGTGGGCTAATTTTTGGGGCCTATACTGGCCGACACCTACTTCTTTATCCTGTAAATGCCTAATGTACCTCCAGCCACAGAATACAACGTTCTTTGCTGACAGGTAAACCCATGTGGGCTAATATTTGGGGCCTCTACTGGCCGACACTTACTTCTGTGTCCTTTGATTGCTTAATGTACCCCAAGACACCAATTACTACGTTCTTAGCTGTCAGGTAAACCCATCTGGACTAATTTTTGGGGCCTATACTGGCCGACGCTTACTTCTTTATCCTGTGAATGCCTAATGTACCTCCAGCCACACAATACAACGTTCTTTGCTGACAGGTAAACCCATGTGGCTAATTTTTGGGGCATATACTGGCCGACACTTACTTCTGTTTCTGTGAATGCTTAATGTACCTCCTGCCACCAAATACTACGTTCTAAGCTGTCAGGTAAACCCATGTGGGCTAATTTTTGGGGCCTATACTGGCCGACACTTACTTCTGTATCCTGTGAATGCTTAATGTACCTCAAGCCAACAAATACTACGTTCTTAGCTGTTAGGTAAACCCATGTGGGCTAATTTTTGGGGCCTATACTGGCCGACACTTAATTCTGTATCCTGTGAATGCCTAATGTACCTCCAGCCACCAAATACTAAATTCTTAGCAGTCAGGTAAACCCATGTGGGCTAATTTTTGGGGCCTATACTGACCGACACTTACTTCTTTATCCTGTAAATGCCTAATGTACCTCCAGCCACAGAATGCAACGTTCTTTGGTGACAGGTAAACCCATGTGGGCTAATTTCTGGGGCTTCTACTGGCGGACACTTAATTCTATATCCTGCGAATGCTTAATGAACCTCCAGCCCCCAAATACTACGTTCTTAGCTGTCAGGTAAACCCACGTGGGCTAATTTTTGGGGCCTAGGCTGGCCGACACTTACTTCCTTATCCTGTGAATGCCTAATGTACCTCCAGTCACAAAATACTATGTTCTTAGCTGTCAGGTAAACACATGTGGGCTAAATTTTGGGGCCTATACTGGCCGACACTTGCTTCTGTATCCTTTGAATACCTAACGCACCTCCAGCAACCAAATACTACATTCTTAGCTGTCAGGTAAACCCATGTGGGCTAATTTTTAGGGGCCTATACTGGCCGACACTTACTTCTTTATCCTGTGAATGCCTAATGTACCTCCAGCCACAGAATGCAACGTTCTTTGGTGACAGGTAAACCCATATGGGCTAATTTTTGGGGCCTTTACTGGCCGACACTTACTTCGGTATCCTGTGAATACCTAATGTACCTCTAGCCACCAAATACTACGTTCTTAGCTGTCAGGTAAACCCACGTGGGCTAATTTCTGGGGCCCATACTGGCCGACACTTACTTCCTTATCCTGTGAATGCCTAATGTACCTCCAGCCACAAAATACTATGTTCTTAGCTGTCAGGTAAACCCATGTGGGCTAAATTTTGATGCCTATACTGGCCGACACTTACTTCTTTATCCTGTGAATACATAATGTACCTCCAGCCACCAAATACTACATTCTGAGCTGTCAGGTAAACCCATGTGGGCAAATTTTTGGGGCCTATACTGGCCGACAATTAATTCTTTATCCTGTGTATGCCTAATGTACCTCCAGCCACCAAATACTACGTTCTTTTCTGACAGGTATACCTATGTGGGCGAATTTTTGGGGCCTATACTGCCCGATACCTACTTCTTTATCCTGTAAATGCCTAATGTACCTCCAGCCACAGAATACAACATTTTTGCTGACAGGTAAACCCATGTGGGCTAATTTTTGGGGCCTATACTGGCCGACACTTTTCTTCTGTTTCTGTGAATGCTTAATGTACCTCCTGCCACCAAATTCTACGTTCTTAGCTGTCAGGTAAACCCATGTGGGCAAATTTTTGGGGCCTATACTGGCCGACACTTACTTCTGTATCCTGTGAATGCCTAATGTACCTCTAGCCACCAAATACTAAATTCTTAGCTGTCAGGTAAACCCATGTGGGCTAATTTTTAGGGCCTATACTGGCCGACACTTACTTCTTTATCCTGTAAATGCCTAATGTACCTCCAGCCACAGAATGCATCGTTCTTTGGTGACCGGTAAACCCATGTGGGCTAATTTTTGGGTCTTCTACTGGCGGACACTTAATTCTATAGCCTGCGAATGCTTAATGAACCTCCAGCCCCCAAATACTACGTTCTTAGCTGTCAGGTAAACCCACGTGGGCTAATTTTTGAGGCCTATGCTGGCCGACACTTACTTCCTTATCCTGTGAATGCCTAATGTACCTCCAGTCACAAAATACTATGTTCTTAGCTGTCAGGTAAACCCATGTGGGCTATATTTTGGGCCTATACTGGCCCACACTTGCTTCTGTATCCTGTGAATACCTAACGCACCTCCAGCCACCAAATACTACATTCTTAGCTGTCAGGTAAACCCATGTGGGCTAATTTTTAGGGGCCTATACTGGCCGACACTTACTTCTTTATCCTGTGAATGCCTAATGTACCTTCAGCCACAGAATGCAACCTTCTTTGGTAACAGGTAAACCCATGTGGGCTAATTTTTGGGGCCTTTACTGGCCGACACTTACTTCGGTATCCTGTGAATACTTAATGTACCTCCAGCCACCAAATACTACGTTCTTAGCTGTCAGGTAAACCCATGTGGGCTAAATTTTGATGCCTATACTGGCCAAAACTTACTTCTTTATCCTGTGAATACATAATGTACCTCCAGCCACAAAATACTACATTCTGAGCTGTCAGGTAAACCCATGTGGGCAAATTTTTGGGGCCTATACTGGCCGACAATTAATTCTTTATCCTGTGAATGCCTAATGTACCTCCAGCCTCCAAATACTACGTTCTTTGCTGACAGGTATACCTATGTGGGCGAATTTTTGGGGCCTATACTGCCCGATACCTACTTCTTTATCCTGTAAATGCCTAATGTACCTCCAGCCCCAGAATACAACATTTTTGCTGACAGGTAAACCCAAGTGGGCTAATTTTTGGGGCCTATACTGGCCAACACTTACTTCTGTTTCTGTGATTGCTTAATGTACCTCCTGCCACCAAATACTACGTTCTTAGCTGTCAGGTAAACCCATGTGGGCTAATTTTTGGGGCCTTTACTGGCCGACACTTACTTCTGTATCCTGTGAATGCCTAATGTACCTCCAGCCAACAAATACTACGTTCTTAGCTGTTAGGTAAACCCATGTGGGCTAATTTTTGGGGCCTATACTGGCCGACACTTACTTCTGTATCCTGTGAATGCCTAATGTACCTCCAGCCACCAAATACTAAATTCTTAACTGTCAGGTAAACCCATGTGGGCTAATTTTTGGGGCCTTTACTGGCCGACACTTACTTCTTTATCCTGTAAATGCCTAATGTACCTCCAGCCACAGAATGCAACGTTCTTTGGTGACAGGTAAACCCATGTGGTTGTAACGTTCATGCGTTTTTGGTTGTGGATGGATTTACAGCTGCAGAATTATTACACTCAGTATCCATGTAGAGATTGTGTTGAACAACATATCCAACTCTCAGGATCTCATCATAGTGCACAGCCTGTTATACAATATACATATACTCTATCAGATGTATAGATGGAGGGATAGAATATATGAGGAGTATAGATTAGAGACAGGCAGTTGTATGGTGGGCACTTAGGAGTAATAAGGAGAGTTGCAGATGGTGATAATAGGCAGATAGGTTCTGATGTCAAAGTATAATGCAGATGGTAAGAGGACACAGATGGAGTATACT
The DNA here is from genome assembly GCF_965119305.1 of Pelophylax lessonae. Classification (NCBI taxonomy): domain Eukaryota; kingdom Metazoa; phylum Chordata; class Amphibia; order Anura; family Ranidae; genus Pelophylax; species Pelophylax lessonae. The sequence continues at coordinate 24,522,058 of NC_138768.1, read as the reverse complement.
TCAGACAGAGTAACCTAGTGCAAGGATAGTGTAGGTAGTCCCAAGAGCTAACAGTCTTATGCAGATGATAGGAGGCAGATAGATATAGATAGTCTTGGTAGTTGCAGTAGATGACAGTAGGAGTGCAGTTAGTAAGGAATCCCCTGTGGGGTACTTATCACAGAGATAGGTTAGTATAGGTAGAGTCCAATGGTGAGAGATGATCCCGTAGCGAGGTACGGATCAGCAGCGAGGTTCGGCTTCAATTCAGCAAGGGGAAATGCCAGCAGCTCTGACTTCACAGGAGAAGTTGCGGTGAACATGTGGTTTGAACGAGCAATGAGTGAGAGAAAGCCGGCGATTGAAATAGCCGCTCATAGCGATAGCTCATAGCGGCGCTCGGCAATGATGTCATCCGGTCTTAAAGGTGTATGCGTCTCTTGTGTAACAAGATGAGACGCAATTAGAAAGGAGAAATATATGGAACAAGGGTACCAGCGGTACCAGAACATTACAGTACCCCCCCCCTTAAGGCCGGCTTCGGAAGGCCTCTAGAACTGGTTTCTCTGGATATTTCGAGTGGAAATTGCGAATCAGTCTAGGGGCATGTATATATGAGGTATCCAGCCAGGTGTCATCTTGGGGCCCATAGTTCTTCCATCGTACAAGATACTGAAGTCTTCTTCTATTGAAACGGGAATCCAAAATTTCTTTTATCTCAAATTCTTCACCACCTTCTACTTGTACAGGAGGTGGAGGTGAGATGGTAGGCCTTATTCCTTGGTTAGGAACATGGGGCTTCAGTAGGGACACATGGAAGATGGGATGTATCTTGAGGTCTGTTGGTAATGTGAGTTGTACAGCCGCTTTTCCAATAAGCTTCTGTATTGGGAATGGTCCCAGAAATAAAGGCCCAAGTTTCTTACTAGGGATCTTTAATCTTAGATTTTTTGTAGAAAGCCAAACAAGATCCCCAATGGCATATTGGGGAGAGGGTTTCCTACGGATGTCGTAGTACCTCTTTTGTTGGCTATGAGCATGTGCTATGGTATTGTTGAGTAATCCCAGGGAATCCTTTATCTGGCCAAGATAATCAGATGCCACTGGATTACTTGATGGCAAGATACGTGGTGGAAGGAGTGTGGGATGAAACCCATAATTTAAGTAGAATGGACTTTGTTTAGTAGTGCTATGAGTCGCGTTGTTATAGGCGAATTCTGCCAGCGGGAGGAGATCCGCCCAATCGTCCTGTAGGTACGAAGTATAGCAACGCAGGTATTGCTCAATGCACTGGTTAACTCTCTCTGTCTGTCCGTTGGTCTGAGGGTGGTAGGGAGAAGTAAGTTTACGCTCTATTCGTAGTATCTGACATAGAGCTAACCAAAACTTTGAGATGAATTGTGAACCACGGTCAGACAGCAGTGTTTTTGGAATACCATGTAACTTAAAGACATGTTTCACGAGTAATTCCGCTGTTTGTTTGGATGAAGGTAGTTTTCGGATAGGAGTGAAATGTGCCATCTTGGTCAGGTGGTCCACTGACACCAAGATGGTGTTGAATCCTTTTGAAGGTGGTAGTTCCACTATGAAATCCAAGGATACCACTTCCCACGGGACCTGGGGTATCGGTAAACTACAAAGTAACCCTGATGGTTTCGTATTGTCAATTTTAGACCTTGCACATATCTCACAAGATGAAACGAACTTTTTGACGGTTGTCTATATGTCAGGCCACCAAAACTGCCTCGTAAGTAGATTGAAAGTTTTAGTCATCCCCATATGTCCTGCCATAGGTACATCATGCGACAATTGCAAGATCTTGGTTCGCAAAGTCGGGGGTATATATAATTTATCATTGTAGTAGAGGAAGCCTTCTGCGTCAGTAGTAAGTTGTGGTGGAGGTGAATCCAGTCCTATGCTGTGCAAAATTTCCTCCTTCAGGGAACGAATGACACCGACAATACGTTCAAGTGGTATTATAGGAACTGAGGGAACCTCGGTGAAATCCTTTTCAGCTAGTCGTGAAAGCGCATCCGCTTTTTTATTTCTCTCTGCAGGGGTGTAAGTCACTAAGAAATTAAATCTCAGAAAGAATAACGACCACCGTACCTGCCGGTGGGAAAGAGTTCTATTAGTCTGAAGGTATTGAAGGTTTTTGTGATCAGTATATATCAAGATTGGCAATTGAGTACCCTCAAGTAGATGTCTCCATTTCTCTAACGCCAGTTTTATGGCTAGCAACTCCTTTTCACCTACTGGGTAGTTCACCTCGGGGCTGCTTAACGACTTTGAGAAGAAAGCAACTGGGTGAAGTGGTGAGTAGTGTTGAGCGAACACGGACTGTATTATTTGTGTTCGTACCGAATTATTGGATTTTTGTTACCCGAACACGAACACGGACACTTTACTGTATATTCGGGTAAAAATCCGTGTTCGGTCGTTTTATTTTCGGGTTTTGCATGCTTTGGCGCTCTTTTCATGGCGGGCTTTCAACAGCCAATCAACAATCGTTTAACTGGTGTGCCTTAAGCCATCCCAGCCATGCCTGCAAATGTCTCAGTAGCTGTGATTGGCCGTCTGAAGCATGTGACCAAGGGCCTGATTCATAGTACGGCGAATTGGCGTTTCGGCGGGATTTTGCGAACCGGCGATTATTTAAGTCTGAAATTGGCATTCAAAGAACGGCGGGCGGAAAATAGCGCCTAGTGTGAGATTTATTAAGATGCAATATGGTCAGAGCGCGACTTAAAACCACGCCAGCTAAAAGCTCGACTAAAGTTTAGCCAAATTTTCCCCTGTACCCCCAAAAATCCCAAATCACTGTGGAAGGTGTGGAAGCCAATTTGGAGATGACTTGCGTTTAAAAAATCTCAAAAACTGACTTAGAAAGAGAGATATCTGCGAAAGTGTGGAAAGGTTAAACAGCTCCTCCAGCCGCGAGCTGCGAACGCGCGAATGTGCGCATGCGCAACGCCAAATAGGCTCAAAAAATTTCGCCAGCGCGATTTTGGGTCAATTTTTTTTTGAATACCGCTTGCAAATCCGCTGTCTCGCCCATAGAAAATGGCAAAAACCGGCGGAATTGGAAAAACATGCACACTTCCAACAAGGGATCCTTTAGTAAACACCATCACATTCCATACACCTTTCCTGCTAACTCCGAAATCATAGCAGTCAAATCTACTGTTTATATAGAACCTCCACATTATCTGAA